>NC_056739.1:648790318-649090318 GCF_019279795.1 Protopterus annectens
ATTGGCTCTGCTTGACAGAGAATCAGTTAATTAATCAATGGGGTGGCGAAAGCAGACACACTCTAGCTAGGCTTATAAATGCCCTTGGGCAGATAGCCTAGTACCTACCTATGAACTTAATTATAGAGACATTCAGGTAAATTGCAACCTTGAGTTAAACAGCTTCGTAAGGTTAGCTAGTAAGTTCAGTAGTGAAGTCGCTTGCATATTTATAATTGGTGAATTTCTACAGTGCTTAAACTTGCCTTCACAAATACTGAGGGGAAAAATGGACCTAATACACTATCCTGAGTAGTATCTAGGTCGACTGGGAAGAATTGAGAGAGAGCCATCTTCCATTTAACTACCTAATAGCTGTGTTGCAGCTAGAAAACTTCTTAAAATTGGGCTCGAAACCATGGCCTTCTTGGATCTGCTGCTGTTTAGAGTAACATACTGTGTCAAGTTCTTACCACAGGTCCAGGGAGGAGTTACCTTCCATATCCCTGCAGTTGAGCTGGCTTAGGCTATGATTGTAATCAGTGACTTGCAGGATAATAACATTTGTACCACGCTTTAGGCTGAAACCATGCTTCTTATTGGAGAGCAAGGTGATCAGATGATGTACTTGCAACAGTTAAAACTGTTTTTTAATGATTTTAGATAGTGGAGACGAGTTCTGTGAGATGGTGGTTCCTCAAAATAACAGAAGGGCCATTTCAGTGCAGTGGAACCATGAGTGCCTACTTCCAAATATCAGAGATGTAAGTTTCAGCTTGAAAAGTGGACAAACACACCTGGACACAGTTTTCAAGAATTCAAGGATAAGATTATCCTTGGTAGGGGACTCCTGCTTACACAGACGGCTGTGGCTGTGCACTGTAATTACAGAAACTAAATGTACAGTGTGGGGTTGAGTCACAGTAGTATGTAAGTTGTATTGCAAGCCTGATGTGATCCTCTTTACAGAGTCATGAAAACTGCTGCAATCTGCTGCATGAATAGATTGAAACCTTAGTAGTACTAAGATGAAGGAAAGGGAATGGGAGTTGAGTCATGATGGCAGTCAGACTCATGGTGTTCTTCTGTTCCCAATTCCCATCCCTATCCTTGCTCGGACAGACTAGCTATTTGTAGTTCTATCTTTTTACTTTAATGTCTTCAGTTGAGACTCAGACTAGGACAAAAAGTTGCAAATGGCATTACAGCAAAGCAAAATACAGATCTTCACGACTCCGAGTCATTTGGCAAGTCAAGCTTTAAGTTTACAGTAAACGGCGAATGCAGAGATGTTTACTAGTAATGCTTACTATTTATTTATCTCTACACTGCCTACTGCTGTGCTGTCACAGCCTGTCACTGCTGTATGAAACAACCTAACAACAGTGAAGAGGAACACAACACAAGCTATGATTTTACTCAGTACAGTAGTCAGTCAGTCAGTAATAATTTTGCCATAAGAGAGTATACACAAATTCCAGCATGTTATAAGCTGCCTTTTAAAAAGTCGACTGCTGAATCTTCTCTAGCATGAGCTGTTCTGCTCAGCTGCCTGGGGTGACTGTGAAAAGGACTTTATTTCTGAAGTTCTGATCTAGCGCGCATGTTATAGCTGCCTTTTAAAGAGTTGAGCCGACTTGAGTTGAGTCCAAATGCTGAATATTCTCTAACATGAGCTGCTCAGCTGCCTGAGCCCTGGGGTGAAAAGGATTTTATTTCTGAAATTGTCTGCATTTATTTTGGAATTGGAAAGGGACGGGTTACGGGAGTTCTTACTGTGCGAGTGTGATGAGAGAGTGTGTAAAAGTGTGTAACTGTATTAATATAATATTATGCAATGCAATGCACTTTCTTTTGGTTTACATGGCCTACAGGGGTGTGTATGATAATGTATGTGTTGTTGTTGTTGTGACTGTTTGTGACGCTGACAGTAGCGGCCTGCCTCCTCAGTCCTCAGCTGAAATCCGACAGGCTGGCAGGCTGCTCGTGTAGCTGACATCACCGCACACACATCCGCGTGATGAAAATTAAGGGGAGACAGTAGGTTGCCAAGAATTTCTTTAATTGTAATTCAGTAGGGGTTGTATATATAATAAGTCGCAACAAAATGCAGGGTCAAAATTCGTATATTGGAGCACTTGGGATATATCAGAAACAGCAATAGCAATAGTCCTACAGCTAAGTACTTTATGGAAGTACATGGGGGGGTGTGTGGATTCTGGGTTCTTCTTTTCAGTTCTGGCAAAACCTTTTTTACCTACGGGAGGTAATTATATAGGTAAATTGTTAGAATTAGAGGCTAGATTAATTTTGAATTACAGAGCATTACGTCCTACTGCTTTAAATCAGGAAATAAATGTTTAGTGTGTTTAAAAATATTCAAAAAATATAACTGTTATGTAATAATGGACTTTAAGTGATGAATTTGTATTAACTGTTTAATTGTTTTATTAAGGATGCTTGTTTGCACACATGCAATTTGGTGATTACTTAGACCCTGAAGGCAAATGGCCGAGGTACCAGATCATTGAAGATTGAATAAACTAGTGGAGCTGAACTTTGCATGTTTTTTTTTTTGTTTTGTTCATTTAGTAGTGTTCTACTGGAAGTCATGTCTGAAGGGTGCATTCCTTTTTGTTGAACAGCTGCAGAACGTTGTCCAGTTGTTTCTTCCTCAATTTTTGTAGCTGATTTTTTCCAGGTCTTCTGTAGTTCTTTATTCCTGGCATCCAGGCAGTGCACTTACTAGCCAGTTATTGAAATGTACCCATAAACACAACTCTACTGGCCTTCTCTACTGAGTTTCTGTTTTCACACTGGGAGAGCTAGAAACAAGCAGTTAAACAATGTGAGGAGTTTTGGAAGTCCCAGTTTCTCTGGAACTTTGGCACAGGGGAAACAAAAAATATGTTTCAGGTACTGTAACTCCTTGCCTTTTTTCCACAAGGACTTGAATAAAATCGGTTGGAGTAGCACCAAACATTTGCTGTCCAGAGGAGCATCCATCAACTTAGCCTTAATATCATCAGGCAGAGGTTGGAGCCGTAGCCAGGAATGTATTTTCAACACAGAGCAAGAAGCAGCAGCCCTAGAAGAAGAATCTGCTGCAACATAACTACATTTAACGGAAGGGCGGACTACCTGGAAAGAAGCCCCTAACAGAGACAAGGCAGAAGTCTTTCCCTCAGAATCAGGAAGGTCAGAAATAACCAGGCAAGCCTGAGAAAGGACAGCCAAAACATATCTGGTCATACGAATCTGAAAATAAGCAGCCCAAGAGGCTAGAATGGCTGAAGCTTTTTTTTTTACCTAGCCTTTCCATAGTCCTGATTTCCTTATCAGAAGGAGGAAGCTTAGATGAGGGCAGTAATTTAAAAGGCTTAATCGGATACCACAGAAACCATCGAAAGGCAGTGGATGGACACTTGTAAAGGGATTCGCAGTCATCAGGCACTTTATAAAACTGATCCATTTTTTTTTTAGGAGCCGGGGGGCTGACAGTCTGGGGCTACAGACGCAGAAGAAGAAACATCCAATAAAGCAGCCAAAACAGGAGAAACAGCAGAGGAACTCATATCATCTCCTCTGCATTTCAGATACTTGGGAACAATCCCATTTAAAAAATTCCAACATCCTGGCAATGGTATCCCCAAAGGAAATCTCCTCAAAAGGAGATTCAGAACTAGAAAACTCTTCTTCAGAACAGTCATAACCCAAAGGGGAAAGAATCTGGGTAGAATAGGCCAGGAATTCCACATCAGAATCCTCTTCTTCTCAGAGGAATCCTGATCCCTAGCTCTCCTGAGAGGGAGGATAACCAAGAAGGAACCAGGACAGAGACCCCCTGATGAGATTTTAAAGCCATAAAAGCATTGAACAAACCATGTGTAAAATTCTGCTATTCACTCTGAGGATCTTTATGAGCAGAGAACATATGTTTTGTCTTTTGCTTCTTTTTTAAAGGGGCATCCAACTTATGCAACACTGAAGGCTTTGACATTGACCTACATTCAATAATTGTAATCGGGACTTCATCTCATCAGTATCTGAGGACCCCCCCCAAGGACCTTTGGTGACATTCCATCTGTGTTGTCTATTTTCACTTTTTCCTCACATATGGGTTTGGATCTGATCCCTCAGATCAGACTTGGCCGTTGCAAAGCTCATGGCAACCAAAAAAAGCTCTTCTCGAGCTCCCTACCCTACCCATAATACCTCTCTCCCAATCAACTCAGAACTTGTTTCCTGAAAATAACAGAAAATTAATAGAACAGAATGTAAAAACTGGACAAGAAAAGGTCATTTCTGGTGGACAGGGTTAGCCAATTAACAAAATGTTGATCAACTTACTAGTCTAAAGGAAAAGGGACAGGGAGATAGTGGGTGGGTTGTGAGCAAAAAATGAAAATGGACAACACAGATGGAACTTTACAGTGAGCACATAACTATTTTATTTGATGTTAATTTTCATTTTTTCCTCATATATGGAACAGAGTCCCCAGCCACCTTTTTTCCTGGGTGGCCCTATGGAAGAATATTCTTCAGAACCATTGAACCAAAAGAGACCAAATCTAATTTGTAATGAATGATGAAAGTATGAGGGGTAGCCCAGGTGGCTGCTGTGCAAATATAATCCATAGACACTCTGGACTGAAAAACCGAGGAGGTGGCCATGGGCCTAGTGGAATGAAATCAAACGGATTTCTGCATATCTAAATCTTGCTTCTTGTAAATAAAAGACATGCAGTCTGTAAACCATTTAGCTAGAGTAACGGTCACTGAAAGGCCCAATCTAATCTCCGAAAAGGAAACAAATAATGGACTTCCTTTCCTTATATCTTTTGTTCTATGAAGGTAAAAATGTAACTGTATATGAACATCTAACAAATGTAACAAATATTCATCTTTACTTGTGAAGTTTGGGAAGAAAACTGGAAGATTAACAGACTGGTTGAGCATACTTTCTGAAACTATTTTCAGTAAAAAGAAAGATGGGTTAGTATGTAAAGTAACCCTGTCTTTGTGAAAAATCAAGTATAGCAGTTGGAATGATAAGCCTGAATCTCAGATATTCTTCTTGCAGACATAATGGCTACCGAAAATATGGTTTTCCAAGAGAGAAATTCAAGTGGACAGGTAGCCGCTGGTTCAGAAGGGGGATGCATAATCTTTTGTAACACTAAATTCAAGTCCCAAGGTGGTGAAGGATTTTTATAAGGGGGCTTAAGCAAGAGACTTCCTCTCAAGAAGGCTTTACATAACTTATGTGAAGCGAGAGAGGAACCGTTAAATCCAATGTAAAAATTGGAAATTGCAGCTAACTGCACTTTAATGGTAGAGTAAGCTGCACCTCCTTTAAACAGCTGAGCTAAAAACTCTAGAACAGTGTGAAATGCAGTGGAAAAGGGATCTACATTATTCTTTTGAGTCCAATGTACAAAAGCTCATCCATTTGCTATTATACAACTTTTGTGTAGATGGCTTATGGGAGGATAATAGAAGATGATGCACTGGTGAAGAGAATACAGGTTATCTGGCTATCAATGGAACTAGAGATACTAAGCTGTCAGCTTGAGACTGTGACTGTTCGGATGAGGCATTCCTGTCAGTTGCGACAGAAGGTCTGGAACTGAATCCAGAATCCATAAGTGAGGCCAAAGAAAGGGAAACCAGATTTGACGAGGCCAATATAGCGTGGATGAGGACTACTTCTCTCTTCAACCTGTTTGCTTTCTGAAGAAATTTGGGAATTAATTGGGTTGGGGGAAAGGCATACAATAGACTAGGAGGCCAATCGTGAGTGAGAGAATCCCTTGAGGGCTCCCCATTGGGAAGATCAGGGCAAAGTAGCTGCTGCATTTGTTGTTCAGAGGGGATGCAAAGTGGTTGCAGCAAGGCTGACCCCACTCATGGAATATCTCTTCCACCACTTTCTGATTGAGGGACCGCTCATGAGGCATAATAATAGATCTGCTCAACTTGTCTGCTGTCATGTTCGACTTTCCCAGAATGTGTGCTGCTACCAGAAAGCAGTTGGACAAGATCACCCAAAGCCACACTCTGAGCACCTCTCAAAATAAGGGGTATGATCTGGTTTCCCCTTGTTTGCTGATGTACCAGACTACTGACATGTTGTCCAATTGAATCACAACTGTCCCCAGAGGAAGAGCACTCTGAAAGGCTTGCAACATTAGCAGCATTGCTCTCATCTCCAGGACATTTATGTGCGACTTGGCCTTTTGCGTGGATCATATGCCTTGGACTGTTCTTCCCAGATAATCCCCCCCCCCTATCTGGGAAGCGTCCATGGTTACTGTGGCCTTCGGGAGGGGAGGGACAAAGGGATGAACTTGTATGAGTTGATCTGATTGAACCTACCATGAAAGCTCTTCTTGCAAACGTTTGTGATTTGTATTGGGACTGACATGGCTGGTGAAGGATAGACCACTGGACTGCAAACATCCACTGTAAGATTCTCATGTGGAATCTTGCTAGTGTTACTAGTGTTATTACTGCTGCCAGAGAACCTAAAGTTTGAAGTACTGTCTGAGCAAATAACTTTGAATTATATAGTAACTTCCTGATGACGATCTCATGGTCATCACTCTCGATGGCGGAAGCCATGTTACCATCTCGTTTGTGTTTATGCTTGCTTCTATGAAGTCCAATTCTTAAGATGGGTCTAGGTGTGATTTTTTTGCAATTTACCATAATACCTAGCAAAGAACATGTTCAAAGAACCATGTCTCTTGCTTCTAGAAGAAGATGCCTAGCCGGGGGTTGGTTATGAGCAAGTTGTCTAAATATGGAAACACCCGGATATCCTTGCTGTCTCATCAAGTGAGCTGCTGCTACTACTACTGCAAAACATTTGGTGAACACTTTGGAGGCCAAACAGCAGTACTCTGTACTGATAGTGACTGGCTCCCAGCTGGAAGCATAAATGACTTCTGGATCGCCTGTCCATCTTTACATGATGGTTCGCAGCCTGAAGGTCTATTGAGCACATCCAATTGTCCTTTTCCAAGAATGGAAGAATGGATTGAACCATTACCATCCAGAACTTGCTCTGCTAAACTGATTTGTTCAAGCTGTGAGATTCAAAATTGGTCTCCAGTCCATCATCTTTTTTGGTACCAAAAAAAAAACTTTGAGTAAGGTATTAGATCTTTTCTGGTCTGGTGAGACTTTTTGGATGACTGTCTTGTCTAGCAGCCTTTGTATCTGTACAGCTGCTTGCTTCCTTTGACTGGGTGGTACGTCGTGGAGTTTTTTGTTTTGTGGAGGAGGATGGCAAAAGGGTATGTAGTATCCTCTGGATATAATCCTCTGCACCCAATTGTCAGACTCTCAGGTGCAGGGAAAGTCAACCCCCGACTGCCTCCAGCGAACAGCAAATCAGGCCTCCATTCAGGAGCACTGGAAGGGCTTCCCAAAGAATGTATCCCTGGACCCTTGGTTATGTTGAGCTCCTCTGCCATGAGGGTGGTGTCTTCCATCATTGTTCCCCCCTCTGTCCCGGGGGGATCTTTCTCCACGTGCTTGATGAAAAGACCCCTGTGATTTTCTGAATTACATCTTTCTACTGTTCCTCTGATTTTTTTTGAGTATGGTCTCTGGCCAGGGGAAAAAATGAGTGCTCATGGCAGAAAGGGTCATCCCATCTATCTCTAAACTGGACAGCATATCTCTGACTTTGGGCAAATAGGGAAGTCCCATCAAACAGAGCATTGATGAACGAAGATTTAAAGGACCCAGCAAAATCGCACAAGTGTATTTAGGCCTGCCTCCTGATAAGAGAAATTTGAACTCACAGCTCTACTCACTCTTTCGGTTGCATGTGAAATGAGCTGCATGAAGGAGTTTGCAATAGCATTTAGGGTGGCCAGCTGGGAGGTAACCGAACTCCGTACCCCCTCAGACACAGCTCCTGAAAGGGTATCTGATAGCTCCTTGATCAGAACCCTCTGTAATCTGGTAAAATGGGAAAGATAATTCAGAGACCTCAAGGCAAAGGTCGCTGAAGAGAAAAAGTACAGTTGTGTACACTTACCATAAATGTAGATGTTCAAGTGTATTCACTGTTGCAATCATTACATTTGGGTAATCTGCTGGCAGGCTGCCCTCAGTCGGCCTGAATAACAGTCTTGGGTCCTGCGTTGGTTGCTGTCTCATCTTCCATAATGTCAGGTCGTCAGGGGAATAAAAACATGCAGCCGACGCCATTTTATTCAGTTTTTCTTGCCCCAGATGTCAGGTGTCCCCCAAATGGGGAGCAAAAATATATATATAAATAAACAGTAAATATATAAATGCATTTTTAGAAACAAACTTTACCTTCAACTAAAAGCAAATACACCACAAAGGCTTTTGAGTATAGTGAAGGAAAGAAATGGAATAGAATGGGGGATGGCGGGTGGGTAACCCGGACTTAAACAGTGAATACACTCGAACATCCACATTTATGGTACGTGTACACAACTGTACTATGTTCTTCGTGTTTCACTGTTGCAGTCATTACATTTGGGTAGAATTCCAAAGCTATGGATGGGGAGATGGAACTAAACAGCTTTAGGAGCGGCTATAAGGCCCTGCAGGACTGCAGTGGCAAAGCCTGCCCTGGATTTGGAGAAGAGAGGTAAATGATAATGCTTTGTTCATAGGTTCATAGGTTAGTACTAGGCTAACTGCCCTTGCGAGCCATTGTAAGCCTAGCCAATTATCCCTTGTGAGAATCGAACCCTTCACCTTGTGTTTGTAAGGCAAATACCTTAACCATTAGGCCACCCTCCCACCCTTTGTAAAGGTATGAACAGAGCTCCAAGTAGCAGCTTCTAGAATATCTTTGGTTGGGACCCCTCTGAGAAAAGCTGCTGAAGTAGAGGCAGCCCTGGTGGAATGTGATCTGATCCCCTTGGGCACAGGTTTACCATGGTGCAAACAGCAGAACCGAATGCAGTGGCTTATCCATTTAGAAATAGACTGCTTTGATATAGCCTTCCCCTCTGATCCTGCTGCAAATGCTACCAGTAGTTGCTCAGACTTTATTCGAGATTTGGTCCTGTTTAAGTAGAATCTTAGCTGTCTGTGCACATTCAATGAATGCAGAATCTGCTCCCCCTTGTTCTGCGGATTTGGGTAAAATGTTGGCAGGTGAATGGACTGGTTAAGAGCCACACTGGATACCACCTTAGGCATAAAAGAAGGATTGGTCCTGAGGGACACCCTGTCTGGGTAAAATGTAATAAAAGGCTCCATTGCCATGAGAGCCTGTAGTTCTGAAACCCGTCTTGCTGAAGTGATTGCTAAAAGAAAAGCTGTTTTCCAAGATATAAATTTTATATCCGCAGTAGCTGCTGGTTCAAAAGGAGGCAGGGTGAGTTTTTCCAGCACAAAATTGAGGTCCCATGCAGGAGTTGGTGCTCTTCTGGGAGGCCTTAAATTTTTGGCCCCTCTAAGATACTGTTTAAAGCAGTGGATGAGAAAAGAGGGGAGGTTCTGTGTTGTAATGGGCTGAGATGGCAGAGACATGGATTTTTATTGAAGAAAAGGATAGGCCCTTGTCAAGCATCTCAGTTAAATATTGTAAAACATGAGGAATGTTGGGCTGTGCCGTGTCTATTCCTTGTGCTTGGTTCCAAGCACAAAATCTCTTCCATTTATCAGCATAAGATTTTCTAGTACTAGGGCTTCTGGCTTCCAAAATAACATCCATCACAGATTTACTGACAGGTGTAGTTTGAATAATTAGTTGATTAGACATGCTGCAAGATTCAGAGTTTGGAGCTGAGTGTGCAGAATTTGACAGTTCTGCTGAGACAGTGGATGAGGTACTTGAGGCAAATACCATGGAGGAAGATGTGACATGTTCCTTAGAAGCGGGTACCAGTGCTGGCAAGGCCAATCCGGAGCAATTAGGGTCATTTCTGTTTTTTCCTGTCTGACTTTTTGTAAGACCTTGGAGAGAAGAGGCAGAGGGGGAAAGGCATAGACTGATATTTTTTTCCAGCTGAAGGCTAGAGCATCTACTTTCCAAGCTTTTTTGTGATGAGCTCTTGTGCAGAATTTGTCCAACTGATAATTTTGAGGAGAGGCAAATAGATCTATGTCTGGGCTCCCCCATTTCTGTGTTAAGATGCTGAAGATTTGTGGATCCAGTTTCCATTAATGTGGTTCCATAACATTTCTGCTTAGGTCGTCTGCCAGAATATTTTGGTTTCCTGGCAGGAAATGAGCTTGGAGATGTATATGGTAAGTCACGGATGTGTTCCACAAGGCCCATGGCTAGTCTGCAAAGGGGGTAGGAATGTGTACCCCCCCCGCTTGTTGATGTACCACATAACTGTGGTGTTGTCCGTCTTTATCAGTAGTTGTCCTGGATGGAGTAACTCCTTGAAGGCTGTCAGGGCATTCTGAACAGCTAGCATTTCTTTCTGGTTGATAGACAGATGCATTTGGGTTTTGGCTCCATTTGCCCTGAATGCATCTCCCTGCCAGGTGGGCCCCCCAAGCATAGTCTGATGCATCTGTAGTTAGGGTTTGGGTGGCAGGGGGTAGAGTGAATGACGGTCCCTTGTTTTGGTGACATGTCTCTGCCCACCAAAGAAACTCCTGTTGCAGGCAGGGAATGAGAGGAATCACTGTTTCCAGGCTGTGACAATGCTGACTCCATAAACTTTTTAGGTACCATTGAAGTTTCCTCATATGCAGTTTCGCATATGAAATTAGTAGAATGCAGGATGCCATGAACTCCAAAGCCTGCAGAATTTGTCTTGCAGATAACTGGGCTCTTGTTGCCATTTTTTGAAGTATGTTGTCAGTTGTCTTTGTCTGGCATGAGGTAAGTCATCTGGGCAGTTGTATTCAAGCTTGCACCCAGGAATGTAATTATTTGAGAGGGTACCAGTTGTGATTTCTTTTCGTTTATGGTGTACCCAAGGCATGCTAGAAGCCTTTTTACAAACGCCAGATGTTGAAGAAGAGAGTGTCCTTGTCCTCTGCTTGAATGAGACAATCGTCCAGATAAGGATAAATTTGAATGCTTCTTTGTCTGCAGAATACAATTACTAGTGCCAGGCACTTTGTAAAGACCCTGGGCACAGTAGATAAGCCAAAGGGCAGTGCATAGAATTGGTAATGCAAAAAAACCTGCTTTGAAGCGGAGATATCTTCTGCATGATTCCCTTATTGGGATATGCAGGTATGCCTCTTAAGTCTAGAGTTACTAACCAAACATTCGTTGTAATGTCAGCATTTTGAATTTTGGAATGTCCAGGAACGTGTTCAGAATCGATAAGTCCAGTATTGGATGCCATGAATTGTCTTTTCTGGGTACCAGGAAAAGTCTTGAATAAAAACCTTGTCCTTTTTCCTTTTCTAGTACTGGTTGAATAGCCCCCATATCCATGAGGGACATGACTTGTTTCTGGGCCTCTGCCCACTGATTCTCTGGCAGATCCGGCCATCCATTTGGAATTGGCAAAGTATGGAAATGAAATCTGTACCCTTGGGATACCGTGTTTAAAACCCACTTGTCCTGGGTAACTAACTGCCAATTTTGAGCATGAAGTGCTAGTTTTCCCCCCAAGGGGGCTGCCAAAAGATAAGTGCTTGGTGATGGTAGAGAAAAGTCATTGAGACTGCTTACTGTAGGGTTGTGCTTTGTTTCCTCCAGATTTGGAGGTGGAGGCACCCCACTGCTTTGACCTGTAAGAACCCTGTGATTAATATCTGGAGCCTTTTGAGCGCCGGGATTTGCCCTGATTGGCTTTGTTGGACACAGGAAAAGGACCAATTTTTAGTAGGCCAGTGCCTACTGAACCTGGGTGGCTGCACTTGCAAGAAATCTTTTACAGTTTGCATAGATTTAGCTTGGTCTTCCATTTTCTTTAAAATCTCTTCCGCCTTACCAAACAAGAGTATCATGTTGCAAAGGGACATTCAACAATTTAGCTTTCACATGATCAGGCAGATTTTGCTCCTTGAGCCAGGCATGCCTTCTAATCACAGATCCAGTAACGGCAACCCTACAAGAGGCCTCCAAGGAACCAAAACCACATTGCAAAGTATGCTTTCCAACCTGTTCTGCTGAATGCAATAAATTCTGTAACTCTCTATTTTCCACACAATCAGAAATCAACATCATTTTCTGTTTCAGTAAGCCCATAACATGCTGTTGATATTTCAGCATATGAAACTGGCAGTTTAAAGCCCTGATTGCCAAGGTTACAGACGTATAAACCTTCTTACCCCATCTATCCAGCGCCCTGGAATCTCTATCAGAAGGGGTAGGATTTTTGGCTGTAGAAGCCTTTACACCCTTGGGACCCTGAGAGATAGTCTCAGGATCAGCAGCAGGATTTTTGAAAAGAAATTTATGGGAGTCAGGAACCCTGTAATATCTGTCTGGCTTACTAGGAGCCAGAGGCAGGGAATCAAGAGCCATGCTTGATTCGGAGAACACATTATCAACAATGTCTAATACAGAAGGTTTTGCCAAAGGCCTATGCTGAGGAAGGAGGAGGAAATCCCTAAGCCTCTTTTTTGATTCAGAGAAGTCCTGACTCTCCCAGTGAAAATGTTCCCTAAATGTATGCAAAGTCTCTCCAAAAGAGTAATCCTCAGGAAGAGATGCAGATGGGATGGATTCCTCTGCATCAGAATACTCATAGGGTGGAATAGAAAATTGCTGATCAGAAGAAATGGAAACCTGATTTGAAGATTCATAATCAGTGGCTTGCCTAGGCCTCTTAGCAGACGGGGGGGGGGTTGGGAACCCCTGATCAAGGTAATTAAATCCTCAGACATTTTGATCATCTGTTTTTAAGGCATAGAGGCCAGAGCACATGGCTCATGCGTCAAGTTTTTTTTTAGACACAGAAGTTGTTTTTGATCTTGTTTTTGTTGCTGGAGTCAGTTTAATATAAAAATGTTGAGGTCTGAAAACACCCTCAGAAGCCAGTGCCTGCTCAGCGGCTCCGGACCCATCTAAGGGAGAGACATCCGCGGGTTCAATACTCTGAGAATCTCACGGCATACCGGATTCCGAATGGGTCTCGGAAGAGGCCTGCGACTCAAAAGAGCGGGTATCAGGGGATGCGAAAGCGCCTCACTGAGTATCAGCGAACCCGCGACTGGCTTAGGAGAAGCTTCATCATCGGTTTTGGACCTCGACAGTCTGTCTGTCTTTTTCTTCTCGCTTTTTGTGAACTCCGGTAGTCGGATTGCTAACCGACGACATTTCAGGATAGTTAAATCTTGAACCAAAATATTTAGAAGCAAAAATATACCGATGCTTAATAGTGCGTTGGTTAAATTTAGCACAAAACCGACAGCAAGGCACGTTGTGATCAGGGCCTAGGCAAGGAATACAGTACAAATGAAAATCCTTATGAGGTATTTGCTTCCCACAAGTAATGCAATTATTAACTTTTACTGACATCAGTAAGGAGCAAGAAAAAGTTTCCCCAACGGGGTACTTAGCTTTAGTTTGAAGACTTTGGTTCTGAAACTCGAATACAAAAATTTCAGGAGTCGGCCAACCGGCACTTGAGAACTGCTACTGCTTCGGGCACCGAGCGGCAAGAAAGACTGAATAAAATGGCGTCGGCTGCATGTTCTATACCCCTGACGACCTGACATCATGGAAGAGGAAACAGCAACCGACGCAGGACCCAAGACTTTGTTACTCAGGCCGACTGAGGGCAACCTGCCAGCAGATTACCCAAATGTAATGACTGCAACAGTGAAACACGAAGAACATCACGCTTCCCACATCTATCAATCATCCCTGTTAGGAGGATGAATAGTAGAACTTTCTTCCGTGAGTTCTTTTTTTCATGGCTGAGCAACCATGGCATCTATGGGAACACCTTTTGACCAAAACTTTTTTTTTATCCTCTGGTGCTGTTACTATCTTATTTGGTCCCCAGAGGGTAGGTTCAATGGAATCTGAAGTCCCCACGCCCACTGAGAGATCAACTTGATGAGCTTGGTGGGCAGTGTCACTCAGGAGGTAGATGGCCAGGATCCAAAAGCCACCAAGTACATTGACTCCTCTGATGAGGGATTGCTGGGCTTCCAGCTACCTCTATGCTTCAAGATCTCTAGGATTTCCCTGAAGGAATCATCATCTGGAGGTGACTGTAGGGATCTTTCACCTTCATCAAAGTCAGTGTCTTCGGTGATGGACTACTCCGTGGAGTCTAGGTGCTTCCTCTTACACTTCCTATTCCGCGGAACCTCCTCCATGAGTAACGGAAGAGTAGGAGAAACCCTCCTGGGTAGCCTGGCTCTTCTGGATCTGGTGTCCCTGTGGGAGGTCTGGTCGAAATACTGACTGCAAGGTGGAAGAGTGTGGATCCGGATGGGGTAGATACTGTCTGCACTGCCGAAGCAGACATGGCCCTGTCCAAAGCCTCGAAAGCTGACTGCCCCTGAAAAGTAAGGGATACCCGATCCAACAGGTCAGGCCTACGGATCTGGGCACCCTCAAACTCAGAGGACAGCGCTCCTAAGGCAAAAGCTTCGGCTGGGCTAATCCGAGCAGAGACTCTAAGATGGAGGGATGGCACTGAAAACTTCGGAGTCGAACCCCACTGATCTGCCATGACCCGGGAGCTCCTCGATTCTGAATGACCTGAGGAACTCAGAGCAGAGGCCAGAGCCGAGGAAGAAAGTGTCCTTGGCTCTGATACAGACAATATCAGATGTATCAGATCCAAAGGCTCCAAAACCCAGTCAGGGTCAGGCCCAATCATAGCACTATGACAGCCCTCCTCTCCTATCTTGAGACTGTTAATAAAGCACGTGACTCTGGCCAAATTGTCTCCACCCTACTACTTGACCTCTCTAAGGCCTTCGATACTATCTCACACAGCCTGCTCTTAACTAAACTTTCAAAACTTAACATCTCTCCCTCCTCCGTAAACTGGTTCTCCAGCTATTTATCAAATAGATTCCAAGCTGTAAAATGGAAAAAGGCCACTTCCTCCTTTCTTAGTACCCCTACCGGAGTTCCCCAAGGTTCCATTCTTGGTCCCCTTCTTTTCAATATATTTATAAATGATTTCCGCAAATCCATTCCATTCTCTAACATCATCCAATATGCAGATTTTTCTACCATTATCTGCTCAGCTACATCTCCCTCTATGCTCCAAAAGCTTACACAAGAAGCTTTTTCAATTACTGAACATTGGATGAAAATAAACCACCTAGCACTCAATGCTTCCAAAACTAAACTAATGGTATTTACCCCCTCAAAAACTACTCCTTTCGATATGAACACATTCTCAATTACTAGCAAAAATAACTCATCCCTGGAACTGGTGTCTGAAACCAAGTTACTTGGTGTCCAAATTGACAACCAGTTTAAATTCAACTCCCATCTACAACTAAATATTAAAAAACCCATCAAAAACTAGGCATGCTCTATCGTCAGAATCAGTACCTCACATGCTCCTCTAAAATCACTCTCTCCTCTTCTTTTCTTATCCCCTCCCTTCTCTACGGAGCTCCTCTGCTAACCAATCTTCAGTCCTCTCTAAAAAACTACTTTCTTCCTGCTATAACAAAATCGCTAAGTTCGCAAACGGCCACAGGTCCTCCACCCACCACAGCACCTCTCTCCGAAAACTAAACTGGCTTGAGTTACCTAATCAACTCAACTACACTCAGTTAACTTTAGCCCACAAGCTCATTCTCAACCCATCTCTCTGTCCCTCCCTGTCTTCCGCCTTCATGATGCACCTACCCGATAGAGTTTTAAGGTCAAACAATCAAAACCTATTAGAAGTACACAAACCAACTCGTCCTCCAGGAAAAAACTTACTATCCTTTAACCTAGCCCGTCTCTGGAACTCACTCCCACCATCCATTCGCACCACTCCCAATCATAACATGTTCAAAAAATCTCTTCATATGTATCTAAGGTCTCAATGGGAATGCTCTTGCTCCCACCCCTCATAAAAATATGGTATTTACATCTTCTTTCACACTCATGTTACCTGACTGTACCTTATAAAGCTTATGTTCCTTACAAAATAACCACTCTGTATGTGTAAAGTAACATCACTTTTCTCTAAACAGTATTGTTTGAATGTTCCTAAATTTTTGAGTTTTGTTTAAATATTTTTGAGTATTGTTTGAATGTTTCCTGAATTTTTGAACTCAAATGTTTGTATCTTGTACAATTGTATTATTTTTATTATCATGCTATTGTTTGTACCTAGTTTGTTTGTTTGTTTTTTGGAGCTTTTCTCCCCAGGACTCCATTGAAAACGGGTTTTTTTTTGGCCCAATGGACTATCCTGGTAAACCAACTGCAAATAAATAAATAAATAAATAAAAATAAAACTTCAAGGGAAGTCAGAGTAGGAATCTGAAGAGGGGATGACGAAGAAATTCGAAATTCCTGACCCTTAGGGTTAGGAGCCGAAGGAGGCATTATGATACCTTGCTGACAGAGAATCTTGATCTGACCTATCCTTCAGAGTGGAGAGGCTTGGATCCAAAGCAGATGCATCAGACGGGGGCGTCCTAGAAGTTTTCAGATCCGAGAAGGTCTTAGGATCCGACAGTTTAGCCACTTTTGGTGACGGCTCTGATGGCAATTTCAAGGCAGAAGGCCTTTTCCATCCCTTTTCCAAACTTCTGAAGGACAGGGCGGAAGCTGGTCTAGACAGTTCATACTTAGATGAATGTTTCTTTTTGAGTTTTTTGTCAGAGTCAGAAATGGCCCTCCCAAATGAGGAAGGCATCTTACCTTTTAGGATTAGTCTGTTTCGGTGTTCAACAAGGGTCTGGTGGTTGAACGCTTTGCAAATGTGACACTCCTCCTGTAAATGAAGTGGGCTCAGACAATACATCCAAACAGTGTGAGTCACTCACAATAGTAGTCAAGATGTACTGCAGTACAGGAGAGAGGAAAGGGAATCACAGAAAAGAGGTAGGGAAAAGGGATTACTAACTATAGTAGTTTAGAAGTACCTCGGCACTAATCAGAAGGTAAAGTTACAAGACTAAAGGGAAAGATAAGATGCTTAGTTATTTAAGTATTAAGTTTGACAGAAAGTTTGAGAAACAAATGAAATTTTTTTACTTAACTGCCTAAGAGCTAGTTGGAAGAACCACATCTTCACGAAGTGGCAAATGAGATCTGGGGTGACTGGGAGAGGGCATTATAGGTAGGGTAGGGAACTTGAGAGCATTTTTTGGTTGCCACAAGCTTTGCAACGGCTGAGTTGGATCTAAGGGATCCAATCCAAACACATATATGAGGATAAAATGAAACTGACATCATCAGATTGGATGTCTGCAAGGCCTCAGAGGACGTGCGAGAAGCCAGATTCATGTCGGCTTCCAAACCGGTCATGGCAGAGGAGACCAACCCAGGAATAGGACGATCCTTCAGGCTTTCACCAGCCTCAAGGACCGGTCACGGCAGAGGAGACCAACCCAGGAATAGGACGATCCTTCAGGCTTTCACCAGCCTCGAGGAGATATCCGGTGGAAGAGGCACAACAGAAGAATCTGACCTGAATTTTTTGGCCTTCTTTAGAAGACAGCTGACCCTCAGGCTGGGAAGTACCTTCCAAAGCGTCTTTCGTTAAAAGCTTTAGATGCTGGTTTTCAAGTCTGATAGTGAGGCATGAAAGAAAGGTCTTTAGGACAAAAGCCTGACAAACAGTACAAGACATATGGTGATGAGAAGCACCTATACAAAACAAGCACTGCTCATGATGCTCTTTATGGGGAATCTGTCTGCTATGGAACTCCACAACACAAATGCAAAAGCTAAAAAGGATAAGCAAAACCCCAGTGGGAAACTTATTTGAATGGCTAGGTAAACCAGAAATGACTTGAGCAATCAGGCCAATGATCAAAGATGGACTTCAGGCTGACAGCAAAGAAGCTCTAAGGATGGACGTCACCTTTTTGCCCTACACCTTTGTGTGGGGAGCATACATGTGATGTACGGTGTATCGTTAACTTAAAGGTTATGGTATACTGGCTGGACATTGGGCTGCCCTTGGCAGGGGATCCCTTATGTTAATAATACTGCAATAGTGAAATGGAAAGACATCTGCTTTTAATGCCATCTGGTTCATGGGGCAGCCCTCTCCTCAGAAGAAACCACATTCACTGCTCTGTGCAGCAGCCGAGGTTGGTCCCAGTTCACAAGTAAAGGGTTTATCATCAAGACCTACACTGGGTTCAGCAGCAGAAAAAGGAAGATCAGCCAGAAGACAGATGGGAACAGTCTATCATTCTAGAAATTAAAGACCAGGTCCAACATCAAAAGCAGATCTGTGAGCAAATGGTGTCTTTGAAGCCACACAGAAGTCCCAACCCAGTGCAACATCATATTCCTCCAGAATGCAAACAGCAGCACAAAGACTCAGAAAAGGAGACTGAGACCAGATCTGATGCTGCACTCTCACTCAAGATGCTAACATCCTAGGTTGCCTTCAAAGGCAGGAATGACTGGCCCTCAAGCCCTAGTAAAGAACTTCCCCAGTCCTAGGATCAGACAGAACTTCTTCAAATGTATGGTCATATCCTATGGAATTACTCCATGGGAGTTCGGAGCTAGGGGATCATCAGAAAACACTTCTGCAAAATTACAGCCATCATAGCCAACACCTTAGTAAACAGTCTGGTCACTAAATCAAGATCATACGGTAATACTTTGTACTTGAAGTGAGGACCACTCAGAGTGAATTGGGACTGTCTGAATTGATCCAACAGGATCCAGAATATTCAAACATACTATCCAAATGCCAAGAAACAGCAACATAATACCCTTCAGGGTGACAACCAGAAATGAATCAATTAGATGAGATACTTGACATCAAGGTCCAAAAATGGGATGAAACTCATCCATATCTTTTAAGACAAAGGAAGAGGCAGAAGTAAAATGCAAACCCCTCATCCAAGATGGGGGGGGGGGGGGGCAGGCATTGCAAGTCACTTTGAGCAGTTGAGGCTAGGCTTTTTTTCAAGATCTGTTACAATAAGCCCAATCTTTTACCTGGTCTTTGTGGAGAAGTAAGGTAAAGTTGTGTAAGAAAGAACAATTGTGTAAAAATCTTACCATAATGACAGATGTCCTTCTCTTCTATGTTGCAATTTTCATAACATGAGGGAGATTCCTCCTAGGTGACCCAAACGTCCGGCCAGTATACCAAAGACTTAAACTATTGCAGGGTATGTGCGATGCTGCACATAGTTCAGCTGAGCGTCGGCCATAAAAGTGACGTCCACATATACCATCCTCAGAACTGAATGACCCAGTCAAAACATCAGCCCTAGGATGAGGGGTAAAGAAATTCCTAGGTAAAATCCAAGGAAGAGCATGAACCAAGGGGGCAGGAAAGGAGGGATAGAATACTGCAACATGAAAGAGGACATCTACGGTTATGGTAAGATTTTACACAACTATTCTATGTATTCATAACATGAGGGCAATACCAAAGCTCATGCGTGAAAATTGGGGCTAGGAGAAGAAGTCATCTCCACAAAGCCATGCAGAATTGCTCTAGCAAATCCTGCCCTGGATCTGGAAATGGAATCTAGTTTGTAGTGTTTAGTAAAGGTATGGACGGAGGACCAAGTAGCGGTCTCCAGGATGGAAGCAATGCAATGTCCAGTCCTTTAAAGAAGGTTCCAGATGAAGCCACAGCTGTAACTGAATGTGCTTTAACAGAGGAAGACAGAGTTTTCCCCTGAAGATATAGCAAAAAGTAGTAGCCTTAGAGATCCAAGTAGAAATAGTCTGTTTAGAAACAAGTTTTCCCTAGGGTGTAAAGAAATGAACACTTGCACAAATGTCCTAATGGATTTGGTTTTGTCCAGGTAAAATCTGAGTTGTCTGTGGACATCTAAAGTGTGCACTGTCTCACTAGAGTTTTGAGGTGATGGGAAAAAGGTGGGTAAGTGAATAGACTGATAAGGGACAAGTCATTAACCACTTTAGGCATGAAAGAAGGATTGGTATGAAGGGAAACCCTATCCTTGTGAAAAATCAGAAAAGGCTGACAGGCCATTAAGGCTTGGAGTTCTGAAACTCGCCTAGAAGAAGTAATGGCTACCAGTAAAACAAGTCTTCCAAGTACAAAATTTTACGGGAGAAGCAGCAGCAGTTTCAAAGGGTGCTTGGGTCAGTTTTTCCAAAACAAAATGTAGGTCACAAGGAGGAGGAACAGGTTTCCCTGGAGGCCTAATGTGAAGGACACTTTTTAAGAAAAGTTTGAACTCTAATCTAGAAGCTAAGGGAGGAGACAAATGCAGACATACAGAGACGACTGACAGATGTGCTTTAACTGAGGAATAGGCCAATCCATCCTTGTGCAATTCACACAATCGGAAAGGACTAGAGGAGCATCTACGGAAAATGGATCTAGCCTCTTAAAACATCAGATGGAGAACCTCTTCCATATGGATAAGTAAGATCTCATTGTAGTAAGTTTCTTAGCCTCCTGCAGGAAATGAAGCACGTCTTCAGAAAAAAAAGGTGTCTGAAAGGGATCAGAAGCCTATCACCCACAAGGTCAGGTTCGGTGTTGGTAAATGTGGATGAATGAGAGCTCTCGTCTTGTGTGAGTAAATTCACCCTGTGAGGTAACTTCTGATGAGTGCGCTTGGTTAATTGCAGAAGAGAACCAATGCTGTCTTGGCCAAAAGGGGGTCACCAACAAGATTTTTGGTTTATCCTTCTGAATATTCAAGAGGACATTCTGAATTAGAGGGAGGGCAGGAATGCATAAAGAAACACCCCCTTCCATGAGAATGACAGGGCGTCCACCTTCCAGACCAGAGGGTGAAGGACTCTGGCACGGAACTTTGGAAGTTGTCTGTTCATAGAGGAGGCAAACAAGTCTACATTTGAGGCATACCCTATTGGTGGAGAATGTCCAGAAACCCATCCCTGTGGATCATTCATCCCTGGGCCTGTGTCATGGATCTGGTCAGTGTGTCTGCCTATACATTTTTAGCTGATGGAATGTTAACAGCGGTCAAAGTTACCTTTGCTTGCAGAGCAATCTCCTAGGGCTTTGACTGCTAAGTAGATAAGATTTTGTTCCCCCCTGCTTGTTCACATACTAGAAAACATTGGTGTTGCCTGTGAACAGTTTCAAAGGACCTGGAAGAAGAAATAATCTGAAGGCTTGAAGGGCCGGGATCAAAGCCCTCATCTCTTTGATGCTGATGTGTTGCTTCCTTATGGAGGAAGACCAAAGACCTTGTACTTTTAGGTTTCCCAGAGTTTCCCCACACCCCAGATCTGAAGCATCTGTGAACAGTTCTTCAACTGGAGTAGTGGCTGCAGGGGGAGCCCTGGATTCTGGGAGATTTGTTGAATACACCAAAGCAATTCTTTCTTCAGGCATGGAAGAAGTGAAGAACAAATTTTAGAAAATGAGCATGCTGTGACCAGAGAGTTTTCAAATACCACTGAAATTTCTGCATGTAAAGCCTGGCTAGGGGTAGCATTGTTATAACCAAAGCCATGAAACCGTGCATCCTGAGGAATTCCTTGGCAGTCAGACAGGGCAGTGGAACAACTGTTGGAAGTACGTTTGCAGAGACTGCTTCTTTTGTGGGGGTAGAAAGGCCATCATAAAAGGTCTGTCCTTAGTCTGCAACCTAGGAAAACCTGGTCCTGAGAAGGAGTGAGGGAAGACTTGCTGAGGGTGAACCCCAGGAGTATAGACAGGGAAGGTTCTGTTGCAAGGTGACTGGGTGTTCTATTGAATTAGCAGGTCATCCAGTTAAGAGTAAATGTGAATACCCTGGACACTGCAAAAGGAACTGACCGGAGCCAAGCACTTTCTGAATACCCTTGGTGCCATAGATGGTCCAACGGACAAAGCACAGAACTGAAAATGAGAAGAAGCACCAGAAAAAAGCAAGAATTTGCTGCAGAGAGAATGGATGGGAATGTAGAGGTAAGCATCCTTTATGTTTAAGGATATCAGGTAAACTTACAGTAGCAGAAGAGGGACCAGAGTCTGGAGGTTAAGCATCCTGAAGGAGGGCACATGAACTACTGAGTTGGGATGCCTAAAATTGGTCTCAAGGGCCATCTTTCATGGGAACTAGGAACATTCTGGAATAGAACCCTTTTCATCTTTCTGAAGGGAGAACCTCCTGAATGGTTCCTTGTGGTTTCAAGTCTAGAATGAGTTATGGGAAAAGGTGGATCTGCTCCTTTGGTAGTTGTGGCATTCCTATGAAAAATGGAATGGTTATCAAAGTAATGTAGTAACCCCTTTGAATAAAGGGTAGGACCCAATTGCCTGTGGTACGTCCAATTTGAGAGGAAATGACAAAAGAGCTGGGAAAGGGGAATTTATGAGCGTATTGCTGGCTTGTCTGGAAAAGGGGGTCTTGTGAGCAGAGGACGACTGGGACCTAGGAGGCATCTGCCTACATGTGCTCTTTTTGTGTTGTTGAGGAGTAGGAGTTTTCCTTCTTGCAAAATCAGGTCTAGAAAGGTAGCTCCTATGAAATTTAGGAACATGACAGATAAAGATATGTTTAAGCTCCTGTTCCCTTTCTCTTGAAAGGTTTTGAAAAGGGTTTCATCATTAGAACCAAACAAGGCAGCATTGTCCAAAGATGCATCATTTATCTTTGCTTTGAAGTCCTCAAAGGCTTTAATCTCAGACAGGAAAATCTCCGGAGGACAGAACCAGATGCAGCTGATCTTGAAGACACCTCTGCTGCATCACAGCTGAATTTAATGGAATGTCTAGTGACCTGGGAAGAGAGCTGGATTTCTGCTGCAGTCTGGGAGATCGGTCAGAAATTTGGATGCTTGCGAAAGGAGAGCCAAAACATACATGTGTGTGTGAAAATTAATGGCCCTAAAGGCCAAAGTGGAAGAGGTGTATCAGAGTGAAGAAGATTGGTGGAGGGCAGTAATTTAGAAGTTTTATCAGCAGACAAGATCACAGCTGGGTCTGCAAGAGGGCATTTATACAAGTAGCTGCTGTCCTCAGGGACCTTATAGAACTTGTCTGACTCTTAGGTGTAGGGGGTTGAGGATCGGGAGTTTAGAAGCGTCAAGGAAAGCATCTTGACAGGCTTTTAAGACAGGCAGGATGGCTTAAAGAGCAGAAGAGTCAATTTGTAAGAGGTCATAATACCTCTTCTGTACCTCTGAGACTTGAGAGTTTTCAAATTTGAAAAACTCTCTCATTTTGGAGACAGTTTCTCCAAAAGGAAATGTCCTCTGCTGGAGAATGCCTACCACTGGAATCCACATCAGGGAAAGCATACTCCAAGGGACAGTCTTCTTGAGTGGAATATTCCAGGGGATTCATCTTAGGAGGATTCATCTTCCTCAGATGCCTGAAACTCAGCAGATGGGGGGGGGGGGGTTGCAGGGGTAGCAAATGGCAAAGAAGAAGGCCCAAATGCCAGAACGTCATTCAAAATCCCTTGAGAGAAAGCTTGCCAGCCAGGGGAAGGCTCCTAACATACAGTTTTGTACCTACCATAAATGTAGATGTTCGAGTGTATACACTGCTGCAATCATTACACTTGGGTCATCCTGCTGTCAGGCAATCCCGCAGTCGGCCAGAGTTCCAAAGTCTTGGTCCGGTGTCGGTTGCTGTCGCTGCTTCCCTGACGTCAGTGCCAGGGGTATACAAGATGCATCTGACACCATTTTCTTCAGTTTTTCTTGCCCCAGATGTCAGGTGCCCTCAAGTAGGTAGGCAATACATATTGCTAATAAAACATATATATAAAATAAAAAACAATACCTTCAGTTACAAGCAAATACACCACAAACGTTTGTATAGGATAGAAAGCTATAAATAAGTCCAGCTAGGACAGAGGGGATGGAGGGAGGGTAACCTGGACTGCAGCAGTGTGAACACTCTAACATCTACATTTAAGGTAGGTACAAAACTGTACTATGTTCGTGTTATACTGCTGCAGTCATTACACTTGGGTAGAATCCCAAAGCTAAGGTTGGGTGGCAGGTCTATAAAGAGTTAGGGTTGGCTATGAGGCCCTGCAGAACTGCAGTGGCAAATCCTGCTCTGGATTTAGATTAAAGAGGCAAGTGGTAATGCTTGGTAAAGGTGTACACTGAACTCAAAGTTGCAGCCTCCAAAATTTCCTTGGTTGGTACTCCTCTGAGAAAGGCTGTTGAAGTGGCTGTTGCTCTGGTAGAATGTGGCCTAATGTTATTAGGGACTGATTTTCCATGCTGTGTGTAGCAGTAACGAATACTGTGTCCTATCTATTTGGAGATAGTCTGCTTTGAGATCGCCTTGCCCTGTGATCCTGCAGCATATGCTACAAACAGTTGCTCAGTTTTCCTGAAAGCTTTTGTTTTGTCCAAGTAGAAGCGTAGCTGCCTGTGTATGTCCAAAGAGTGCAGAAGTTTCTCCCCTTTACTCTGGGGGTTTGGATAAAAAGTTGGCAAATGGATGGTTTGGTTAAGAGCCACACTAGATACCACCTTGGACGTAAAGGTAGGGTTTGTCCTTAAAGAAACCCTGTCCTGATGAAAAATTATAAAAGGTTCCACTGCCATTAATGCCTGTAGCTCTGAGACTCTTCGTGCTGAAGTTACTGCCAGGAGCAGAGCTGTTTTCCATGATAACAATTTTAGATCGGCTGTATTGGCTGGCTCAAAAGGTGGCAGGGTCAGTTTTTCCAAAACAAAATTGAGGTCCCAAGTTGGCGTTGGTGCTATCCGGGGTGGTCTTATGTTTTTAACCCCTCTGAGGTACTGCTTTAGCAAGGGATGAGAGAATAAAGGAGGATCAGTGTTGTAATGTGCTGAAATGGCAGAGGCGTGGATCTTAATTGATGAGAAGGATAGGCCTTTGTCCAGCATCTCAGTTAAGTATTGTAAAATCTGAGGAATGTTTGGGACAAGAGGGTCAAGGCTTTGAGCCTGGTTCCAGGCACAGAATCTATTCCATTTTTCTGAGTAGGATTTCCTGGTGCTAATCCTCCTGGCCTCCAAAATAACATCCATAACAGCTTTAGACAGAGGTGTTGCCTGTTTGACTAATGAATCTGCCACGTAGCCAGGTTTAGGGTTTTGAGCTGACCGTGCAGGATCTGATTGTTTTGTTGAGTCAGAAGGTGTGAAATTTGAGGCAAAATCCATGGTGGGCCTTGAGCTAAGTTCTTTAAGACTGGGTACTAGTGCTGGCGTGGCCAGTCTGGAGCAATCAGAATCATTTGTGTTTTTTCTTGTCTGGCTTTTAGGAGTACCTTTGAAAGGAGACGCAGTGGTGGGAAGGCATAAACTTTTAGGCTTTTCCAGCTGAACGAAAGAGCATCCACTTTCCATGCTTGTGTGTGGTAAGTCCTTGTGCAGAAGTTTTGCAGTTGGCAATTCAGTGGGGAGGCAAAAAGATCTATGTCTGGGCATCCCCATTTTTGCGTTACCATGCTGAAGATTTGTGAATTCAATTTCCATTTGTGAGGGTCCATGATATTTCTGCTTAGATCGTCTGCCAGAGTATTTTTCTTTCCTGGCAGGAATTGTGCTTGCAGATGAACTTGATAGTTAGAGCTGTGTTCCACAAGGTCATGGCTTGCCTGCATAGGGGGTAAGAATGAGTGCCCCCTTGCTTGTTTATGTACCACATTACTGTGGTGTTGTCTGTCTTTAATAATAATTGTCCTGGATGCAGAAGGTCCTTGAAAGCTGTTAGGGCATTTTGAACAGCCAACATCTCTTTTTGATTGATGTGAAGATGCATTTGGTCTGTGGTCCACTTGCCCTGAATACATTTTCCTGCCATGTGTGCTCCCCAGGCGTAATTCGAAGCATCTGTTGTTAGAGTCTGCATGGCTGTGGGTAGAGTGAAAGGCTGACCCTTGTTGAGGTGACATGCCTGTGCCCACCATCGAAACTCCTGTTGTAGGCAGGGAATTATTGGTATTACTGCTTCTAAACTGTGAGAGTGTTGAGTCCAAACACTTTTTAGGTACCACTGTAATTTCCTCATATGCAGTCTGGCATATGGAATTAGTAGTATGCAGGATGCCATGAATCCCAGGGCCTGCAGAATTTTTCTTGCAGGGAGATGGGACTTTTTTGCCAGTAATTGAAAATATTGAGTCAATTGTCCTTGTTTGTCTGGCATGAGATAAGCCATCTGGGCCATTGTATTTAAGCTGGCACCCAGGAATATTATCTGTTGTGAGGACACTAGTTTTGGCTTCTTTTCATTTACTGTGTACCCTAGAGAAATTAGCAACTTTTTTACAAGCGCCAGATGCTTTAGAAGAATGTCCTTTCTCTCTGCTTGAATGAGGCAGTCATCCAGGTATGGATATATTTGAATTCCTTTTTGTCTGCAAAATGCAATTACTGGTGCCAGGCACTTTGTGAAGACCCTGGGTGCAGTAGATAAGCCAAAGGGCAGTGCAGAGAATTGGTGGTGCATTGTACCAACTTTGAATCTGAGGTATCTTCTGCAATCTTGTCTGATAGGGACATGCAGGTATGCCTCTTTGAGGTCCAGAGTAACAAGCCAAGCCTTCTTGTGTCAACATTTTGAATTTCAAAACATCCAGGTAAGTATTTAGAGCTGAAAGGTCTAGTATGGGTCTCCAGGCTTTGTCCTTTCTGGGGACCAAGAAGAGTCTTGAGTAAAATCCTTGTCCTTGTTCCTGCTATGGTACTTTCTGAATAGCTCTCATGTCCATGAGGGCTGAAATTTGTTTTCGAGCCTCTGCCCATTGATTTTGTGGCAGGTTTGGCATTCCTTTTAGCCCTGGTAAGGTGTGAAAGTGGAACCTGTAACCTTGAGACACAATATTCAGAACCCATTTGTCTTGGGTGATTGTTTGCCAATTTTGAGAAAAAAGTGCTAGTTTTCCCTCTAAGGGGGCTGCCAAAAGAGAAGTGCTTGGCATACGAATGGGGGAGTCATTGGGACTGTTTCCTGTAAGGTTGAGACTTGCCCTCACCTCCTCTTGGGGTTGAGGTACCCCACTGTCGTTGTCTGTTAGAGCCTTGGGGTTGAGATCTGCCTCTTGGGCGCCTGTATCTGCCTCTCTGTGGCCTGTCTGACACTGGAAAGGACCAATTCTTTGTAGGCCAATTTCTGCTAAATCGAGGTGGTTGTACCTGCAAGAAATATTTGACTGTTTGCATAGATTTAGCTTTATCCTCCATTTTCTTTAACACCTCTTCTGCCTTAACACCAAACAAGGTATCATGCTGTAAAGGAGCATCCAGTAATTTTGCCTTAACATGATCAGGTAAACTCTGTTCTTTTAACCAAGCATGTCTTCAAATCACAGAACCTGTAACTGCGGCCCTACAGGAGGCCTCTAAAGAATCAAAACCACATTGCAGAGTATGTTTTCCCACCTGTTCAACTGCATGCAATAAATCCTGCATTTTTTTATAGTCAGGAGCTTCTGAGCTTGCAAGCATTTTCTGTTTTAACTGAGCCATTAAATATTGTTGGTACTTAAGCATGTGAAACTGGCAATTTAACGCCCGTACTGCTAAACTTGCAGAAGTGTAAACTTTCTTCCCCCATCGATCCAATGCTCTAGAATCTCTGTCAGAGGGGACTGGATTTTTTTGCAATAGAAGCCTTAACCCCTTTGGGACCAGGGAAATGGTTTCTGGGTCAGCAGAAGGGTTTTTATAAAGAAACTTGTGAGAGTCAGGGACTCTATAATACCTACCTGGCTTGGCTGGTGCAGGGGGCAAAGAATCAGGAGATAAGCTGGATTCAGAGAACACATCATCCACAATATCTAACACAGGCGGAATAGCCAGGGGCCTGTGCTGAGGCAATAAAAGGAAGTCCCTGAGCCTCTTCTTGGATTCTGAATAATCCTGACTTTCCCAATGGAAATGCTCCCTCATGGTATGCAAAGTTTCCCCAAAAGAGTAATCCTGAGGAGGAGAGGCTGAAGGGATAGATTCTTCAGCATCAGAGTCTTCATAGGGGGGTAAAGAGTATCCCTGGTCTGATGAGGAATCAGAGGAAATGGAAACCTGATCAGAGGAGTCATAGTCTGTATCCTGCCTAGGCCTTTTCTCAGGAGGGGGATGGGAACCCCTGATTAGAGTAATGAGGTCTTCCGCCATTTTAAGCATCTGTTTCTTAGGCATGGAGAACTGTCCAGGAGAATGCTGTACTTGCTTCTTTGTCTTTAATGGTGTTTTTGTCTTGGCTGTTGCTTTAATGGTAAGCTGTGAAGGTCTGAAAACACCCTCAGAAGCCGATGCCTGCTCAGCGGCTCTGGACCCATCTGAGGTATTAGTTTCTGTAGGCCCAATACCTTGAGTTTCCAGAGGCCTAGTTGTGTCCATGTGGGAGTCGGAAGCGGCCTGTGGCTCTGAGGTAGCGGGTGTCAGGGGCTGCGAAAGCACTACACTGAGAACCGGCGAACCAGCGACTGGCCTAGAAGAGGCTTCGTCGTCTGTTTTGGACCTCGGATGCCTGTCTTTATCCTTGTCTTTGCGTTTTTTAAGAATTGCGGTCATCGGTTGATCCGATGGCATAGTATAATTGAACCTTCGGCCAAAGTAGTGCAAAGCAAAATCAAAACGTCTTTTTATAGTGCGTTTGTTAAATCTAGCACAAAACCGACAACTAGTGACGTTGTGATCAGGGCCTAGGCATGGAATACAGTAAGAGTGGAAGTCCTTATGAGGTATTTGCTTCCCACAAGAAATACAATTATTAACTTTTTCTGACATCGGTCTGAGGCAAGAAAAAAGTTTCCCCAACGGGGTATTTAGCTTTATTGAAGACTTCGGATCTGAAATTCAACTACGAAAATCTCAGGAGTCGGACGACCGGCACTTGCGAACTGCTTTTGCTTCGGGCACGGCGCGGCAAGAAAGACTAAAGAAAATGGCGTTGGATGCATCTTATATACCCCTGGTGCACTGACGTCAGGGAAGAAGCGACAGCAACCAATGCCGGACCAAGACTTTGGAACTCTGGCCGACTGCAGGACCGCCTGACTGCAGGATAACCCAAGTGTAATGATTGCAGCAGTGTAACATGATGAACATCTGGTAGAAACATGTTTTTGTTTTCTCTTAAAAGAAAGTCCTATCCTAGGCTAGGAAGGAAGGGCTGACATAGGCATTGGCCCCAGAATGAACGTCTGCAGAATCTCGATGGAAGAGGCACGAGAGGTACTGCTCAGAAAGTTGGAAGGAGCAAACCATGGTTCCCCCATAACGTCCAAACCAGACGTCTACAAGACCTCTGCGGATGTGCTATGGGAACCCTCCCTAGTGGCTTCTAGAGTAGTACCCGCACTGGAGGAGGACCCAATACCATACAAGCTTCCGGCCCGTCACTGGCCTTGAGAGGGATGTCCGGGACCACGGGTGCAGCTGAAGATTCAGGTCTTATTTTCTTAACCTTTTTCTTTGAAGGTTCACCCGATGGACCAGGAGTACCTTCCATACCGAACACTAACCTCAAGTCTGTTTTTCTAAGTAAATGTTGAGGGCAGACAAAAGACTGCTGAGAGTTTCAGGGACAAATGCCTGATAGATGGCACAGACCTTGCAGTCGTTCGTGATTAGACCCCAGACAAAAAAAGACACTGATCGTGGTTGTGTTTGTGTGGACTCTTGTCTTCCACAGTGGCACTTGCCCTTCTTAGATGACATTAACCTCTAAGAAGCATGCAATAGCAAAAGCATAAAGGATTTTCCCCAATAGGGCACTTATCTGAAAAATATACTTTTTGGCAATCACATGGATGGCTGGAAGCTGTCATTTGGACTGGAGGCAAAGACGTTCTGAGGATAGTATGTGTGGACATGACTTATACATTCATAGGTAGGTACTAGACTATCTGCCTGAAGGCATTTATAAGCCTGGCCAGAATGTGTTGGCTTTCACTGCCCCCTTAAGATTAGTTCCCTGTGCCTTTGTCCAGCAGAGCCACTGAAGTGATCCTCGGGGTAAACTTTCCGTTTCCCATCCACTCGTCAAGCTTTCTTTTGAAGAGTGTTAGGGAGGAGCTCTGCCTAATGTAGACTGGAATCTTGTTCCAAAGCATGGGAAGTCTCTGGGACAGGAATCTATCCCTCCAGCACGTTCTATTTATTGTTGTGGTGAGTCAGCTGTACTATGTGCAACATTGTACATACCCTGCAGTAGCTTAAGTCTTTGGTATACAGGCCGGATGTTCGGGTCACCTAGGCAGAATCTCCCTCATGTTATGAATACTGCAACATGGAAGGACATCTTACCAAAACAATAGATGTCCTACTGATCACTACTGCAGTATTCCTAACACATGGTTTATTACTGCTGACATCTGGCTGTGGTACCAAAGCTTTACCTTCCCAGTATTGTATGTCCAGTATGTTACTTCAGCTTACAAGAGTAGGGGATACATAGGTGGATGTGCAAAAGTAATTCTTCAGACTACCTCCAAGCCAGTGACTGATCAGCTACGAGGGACACGGTAAGAAAGTCCCTCTCGGTTCTAGGGTGTTTCCCATGGGATAGGAATGGAGGGAGAAAGGAGAGAGGGGAAGGAGGGTGAGAAGGAATACTGCAACAGTGATCAGTAGGACATTTACTGCTATGATAAATTGTTACACAACTGTACTATGTCTTGACAGAAAGCACTGCTGCAATATTTGTATCACACAGATGATTCCCAGAGCTAAAGGGAAAGTAAGGGTGGTTGGTTAAAAAGCAGAACTGTCCAGGAGGCCAGATAATGCTGACCTAGCAAAAGCAGCTCTGGACCTTGAAAAAGCATCAGTCCTGTAGTGTTTAGTGAGAGTATGTAGAGATGACAAGGTGGCAGCCTCCAGTATGAACTTGGCATCCACTCCTTTGTAGAAAGCCCTCAGAGGCTGCCACTGCCAACTTTCCATACAGAAAATAACAAAAGGAGACGGCCTTAGAAATTCAACTTGCAATGGTTTGCTTGGATACCAGTTGGCCCAGGTTAGTCTATGAAAGAAACAAACAGCTGATCAGATTTTCAAAGGGATACCTGTCAGCCCAGTTTAGTCTATGAAAGAAACAAAGAGAAGATCAGATATTCAAAAGGATTTTGTTTTGTCCAAATAAAATCTTAACTCTCTGTGAATGTCCAAAGAATGTAGAATCACCCCCCCCCCCCGATTTTGTAGGTTGGGAAAAAGCTGGTAGGTTTATGACCTGATTGAGAGAGGGCTCGTTCACTACTCTACTTCAGGCAAGAATAAAGGGTTAACTCTGTCTTTGTGAAAAAAAAAAAAAAGAAAGGGAGGAATGGCCACAGGTTTTCCTGGTGCAGAATTCAGTTTGCTGAAGTTGCTAGTTCAAAAGAAAGTAAGGCAAGGTAAGCTTTTCCAGCAAAAGCTGAGGTCCCAAGTAGGGTTATTAGGCCTTCCTGGTGGTCTAAGAAGCAGAACCAGTTTGAGGAATAACCTGACCTCAGATATGGTCATAAGTGAGGGAGTAAGAGGTAAACAAGCACAGATGGCTGATAGGTGGGCTTTGATGGAAGAACAGACTAGACCTGTATGTAAGAACTTGCAGATTACTTCAGAATGGAAGGTACGTCTGATTCCTTGAGGTCCTTGTCCATTCCTACGGCAGCTGAAGGAGAATCTCTTCCATTCGGCTATGTAAGACTTTCGAGTGGTGGGTCTTCTGGCTTCTTGGAGAACATTAATTTCTTCAGAGAAATGGTGCCTGTAAGGAATTAGAACCCAATTATCTACAGTTAAGTTTAGGAAGAATAAACTGGGGTGAAGCAATAACCCTTTCAGTTGAGTGAGGAGATCCACTTGATTGGCAGTTTGTAGTACTTGCTCCTGGCTGAAAGAAAAAGAGGAGACCAACACCATCTTGGTCAAAATGGAATCAATAGCAAGAGTTTTTTTTTTTTTTTTTGTTTTGGGCCTTTAGAAGAACTCCGGGAATGAGAGGTAGTGGAGGGAAGATATACAGGAACATCCCTGTCCACTGAAATGTAAAAGTATCTGTCCTCCAGGCTGTGGGGCGAGGGTCTCTGGTAAGAAAGAATAGTTGTGGTAAAATCTTACCATGAGCATAGATGTCCTTCTCTTCCATGTTGCAGTAGTCATAACATGAACGATTCTCCACCTAGATGACTCGAACCTACGGCCAGTATACAAAAGACTTACTAGTGCAAGGTACACATCCTCAGAACTGAATGCCCTAGTCAGACCACCACTCTAAGGATAAAAAGGAGAGGCAAACTATCATCTAGAGAAATAAAAAGGACCAAAGAGGGAGGAGGGTGGGATAGAATACTGCAACATGGAAGAGGAAGACATCTACAGTTATGGTATGATTTTATACAACTATTCTATGTCCTTCTATTCCCATGTTGCAGTATTCATAATATGATGAAGAGTACCAAAGCTCATGAAAGGGTGGATGGAACAGAGGAACTCTTCACAAAACCGTGTAGGATTGCCCTGGCAAACCCAGTGCTGGATGTGGAGATGCCATCCAGTATGTAATTTTTGGTAAAAGTATAAACAGAGGACCATGTAGCTGCCTCTAGGATGGAAGCAGTGCCCACCCAATTGAAAAAGGCCAGAGATGACGCAACTACCCTAGTGGAATGAGCTTTCACAGAGGAAGAAAGATTTTTACCGTGGAAAACCCAGCAGAAAGAAATGGCCTTAAAAATCCACGAAGATAGTTTCTTTTGACAAAGGCTTTAACAGCACCCTAGGGTGAAAAGAAAGAAAAAAGTTGCTCTGATTTCCTAAAGGACTTGGTTTTATCCAAGTAAAATCTGAGTTGTCTAGGCACATCCAAAGTATGTAACACCCTTTCACAGGAATTCTGAGGTGAGGGGAAAAAAAGATAGGTAAAATTAATAGATTGGTTAAGGGACTAATTCATTAACCACCTTGGGCATGGAAGAGGGAGTAGTACGCAGAGAGGCCCTATCTTTGTGGAAAATGAGGAAAGGTTGAGATACCATTAAAGCCTGGAGTTCACAGACTCTCCTAGCAGAAATGATGGCCACCAGCAGCACAGTCTTCCAAGTGCAATGCTTTAAGGAAGCAGTGACAGCAGGCACAAAGAGAGTTGGGTGAGTTTCTCCACTACAAAACCAGTACAAATTTTTTTATTATTTATTTCATTTATTTATTTTACATTTGTTGACCAGGCTAGTCTAACTGGATATATGTCCATTTTCAGTAGAGGCCCGGGGAGAAAAGCTCCAAGCATCAGCAGCGACAAAGAATACAATATATAGTAATAGTTAAGTGAATTACAGTATATTGGCTACATTGGGCAGAACAAAAATTTTACAGTCATTTAGTAGGTTTAAGCTAAGATAGAGAGAGCATAAAACATTTTTTCCCAGTGCTATGAAAGAAATTATTAATTACAGATAGGTGGCATCTAACAACATCTACAAAATTCAAATATCAGGGTGGAGAAAGGTTTCCTGGAAGGTCTGATATGAAGGATGCCTTTAAGAAAAAGCGTAACCTCTAGCCTAGAGGTTTAATGGAGGGGATAGAGGCAGACATGCAGAAATGGCAGATAAGTGAGCTTTTACAGAAGAATAAGCCAAGCCAACCTTAAGCAGCTCACACAAGTAAGATAAAACTAGAGGGATAGCCACTAAAATGGACCTAGCTGTTTCTTTAGTCATCAGATAGAGAACCTCTTCCATTTTGACAAGTAGGATTCTCCTAGTATTAGTTTTCCTGGCCTCCTGTAGGACTAGAAGCACGTCCTCAGAGAAAAGGTGTTGAAAATGGATCAGAAGCCTATCACCCAAAGAATTAGGTTCAGGGTTAAGTGTGGGTGAATGAGTGATCCACTGTCTTGTGTGAGGAAGTCCACCCAGTGAGGTAAATGGTGACGACTGCCCTTGGCTAAATGCAGAAGAGGAGGGAACCAGTGCTGTCTTGGCAGGATAACCCAAGTGTAATGACTGCAACAGTGAAACACGATGATAATCATCCTTGCGTAAAAACCTCTTCCTCTTTGCTGGGGAAGGGACTTCCTGAATAGTTCCCTGTAAAATCAAGTCCAGTAGTACCTGAGGGAAGAGAGAAAGCCAGTCTTGAGGGGGGCTGAAGGTTACCCATGAAGGGTGGAATAGACTTCCACACCATGTAATCATGTAATATCTGTTTTGGAAAATTGAAAGCACTCATTTGTTTGCAGCAATGTTTGCCCAAGAAGAAAGGGAGTGAGAGAGGTGCTGGGAAAGAGGAATATTTATAAGACTGGGCAGGTAGTCACAGACTACCTGGTTTGTCTGGAAAGTGGGGCTTTAGAGTAATGGCAGGCAGAGTCCTGGAAGAGCTTTGTTTGCATGGCCCTTTTGTTGGAAGTGGAAGGAGGAGTACGGGACTGTTTCCTCACAAAATATGCCTTGGAATGATAATTCCTGTGGTACTTAGGACTTGGGGACAGAAAAATATGCTTATGTTCCTGTAACTTCTTCCTTTTTTCTTGAAGAGATTTGAAAAAGGCAGCTGCATTAGCCCCAAAGAGGGCAGAATTATTGAGATGAGCATCCATAAGTTTTGCCTTGATATCATCAGCCAAGGGCTGTAATCTCAACCAAGAATATCTCCTAAGGACTGAGCCAGATTCAGCTGATGTGGCAGATACTTTAGCTGCATCATAGCTGCACTTTGAATGACAAGTCACTTGGGAAGAGGCTGTCAAAAGGAAGAGATTCAAACCTTGACGGCAGAGTGTGGAAAGTCTGACAACAGCTGTAAAGCCTGAGAGGGCAGGGCCAAAATACATTTGGACATGTGTTTGGTAATTAATGGCCTTGAAGGCCGGTATCGATGAAGTATAGACTTTTTTTATCCAGTCTCTCCGTCATCTTACTGTTTTTATCAGATGGAAGTAATGATGTAAAAGGCAAAAGTTTAGGCGGTCTATCTGCAGATACAGGTAACAGCAGAATTTGCAAGAGGACATTTTAGAAATGTACTGTCCTCTGGCACCTTGCAAAATCTATCTGGCCTTTTTGAGGCAGGGGGTTGAGAGTCAGGTGCCTTGGATGCTGACAAGAAGGCATCCAAAAAGGCAGGCAACACGGAGTATAGCAGAAGGGGAGTCGATCTGTAAGAGATTACATTACCACTTCTGCAACTCAGACTTGTGAGCAGCCTCATTTAAAGAAGTCTTTATCATTGAAATCATCATCAGCTCCCCCTCTCATTTTTTTCTACATGGGGTCAGGGTACCATGTTAACTGTTGCCAACTCTCTCTAATCATTGCCACACTCCTGCCTTCTTCAACACTCATGCGTTACTGTCGCAGATCTTCTTTTACGCAATCCATCCACCTCTCTGCTGGATGGCCTCGCTTCCTCTTACGTTCTTCCTATATGTCCCAAATCCTCCTCACCAGATTGTCTTCTGCTTTTCTGCACGTGTCCAAACCACCGTAATCTGTTCTCTCTGATCTTTTCTGCAATTGGAGCTAGTTTGGCTTCTCCTCTTATGTCCTCATTTCTTTGTCTGTCCCACAGTGTGCATCCTACCACCCTTTCTCAGGCACTTCATTTCCATCACCTCTAGCTTCTTCAACTGTTCTGCCTTTACTGCCTAGGTTTCTGTACCATACAGTAGTACTTGTCTCACAACTGTCTTGCACACCTTATTTTTCAGCTTCTTTGGCATTCTTTTGTCACAGACTATACCTGACACTCTTTGCCAGTTGGCTGCAGCCCCTCTGATTCTAGCTTTGACCTCTTCATTCAGACTTCCCGCCTCCTCAACCACCCCTCCCAGATACCTGAAGCTGTTTACCTGTTACACTATCTTCCCTTCTATCTCTATTCTCAGCTTCTTCTGATTTCCCCAGTTTGCTGCCATTACCACCATCTTATCTGTGCTAAGTTTCATCCCATGTGCCTTCAGTTTTGCATTCCATTCTCCTATCCTTTGCTGAAGTTCTATCTCAGAATCTGCCTGTAATGCACATCATCTGCATATAGCAACTTTGTTGAACCGATTGCTCCTCCTACCCGTTTGCTAATGCAGTCCATCACCACTATGAACAGCAGTTGGCTCAGAGCCGAACCCTGGTGTACACTCAATCCCACTGGGAACCCCTCTGTGAGGTTGAACACTGTTCATACTTGAGTCACTGGGTCCTTGTACATAGCCTACAGTAATTCTACCAATGTTTCTGGGACTTCAAACCACAGCAGTGTTGCCCAGATCAGCTTTCTTGGGACCCTGTCATATGCTTTCTTCAAGTCTAGGAATGCCCAGTTGGACTCTCTCATCTCTAGCTTATTCTCAAATATATGTCTCACTGCAAACATCAGATCAATTGTGCTGGATCCTGATCTGAATCCGAACTGCTCATTTCCATCTTACATTCTACTACTCTGCATATCCATTTATCAATCATCCTCTCCAGAACTTTCAAGAAACGTGACGGGAGTTTGATGCCTCTGTACTGCCCAGAGGTATGGATATCCCCTTTGTTCTTGTACACTGGCATGAGTACGCTTATTCTCCAGTCATTTGGGATATATCTTTCTCTCCACACTGCTATTAGTACTCCAAGGAGCCATTTCTCCCCTACCTCACCAGCATCTTTATCATATCTGCTGTGACCTCATCTGAGCCAGCTGCTTTCCCTGACTTCATTTTCCTTAGTGCTGTTCTTACTTCTTCTAGGGTGGGCTCCTCTGTCTCTCATCGTAGGCTGCTTCTGGGGCAGTACAGCTTCTGTGGGGTTTTCTTCATTTAGAAGCTGTTGGAAATGCTCCTTCCATCTGCCTTTGATGTCCTGTGGACTGGTGAGCAGGTTGCTGCTGGCATCCCTCCTCCCTATCTTCGCCAACTTGGTTATGCTTGATTGGGAGGAGAATCATGTATTCAACAGTCATCATTTTGACAATATTGTATATTATTCTCGATACCTAGATGACATTTACATCTTATGGACAGGTAACAGTTATACTTTTGACTGTTTTTTTAGCTACAGCTTTCTTAAATTTACCTCTACTTACAGTACTACAGGTGTCCCTTATTTGGACACCCTGATCACTGTTGACTGTGAAGGTTTTAAATCCACAGTCTACAGGAAAGCCACTTTCACAAATTCATATCTAGATTATAACAGCTACCACCCCTCTAAACTGAAAAGAAATATTTTCAAAGGACAATGCATTAGGGCCATTAGGATGACTTCTAAATATGAAGATATGATAAACAGCTGAAGTTCATCACTGGTCTTTTTAGTGAAAGAGGCTATGACATTGGTATGTTAGAAGATATTACAACTTATGTTATCAGTCAATGGCTCTAACATTGCTGGTGCTAACAATTGTATTCCCACTAATTTTACTGATCAGGTTAGATCAGGATCTAAACTTGCCACTATACCCCATCCATTAAAGCCACTGATTTTTATGATTGCCTCTTATAGTCCTGACCAATTCTAAAATGCCAAACTTGAAAGTGTGTTCAGAAACTGGCACATTCTAACATCAACACAGGACATCACAAACATTGTTGGTCATAAACCTACCTTTGTATTTAAAATGGGTAAAAATCTGAAAAACATTTTGGAAAGTGAATTCCCATTTAATTTCCACAAAGGGTTTAACACCACTAAATGTGGCACATGCCATCAGTGTTCATATATTTTTGATTTGAATAGTATATGTTTAAATAACATCAGCCGTACGAAATTGTATTTATCTAAGGGCAATTGTAAATCTACCATGTTAGTGTACATTGCTATTTGTTCCTTCTGTCAGTTTTTCTATATTGGTAAAACTGAAAGGCAACTAAGGCAGAGAATTTATTCTCACCTGTACTGTATCAGAAAGGAGGACACAAAGAATGCCTTACATAGGCATATTTTGGAACATGGGACTGAACACACTTTCAAGTTTGGCATTTTAGAATTGGTCAGGAGCAAACCTAGGGGAGGCAATCATAAAAATCACCTGGCTTATAGGGAATTATGGTGGCAAGTTTATACTGATGCCACCACATTGCCAGGGATTAATGATTGTATGTCTATTAAGCCACTCCTCATGTTAGAGTGAACATTTTATTCATAATACTCCTGAATGTTTTTATTGTATACAAGTGCAGTTTTACATGTACATATAGATTGTATTATTATTTGTTTTATTGTGAAAATCACATTGGTATGTGCTTATTTTACTCTTTTATGTGCATATATTTCTTTAATTTATTTGATTCAGCCAGTTTTGGCGCCTTTTTTTTATTATTTAAACAGTTGTCATACTGAATTCTGTGTTCTGAAGAAGCTCGCCTTAGCGAGTGAAAGCGCTAAACTTTTGTTTATTAAACGAGTCTTGATTTTACCAACTGCTCTTTTATTACCAGCTGGATTTATCTGTGAGTGGAGGCAGCTAGCGTGTTGTTACAGCTGCCGATTACATTTGGGTGTTTCTTCATACAACTCGCTTCTTTCTGGTGTCGACATGAGTTCCCCTCACAGTTTCACCAGCAGCACCCCACCCGATCATTGCAAGGAGTTGTCAAGCTTACGTTCTGAAGTCGCATCCTTGCGCGGGGAGGTCGCAAAGATATTGGAGCTGTTTGGCAAACTTGCTCTTGACAAGAGCACTTTGACTAGTTCTACTGCCAAGAAATTGCCTGGATTTAACACTACAAATGGGACGGTTAATACGAGGCAGTCGCAGGAGGATGAGGTCAGTACACGCTCACCAACGGACGACAAGGAGGAAGTGCCTTCAACCTCTTCACCCGGAATCCCTAATGGACAGGGATCCGGGCTAGTTACGCATGGTGAGATTGATTTACCTGGGTCCGCAGTTCTGACGGACAATATCAGGACCGAAGCATGCGATTTTACATTTGACTTTTCGTTCAGCAATTTTTCTGAAGAAGCGAGGCGCACAGGCGCCAGACCCAAACACACTCTACCACCTCACACGTATGCTTCTGCGTTTGGGGACAAAATTCACCCTAAAGGTACTTTTTCAGCTACGGCTTGTAATATAAATCCCAAATTCGACAAAGGGACTGTACAAAAACAGTATATTTTACAGGATTTCATTGATCTTGACTGTAAATTTGACAACACACATGTGAACAAGACTCATAATGTTAACCGTGCCTTTAAAGGCACATTAAGGGACCTTATTTACGTATTTGGCAAAAAGCTGAATAATATAAATGCATTAAAACTTGACAACGCTTATTTAAATTATTGCATTACTGCTAAAATTGTGCCAATGGGACTGAGGTTTTTTAAATTGCCATTAGGCATTGATATTAACGTTGATGTTGAAAATGATTTTAATGCTTTGTTTGATTCTTTTGGGATGGAATACGTGAAAATGTTGATTAAACACAATGACTTGAAACTCTGTAAATGCATTATTGAGGTAGAGAATTTAAACAATACTATTTTACAGGATCTGGCTTTTGAGCAATGGGAGGAACTTTATCACAAACAATTCTCACTAGCTGATGACAGGGCAAAAAAGGCCTTTGACCGTAAACTTAAAAAAATTCAGAGGGACAAAGAACAATATAGTAGACATGCATGTTACAAATGGGGTAGTAACAAGACAAGCACTGGCAGCTTTAGAGGGTAGATACTCTGAGTATGATTATAAGATAAACGATTCTGAGCAGGATTTTTATTCTTCACCCATGAAAAGGCCTCAGGGGAATTGGAGAAAAAGGGGAAAATGGAGGAAGAAATATTAATAGTTTCTCCTCATCCTGATAGTTCTGGAGAGACTCAGACTAATTCCAAACAACTGGACATAGTGGCTATTGATGATGTAATAAGTGAGTACAAAAACTTTAAAATTTACAACTATAGTAATGTTAGGTTGGAAACTGCTCATTTTAGCTTATCCTGCCTTTCGGGTAGTTGACACAATACTTGAATTTAAAAAGTTTACTAGAAAACTCAATTTGGCCACTATGTTTAACAACAAAGACATTTCTAATGATTTCAAATGCACTAGTTTAAAGAAAAAAAGTACTTTCATTCCTACTAACAACCCTTGTATCTCTGCCTTTGATAATAAGGTTACTAAGGAGATCTATAATTTTAATAGGAAAATTTGCAACAAAAAGAACTCAAATGTTTTTTCTAACTTAACTAAAGAGGAAGCATCCATTCTTAATGATCTATGTACTGATCGTAGCAATAGAATTATGAAGCCTGATAAAGGCGGAGGTATTGTCATCTTTGACACTATGACGTACAGTGCCAAAATTCACAACATACTCCATTCTTCTGGCAATTATGCTGTGGCTTCTTTAAATGAATTGAACATTGCATACAGAAGAATTGATATGTTTCTTGAAGATTACATGTTAGAACAGAGAATTTCAGAAGAACACTTCGAATTTATGAAAGTTGATTTTCCCACTTTAGCCACCATAGTGGGAATTCCCAAAGTGCACAAGGACCACTTGAACCCCCCATTCCGCCCCATTATTTCAGGTAGTAAAGCAAAGACCTTCCCAATAGGTATTGTCATTGACACCACCTTGAAATTTATTTACGACCAACTCAATCATTTGGTCAAAGACTCTTGGGAATTTTTGCGAAATTTTCCTGTTCATATTGACAGCAAAAACTTGATATTCAGTTCGATTGATGTCATTGATTTTAGTAGCATACCTATTGAGGAAGGATTAGAAGCCTTTTCCAGAAGCCTGAGAAAACACACTGATTACAGCTGGGATAAAATTTCTGTCCTAGTCGAACTCATGAGTATAGTGTTGGAATACAATTTTATATTTTATGAGGGTGAAATTTTCAGGCAGACAAGAGGCGTAGCTATGGGTGCAGCCTGCACCCCTATCTTCGCCAACTTGGTTATGCTTGATTGGGAGGAGAATCATGTATTCAACAGTCATCATTTTGACAATATTGTATATTATTCTCGATACCTAGATGACATTTACATCTTATGGACGGGTAACAGTTATACTTTTGACTGTTTTTTTAGCTACAGCTTTCTTAAATTTACCTCTACTTACAGTACTACAGGTGTCCCTTATTTGGACACCCTGATCACTGTTGACTGTGAAGGTTTTAAATCCACAGTCTACAGGAAAGCCACTTTCACAAATTCATATCTAGATTATAACAGCTACCACCCCTCTAAACTGAAAAGAAATATTTTCAAAGGACAATGCATTAGGGCCATTAGGATGACTTCTAAATATGAAGATATGATAAACGAGCTGAAGTTCATCACTGGTCTTTTTAGTGAAAGAGGCTATGACATTGGTATGTTAGAAGATATTACAACTTATGTTATCAGTCAATGGGGGTCTAAGTACTCCCCATTGCTGGGTGCGAACAATTGTATTCCCACTAATTTTACTGATCAGGTTAGATCTACAGGATCTAATACTGTTCCCCGAGGTAGACACTATACCCCATCCATTAAAGCCACTGAATCTTTTCGTAGTGCTCTTATAGTTGAATACGGTCCATACAGCCAGGAACTTAAAAACATAGTGGCCAGAAACTGGCACATTCTAACATCAACACAGGACATCACAAACATTGTTGGTCATAAACCTACCTTTGTATTTAAAATGGGTAAAAATCTGAAAAACATTTTGGAAAGTGAATTCCCATTTAATTTCCACAAAGGGTTTAACACCACTAAATGTGGCACATGCCATCAGTGTTCATATATTTTTGATTTGAATAGTATATGTTTAAATAACATCAGCCGTACGAAATTGTATTTATCTAAGGGCAATTGTAAATCTACCATGTTAGTGTACATTGCTATTTGTTCCTTCTGTCAGTTTTTCTATATTGGTAAAACTGAAAGGCAACTGAGGCAGAGAATTTATTCTCACCTGTATTGTATCAGAAAGAAGGACACAAAGAATGCCTTATATAGGCATATTTTGGAACATGGGACTGAACACACTTACAAGTTTGGCATTTTAGAATTGGTCAGGAGCAAACCTAGGGGAGGCAATCATAAAAATCACCTGGCTTATAGGGAATTATGGTGGCAAGTTTATACTGATGCCACCACATTGCCAGGGATTAATGATTGTATGTCTATTAAGCCACTCCTCATGTTAGAGTGAACATTTTATTCATAATACTCCTGAATGTTTTTATTGTATACAAGTGCAGTTTTACATGTACATATAGATTGTATTATTATTTGTTTTATTGTGAAAATCACATTGGTATGTGCTTATTTTACTCTTTTATGTGCATATATTTCTTTAATTTATTTGATTCAGCCAGTTTTGGCGCCTTTTTTTATTATTTAAACAGTTGTCATACTGAATTCTGTGTTCTGAAAAAGCTCGCCTTAGCGAGTGAAAGCGCTAAACTTTTGTTTATTAAACGAGTCTTGATTTTACCAACTGCTCTTTTATTACCAGCTGGATTTATCTGTGAGTGGAGGCAGCTAGCGTGTTGTTACAGCTGCCGATTACATTTGGGTGTTTCTTCATACAACTCGTTTCTTTCTGGTTTGCCTTGCAACCTGATATAGTTTCTTTGTGCCACTTACTGAGTCACTTTCCAGAAGTTGGTAGAGTGTCTTCGATCCCCATATTCTTTGCTATTGCAACTTCTTTCTTAGCTTCTTTGTTAACCAAGCAGTAGTCCTTCATAGCCTGGTCAGTCTTTTCTATCTCCCACTTCTTCTTGCACTTATCCTTTCTTTTGGTGACTTCCTGGACTTCTGCATTCCACCACCAGCTTTCCTTATGTACCTTACTTCCATACCTGGCTCAGCCATATATTTTTTAATTTAGTCCTAACATGTGCTGTTTTTAGGCACTTCCATTCTTGTTCAACTCCACCTATTTCCTCCTCTTCTTGGGGTGCTAGTGCCCTGAGTAATTCCTTGAACTGTTGAACTTTCTCTCCAGTCAATTTTCAGGTCTTCAGCCTGGTCTCTGTTGACCACAGAGCCTTCTCTGACCACTGCTTGCAGGTGATTGTGGCAACTAGTGGTTTATGCTGTGGGCTGTTTCACCGGTGTTGACATTGCAATTCTACCCCAGTGCCTTTTCCTTACTAGAAGGAAGTCTACCTGAGTTGCATGTTGGCCACTCTTGTATGTGATCTTGTGATGGTCTCTTTTTCTGAATCATGTGTTGGCTACTATCAAGCCATTTGCCAGACAGAAGTCTAGAATGGCTTCTTCTTCTTCTTTATTACTGTTGCCCCACCCATGTGGACCCATGCAGTCCTCATATCCTGTTCTGTCTGTCCCGATATGCGCATACAAGTCCTTGAAATGGTTTCGCCAAAAGAGATGTCCTCCTCTGGGGAGTCAGTACCATTACACCCTACTTCAGTGGAAGCATAACCCAAAGGAGAAGCCAACTAGGTGGAATAGGCAAGAGACTCATCTGAAGAGGAAAATTCCTCTTTAGAAGGCCCCTACTCCAAAGAAGAGCTCCTTGGAATTGAAGTGGGAGAAACCAGGGAAGAAAAACAGCAGAGGTAGGTCTTAAAACCATAAAGGCATTAACAACGCCCTGTGAAAAAGCCTGCCAGTCTGGAGCAGGGTCCTAAGGTGGTGATACATACTTTATCTTTCATTTCCTTTTAGGAGGAGGGATCTGCTTTAGGCTGAGAGGAAGGCACTGACATAGGCCTACCCTCTGGCACAGACGTCAGACTCTCTTCACTGGCTATGTAAAGAGAAATACTCTGAGGGGTGTCCAAAGAGATGAGCCTTGGTTCCCCTTACCAGCCTGACCGGATGTCTGCAAAACCTCTGTGGACATGCTAATGACAATTTCCTTAGAGACCTCCGAAGCGGTACCTACTGCAGGAAAAAAAAACAGCAACTCTATGGACCTCCAGGCCTTCACCAGCCTAGAGACAAACATCTGGATTCAGAGGTGCAGCCAAAGATTAAGGTCTTTTTTGAGCACCTTCTTTAGAGGTTCATCGGACGGACCTTCCATAGCAAGCACTAGTTGCTTAAGTCTTTGTTTCTCCAGATAAATATTTAAGGCAGACAAAAGACTGCAGAGCATCTTAGAGACAAACGCCTGACAAATAGCTCAGACCTTACAACTGTGTGCAGACCCTAGACAGAAAAAACACTGGTCTTGATGGTCTTTGTGTGAAATCGGTCTTCCATAAGGGCACTTGCTTTTCTTGGATAACATGAAACTCAAAAAACAGGCAGTAGCAAAAATCAAGTACAAGAAAAAAACCCCAACGGGGCACTTAACTGAAAACAGCAACCACTCTGCAATTAGACGAATGAGAGAAGATGGTGTTTGGACTAGCAGCAGAGCAGTTCTGAGGATGGTATGTGCAGACGTCGCTTTTATGGCTTACTCTTCCCTACTGCCTTCGTCCGATGTCCCATGTACCTTGCAGTAGTAAAAGTCTTCTGCATACTGGCCAGACATTTGGGTCGCCAAGGTGAAGAATCCCTCATGTTATGAATACTGCAACATGGGAATAGGAAGACATCAAGAGAAGCTGTTTGTTGGTCTTTGAAGCAAACAGATCAGAGAAGTCCCCCAACAGTGAAGGATGTCCTGGAAAACCTGCCTGTTCAGGGTCCATTCGTGAGGGTCCTTCAAGGTCCTGCTTAACTCATTCTCTCCTGTGCAGCTTTTTTGAGTATGTAACTTTAACTGGTTGTGGCTTGAGCTTTATAAAAAAAAAAAAAAAAAAAAAAATGATTTCACCTTACAGTTCTAACAAATACTCACCGACAGAGGTCAAATATCAATACAGTTGTGTTTGTCATCATGTATGCTTCAAGATAAAATATTGATACCTTGTATGTAGCATGGTTTTGGAATTACTGATGCAAACTTAAGCAATATTTGATGCCTAGAGATGCAGAGTTAACTGCAGAAACACCTGGTGGTGCACTCGGCTGTAACGAGTTTAAGTGTCTGCCAACAACTGTCCTGTGATGGGATGTACAGGGCTGTGAGTGACATGTTTTTTCTGGGTGGCAAGGTCCCAGGCTTTCTGTGCCATTCTGCACAACTGGTAAGCTCTAGTCCCTCCTTGCTTACGTTATCACATTACTGTTGTGTTGCCTGTGGACACTCATAGGGTACCTAGTTTCCAGAGATGTGAAAAGACTTGAAAAGCTTGGATGAAGGCCCTCATTTACTTCATGTAGATGTGCTTCTTTAGTAGCACTGGCTACATCTGCCCTGTACTCGTTGGGTGCCTCTGTAGGTCCCGTACGTTTCTTCCAAAGTATCTGTGTGTATTTCCTGAACTGGAGCTGGAGGAGTGAAGGGATACTGTTGGCTGGGATTCATCTGCTCCTTCCACCATAAACGTCACCTTCTGAGACAGGCTAAAAGAAATCAGTGTGCACACAGGGTGAGAATGTGAAGACTAAACTGTTTTCAGGTATCACTGGATTTTCCTCATTTGCAGTCTGCCTACGGGAAGCATTTGAATAGTAACTGCCATGAACACCAGAGCCCTTAGGATCTCCCGGGCTGAGGGAGGCCAGGTTGTGGAAGTAGTTTGTAAGGGTCTGCACCTTCTCTTGAGTAAGCAGACCTGTATTCTTTTCGTGTCCAGCCTGCAGCCCAGAAAAACTAGGTCCTGAGATGGCTGCAGGGAAGACTTCTGAAGTTGACCATGAACTCCAGCTGAGATAGGCTTGCTAGTTGTTGCTGAAGCACCTACCAAGAGGAGAAAACGCTGAGAAGAAAAGGAGCCACTTTTGTGATTTTAAGTATTTTCTTCTGATTTTTTTGTTAAGTTTTACTGCTTTGCTGCCTACTTTTTGGCATTTTCCGACTTGCTAAAGTTTATATCTGTAACAGTAACTACTTGGAACAGATCTAGAGCCTGTTTACTGCATTTCCTGTGTTGCACTTAATTTAAAATTTTTTTACTCTCTCTCTAAAAACTGCATTTTACCTGATTTTGGCCTAGCACTCAAGTGTGGGGTCATTTATTGCACTGTTGTGATTATTTTGCTGCTTGTGTATCTCTGCTACCTTTAAACTACAACAAAAAGAAAAAAAAAAAAAAAATATTGCTTTTTTCCCACTTTCTGAAAGTTAAGAAAGTTCAGTTACAGATTTGCTGTTCTGAACTGTTTGTAAGTTTCTAGAAGGCCAGTGCTTGCTTGGGCTAAAGGGAAGTCTTTGTGTTCACCAGTGGGAGTGGTTAACACTGAACAACCTGCCTGTCACTGGAGGAGTGGTTACTACCTAGAAGCTGTAGCTTTATTGGCCATTTTGGGTCAATTCTAAACTCCTTGATCTGTCTCTCTTAAAACCAGGCTGCCTCGTGGTTTTGGCGTCTGCTGAAGCACCTACCAAGAGGAGAAAACGCTGAGAGAAGAAAATGAGCCACTTTCGTGATTTTAAGTATTTTCTTCTGATTTTTTGTTAAGTTTTACTGCTTTGCTGCCTACTTTTTGGCATTTTCCGGCTTGCTAAAGTTTATATCTGTAACAGTACTTGGAACACATCTAGAGCCTGTTTACTGCATTTCCTGTGTTGCACTTAATTTAAAATTGTTTTTTTTCTCTCTAAAAACTGCATTTTACCTGATTCTGGCCTAGCACTCAAGTGTGGGGTCATTTATTGCACTGTTGTGATTATTTTGCTGCTTGTGTACCTCTGCTACCTTTAAACTACAACAAAAAGAAAAAAAAATCTTGCTTTTTTCCCACTTTCTAAAAGTTAAGAAAGTTCAGTTACAGATTTGCTGTTCTGAACTGTTTGTAAGTTTCTAGAAGGCCAGTGCTTGCTTGGGCTAAAGGGAAGTCTTTGTGTTCACCAGTGGGAGTGGTCAACACTGAACAGCCTGCCTGTCCTTGGAGGAATGGTTACTACCTAGAAGCTGTAGTTTTATTGGCCATTTTGGGTCAATTCTAAACTCCTTGATCTCTCTCTCTTAAAACCCTACAACTCTCTTTTTGCACGGTTTTGCGCACTGAGCAGTGTTGGGCAGCGCCGCCTAAACAGATTTAAACTATTCCAGGCTCCACAAAGTCTGCTCTTCACTTTTTCCCTTAGAACTGTTCAAACTCTCAAAGTAATCACTCTCTTTCTAAAGCCCTGCACTTGCTCAGCTCTTAAAAGGAAACACTGACTAACTAAAGCACTACACCCTCCTTGACTTCTCATAAGTATTAGACTCCTGACTGGTCCTTCCTGATCAAGTGAAAAATCAGTTCCCTTCCCTAATCTGATCAGTAAAAAAACAGTTCCCTATACTAATCTGGTATGTCCAAGGGTCAGTTTCAAGGTTACTCTCCAGTCTAGCTGGTGAATCTGGGAATTTTGAGGCAATGTTACAATTGCCTTATGTACACAGACAACCCTCTCCTACTTCCAACAAACTCTAATACATGTGAGAGATGCAGTTACAAAGCCAAACTGGAGGCAGAGTTCTCTCAACCCAAGACTGGCACAGTCAGTCAGGAGGAAAAGGTAACTACCCACACCACAAATCCAGTCTCACACAGACCTATTGCATCGGCATACCCAACACAAACACACAAAAACATACTCGGAGGCTCTAAATAAATATCTGCCTAAACAGCAAAGACCTCCTAAGCAGATATCCAAGCAACAGCCACCCCTCAACAATACCCACAAATCACATATCTCACAAAATCAGTGTACCTCACAATCACAGCCCTTAAGGCCAAACAGCACACCAAATACACTTGTTATAGGGGACTCTATTGTCCGGCACACTGACGTCACGCTCACCAGACTGAACAAGGAGAAGGTCACTGTAAGCTGCCTGTCGGGTGCCAGGATCTGCCACATAATGCAAGCACTCAGGTCACTCCAAAGCAAGTACAACTATGACTCCGTCATTGTCCATGCTGGTGTGAATGACCTGAGACGTACTTCCCTGGACTACATGAAAAGAGACATAGAGGAGCTCTCTGACCATGTAGCCCAGGCTGGTATGTCCCTGACCTTGAGTAGCATCTTGCCCTCACCAAGAATGATGCCACAGTATAAAGACAAAATGATCAGTTTCAACAATTGGCTAAACTACTGGTGTCATTCAAACGGGATCCAGTGTCTGTCAGCCTGGGATGACATGCTCGAAAGCCTGTCACCCTTAGGCTTTCGTATACTGGCCAAGGCTCTTGCCACCCCCATAGTGCCTTTTTTAGAAAAGGCTCAAAGGACAAACCCACCTCCATAGACAACCCAAAGATAAAAAAACTAAAGGTAATGCTACTCAATGCCAGAAGTCTAAACCTCAAGATGCACGCACTCGAGACTCTCCTCAGTATGGAGAAAATCGATGTCTGTAAAGTAACAGAAACCTGGTTCAAGGCTCCTGAGAGCACCCCAGCACTACCAGGTTATAACTCATACCATGAGTTTCAGCCCCAAAACTCGGATCGAAGCACAAAAGGAGGGGGAGTATCTATATTCATCAAAGATACCTACACCTCCAGGTTAGTGGCACTGCTCGAAGCATCGGAAACCATCCATGTGCAACTAACAGCGGGCAAAACTGTCTTTCAGTTTGTAGCCTGCTACAGAACACCCTCCCTATTACAGGAACCCCACTTGGCATTCCTGAGAACACTGGAGAATATGAAGGTCTCTCCAAACACTATGTTATTGGGTGACTTCAACTACCCAAACATTGACTGGGAAAACTACTCAAGCCCAAATACCCTCGTCCAACGGTTCCTTGAATTTATAAACTCTAACGCAATGGAACAACTGGTCACCAGTCCCACAAGAGGGAACATATTGGACCTGGTCATCACCAACATGGGGACACTGTTACACACCAGAGGTAAACCCCTCATTGGTAAGATCAGACCATAAACAAATTTCCCTTGACATCCATATCCAGTCCCCACCCCCAGCCAAGGAAATCACTGTAAAGAATTTCTCAAAAGCCAACTTTGCATTTATCAAGACTGAGGTGGAATCCTTCAAAGCCCCTGGGCCAGAGGATAATACAGCCCAATGCGCAGAATCCTTTACAAATGCATTCTATGAGCACCTGCAGGAATGCATGGATCGTGCTATCCCAAATAAAACCAAGACTCACTCCTCCAAAAACAGGAAACCGGTCTGGTGGACCCCGGCCATAAATAAGCTATACAACAGAAGGAGGAAGCTACTACATGACAGAGCAAAATCCCAAAAAGGGAAGGCATCTCTGATCAGTATTAGCAAGAAACTTCAATCCCTCATAAAATCATCAAAGGCCAATTTCGAAAGAAAAATTGCCCTAGACACTAAAGATAATCACAAGGCCTTCTTTAGTTATGTCAGGAACATGGGCGGAAACTCCCAGATATGCTCTGAATTGTTGCATAACAGTACAAAATATACCGAACCTACAGACATAGCCAACATCCTGGCAGACAGATTCAGCGCAAACTTCTCCCCCCCTTCCCCCCCAAAGGAGCAAACGCCTATCCCAACTGAATGTAACCTCCCTGACATCACAAATGCACAGGTGAAAGCTGCCCTCTCCAAAGCAAAAAAAACAGCATCTATGGGACCGGACCGTGTCCCAGGCTGTGTCTTACACGAGCTCCAAGAAGAACTGAACCCTCACATTAAGTCACTGTTCAAACTTAGCCTTACTACAGGATATGTACCCAAAGAATGGCGTACAGCTACAGTGGTCCCACTCCACAAAGGTGGTGCCACAACGGACCCCGGAATCTATCGCCTCATAAGCCTGACTAGTCTGGTCTGTAAAGCTATGGAGCGTATTATCATGGAACTCATAAGCAAAGACATTGGGAGCCTCCAGATACTGGACCCTACCCAATTCGGCTTTAAGGGCAGATCTTGCCTCTTAAACCTAGTTGACTTCTTTGAAACAGTTACGAAAGCCATAGATGAGGGCAAGGTAGTCCACACAACCTACCTGGACCTCGCACAAGCCTTCGACACAATACCCCACTCGGGCATCATAAACAAGCTTACCAGCTTAAATATCAACCCCTATATCACAAGATGGGCTGCAAACTGGCTCAGAGATAGAACCCACATGGTCAGAATCACAGGTGCCATGTCCGAATCCAAACCAGTTACAAGTGGCGTCCCACAGGGCTCAGTTCTGGGACCTCTCTTGTTCGGTATATACTTCTCTGAGGTTCAGTCTAACACGGGGGGATTATGGCTGACAAAGTTCACAGATGGCTGCAAACTGGGGTCCATAATCGAATCTCCAGCTGACACAAGCATCCTCCAAAAGGGTCTCACAGAGACGGATGCTTGGTGCTAGAGCCACGGCCTCAAGCTAAATGCTAAAAAGTGCATAGTCATCCCCTTTGGGAAAAACAAGATGCCCACAAATTACCACATAGGTGGTAATCCATCAAGTACGGAAGAAGTAATTAGAGATTTGGGGACCAACGTAGATAGTAATCTCTCTCCTTTGATAATCACGTTGCCAAAGTGGTTAGAAAGACCTTCTATATAACCCACCTTATCACAAAAGGGTTTGCATCTAGATCAAGAGAGGTCATTGTGCCACTCTACTCGTCACTCATCAGGCCCATAATTGAATACAATTCCCCTTTTGGGATGTACTTTACCCGACACCTGCAGCAACTGGGGAGACCCCAAAAGTACCTCACCAAGAGGATCATGGGCTACAAACAGATGTCCTATGCAGCTCGACTAAAGAAACTCCAACTCTACTCATTTGCTTACCGCCTACTCAGAGGCGATCTATGACTGACGTACAAAGCCATGTCAAACCAAGAACTAATGGACATGCTCCACCTAAAAAAATCCAAGTCCCTTACAGCTACACGCTCCAGGGACCTAAACCTCAGCACAAAAACAAATAGGACATGCTGGAGGGACAGATTCATTTCCCAGAGGCTCCCCTCACTCTGGAATAGAATCCCAATTCATGTTAGACATAGCCCCTCGCTGACCCTCTTCAAGTGAAATTTGGACGCATGGATGGGAAATCGCAAATTCACCCCTGCGATCTCTCCTGTGTCCCTGCTAGACAGAGGCACAGTAAACTAATCTTAAAAGGGTACCGTCTGTGACCTACTTTACAGAGGCACAGTAGGCTAATCTAATAGGGAGGCAGAAGCCAAATAGACTCTGGCTAGGCTTATAAATGCCCTAGGGCAGATAGCCTAGTATCTACCTATGAACCTATGGAGATGATATAGGAGAATGTGCAATGAAGTAACTTGGAATAACAGGTTGTCTAAGTAGGAAAAAATGTGAATTACCTGGGTTCGGCAGAAGGCGATCACTGGTGCCTGACTCTTTTTGAAAACTCTTGGGGCTGTGGAAAGTCCATAATATAAAAGCAAACTGATAGTGAGATGACCAGTACAAAACCTAAGGAATCTCCTGCAGAGGTCCTGAACTGGACATAATCATCCTTTAGACCTAGGGATGCTAGAAAAGGCTGAGGTAAAATGAAAGGTAGCAAAGTGCACAGTGACAGCATTTTGAATACTGGCACTTTTAAGAAGGTGTTTAGCAAGGGCAGATCCAGTACAAGTCCTTACTGCCCTTCTTTCCTTGACACTAGGAAAAGAATAAAACTGGAATAAAACCCCTTTCTCACAAATTCTTCTGGCACCATCTCTACTGAGCCTTGTGTCTGTAATTCCTGTAAAATGGGTGGGGACAGATTAATCTGTCTGTGTGGAGGTGGGGGTATGCCATTTAGAGGGGAAATCTGCATCCAAAACATGGCATAACCATTTTTATGATACAAATCTTACATTTGTCTGCAGTAATCTTTTCCCAGGTGGGGAAAAAGACACTGGGTATGCAAGTCTATGTACAAGATTTGCCTACTGCACTTGCTCATTCCCCTCCTAGATGACATCTAATACCAGTAAAATCAAAAAGCAAAAAAAAAAAAAAAACGCTCAAATTTAAAGGAGGGATCCCCGACAGGGAACTTATGTAAACTTTCGAAGCAATGGTACCAACAGTCAAGTGACAATCAGCCTGATAGATGTGAGATCTGCATTTGGGATGGCTGTGAAACAGTCTGAAGAATTACACTTGTATGTCTACCTATATACCCCCATATGCTTGTGAACTGAGGTCATACACAGGACATATGATACTGAGAAGGTAAAGTATGTGTACTCTGCCAGACGTCAGCAGTGACAACCCATGTTTTAGGAATACTGCAACACTAACTTTAGTCTAGACATCTGGTAAGCTCCAGGACATGGACAAAAGATACTCGCATCCACAAATGAAGTGTGGTCAGTGACTGCTTTTCAAGTTGGGCTGAACTCAGAAATGTTCCCCCATGGGTAATCGTATGGTACCAAAACTGAGGTAGGTGGCTAGCAAAGCCATCCATTATGATGCTTAGCTGGCCCCATCCAAAACAAGACTGTTTTACAAGAGGTCTGTCTTTGGGTACCAAAGAAGGCCTTTTCCTCTTTTCTGAATGGCCATTTTCAGAATGGAAAGGAGTGAAGGCAACAGGACAGGAAAAAAGTAGTTATGCAATTACCATAACGTTCCATGTTTGTAGTCCATCTCGCCTACATTCTTGCTGGATGGGTTCGGAGCTGATCCTTGGCTCTGACTCAGCCGATACTAAAGCTCAAGAGTTTTTACTGGCTCCAGGCTATCCCCTATCCCATGATGCCTCACGGCAATTCTCCAGATCTTGTTTGCAAGAAAGTAATTACATACATAATAGCAATAAGACTATCAAAAACTATGTACATACAAACAGAGGCACTTTGATATACTATCTATGCCATGTGGACAGACAACTACAACAAGGTCAGACAGCATAATAGATAGTCCATCAGTTCCTCCAAAACACAGGAAGGGGGAAGGAAGGTGGGATGCAAGAATGCAGGTGAGATGGACTACAAACATGGAACGTTCTGGTAAGTACATAACTTCTTTATGTTATGTAGTCCTATCTCACCGTAATTCTTGCTGGATGGGATAGCATCCCAAGCACCTTCAACCTGGGTGGCTCAAGCAAAGAAACTCCCGGGAGGCCAAATTGAATTTGTAATGAGTGACAAAGGTATGAGGTCTTGCCCAAGTAGCTGCTGCACAAATGGTATCAATTGGGAGTTTTGATCTGAAGGCATATGAAGCTGATACTGCCCTAGTTGAATGGCCTTTTATTTTAGCAGGTAGTTTCCCAGCATTTTCGTAAGCAAATGAGATGCAGTCTGAAAGCCATTTAGACAGTGACCTTGGAGACGGCAAACTTTTATTTTTGTCTGAGAAGGAAACAAACAATTGATCCGATTTCTGAAAATCTTTAGTCCTGTGCAGGTAAAAATGGAAAATTCTGTGGAAATCTAATTGGTGTAGACTGTATTCTGATATATTACTGTAATTTGGGAAGAGTACTGGTAATTCAATAGTTGTGTTTAGATTACGTTCTGAACATACCTTAGGGAGAAAGGAAGGATTAGTTCTTAGGGAGACTCTGTCCTTGTGGAATATAATATAAGGAGATCAAATAGTCAGGGCTTGCAATTCTGAAACCCTCCTAGCAGATGTTATAGCAACTAAGAACAAGGTCTTCCAGGACAATTTCAAGTCGGATGAAGAAGACTGTTCAAAGGGTGGAGAAATCAATGAGGTCAGAACTAAGTTTAAGTCCTAGGGCTCCGGAGGTTGCCTAACTGGAAGTCTGAGGACGACTCCTTTCAAAAAGGTTTTGCATAAGGAGTGGGAGATAATCGGATTGCCCACGTTCCCAAAATGATAATCTGAGATGGCAGCCAATTGAACTCTAATGGTAGCAGCTGCAACACCTTCTTGAAAAACAGATGCAAGGAAGGACAGATAGACTCTATGGGAGATGAGTAGGGATCTATGCCTTGTTTAGCTGCCCAAATGGAAAACCTTTTCCATTTGCTGGAATATAACTTCCTGGTGGAAGGTTTGTGGGAAGAAATGAGAATGTGTTTAATGGTAGGAGAAAAGGATATACATCTGGCTATTCTTGGAACTGGAGCAGCCATGCTGTCAATTTCAGGGTTTGGATGGTAGGATGGAACTGTCCTGATTGATGAATCAGAAGGTCTGGAGATGGTTCCAGAATCCATGGTTCCTCCAGGAGATAGGGCCACAGGAAGGGGAATCAGACTTGGCGAGGCCAGTAAGGAGCAATGAGGATCAGGGTACTCTAACTGTTTTGCTTTCTGAATAATGTTTTTTATGAGGGAAAAGGGTGGAAAGACATAAAGAAGTCCCGGAGGCCAATTGTGGACCAGAGCATCCCTGGGTGACATCCCCAGATGGGGAACTAGGGCAAAGTAGTTGCTGCATTTGGTGTTCATGTATGTGGCGAATAGTTCGCAGCAAGGTTGGCCCCATTTGTGGAAAATCTCTTCTGCAACTTCTGTTTTCAGGGACTACTCGTGAGACATCAGAATTGCTTGGCTCAGTTTGTCTGCTATCACATTGGACTTCCCAGGAATGTGCGTTGCCACCAGAAAGCATTGAGTGGCCATCGCCCATTTCATACTCTTTGCGACTCTCAACAAAGTGGGTAAGATTTGGTTCCCCCTTGCTTGTTTATGTACCACACTACAGACATGTTGTCTGATTGAATCGCAATTGTCTCAGTAGGAAGAGAATTGTGAAGTGCTTGCAACGCATATAGCACTGCTCTCATCTCCAGAACATTTATGTGCAAGTGGCTCTCGTGATCCTGCCAGATACCTTGGACAGTCATTTCCAGATAATGCCCCCCCACACACACACACACATCTGGGAAGCGTCAGTGATCAAGACTGCATTTTGTTGAGGGAGAACAAGGGGACGACCTAGATAAAGCTGATCTGTATGTAACCACCATGTTAGATCCTTCTTGCAGGAGTTTGTGATGAGTATTTGGTGGGACAAGGGTAGATCCTGCATTGACCATTGGGCAAATAGTAGCCACTGAAGTACTCTCATGTGTAGATGACCTAGGGAAGCTAAAAGAATGGTGGATGCCATAGTCCCTAGAATTTGAAGAATTATCCTGGCCTGTACTTTATTTTTTTCAGCAAGAATCTGACTTGGTTGTGCAACGATTCTACCCTTTCTGGAGTCAGTCTTGCTGTCATGATGGTTGAGTTTATGTCTGAGCCTAAGAAGACAATGCGCTATGATGGAGATAAGGCGGATTTTTTTTTAGATTTATTGTAATCCCTAATCTGGCACACAAAGATAGAGTCTCGTCCTTGGCTCAGATTAGTTGGTGCTTGGTGGTAGCAGTGAGGAGCCAGTCGTCCAAGTACGGAAACACTTGGAATCCCTGATGTCTCAGGTGAGCCGTGACCACAGCCATACATTTGGTGAACACTCTGGGGCTGTAGTGAGGCCAAAGGGCAGTGTTCGAAATTAAAAATGACTGGCTCCAAGCCGAAAGTATAGATGTCTTCTGGAGCGCCTGTCCATTTTGATATGGTAGTACACGTCCTGAAGATCTATGGAGCACATCCAATTGTCTTTTCTGATACATGGAAAAATTGACTGCAGAGTGATCATACGGAACTTCGATTTTTTTTTTACAGACTTGTTTAGTTTGCTGAGATCTAGAACTGATCTCCAGTCCCCAGTCTTTTTTGGAATTAAAAAGAATCTTAAGTTCCAGATCATATTTGCTCTGTGGGGACTTCTTGGATGACTCTTTTTTGAAACAATGAGATTACCTCTGATGTTGCACTGTCTAACTGAATGGGTGGCACATCTGGTAAAGACAGACTTACAGGGGGATCGGAAACAAAGGGAATGATGTAACCTCTGGAAATTATGTTTTGTACCCATCGATCTTGGGAAATTTGTGGCCAGGTGCTTGGGTACAGTGACAGACAACCCCAGACTACCTCCAAAGACTGACAGTCGGGCAACCCCTCAGGGGCGATGAAAGGGACGATCAGAGAAAGTATCTCTATCACCCTGGTGTTGTGGACCCCCTCTGCAGCGAGAGCGGCGTCTTCCATTATATCCTCCCCCTCTGTCTCTAGGGGAGGGCTGACCTTGTGCCCGAGGGAAACCTTTTTGGGATTTCCGGAACCACCTCTTGTTTGACCCTTGGGATAGGGTCTAGAAGGAAGGGAGAAACGGACCCTGACAGCAGATAAGGTTTTCCCTTCTTGCTTGCACCTGGTCAAAGTCTCTTTTACCCAAGGTCCAAAGAGGGTTGAACCATCAAAGGGGATGTTGGTAAAAGGAAGACTTAAAGGATTCCGTAAAGTTGCATAGAAGCATCCAAGAATGTCTCCTAAGAGAGATGCCTGCTGCGGCTGCCCTACTCGCTCCGTCAGCTGCATAGGAAGTCAGCCTCATGGAGGAGTTGGCAATAGTTGTAAGGGTGGAGAGCTGCAGAGATACCTTTTCATTGGATCCCGAAGCTACTGAACCCTGAAGGGTATCTCCCAACTCCTTCAGGAGATTCCTTTGAAGTCTAGTAAAATGGGAGAGGTAATTCAGTGATCATAAGGTAAATGCCACTGAAGAAAAGGTATGCTTTCCATACCTATCCATCATACTAGACTCTTTATTAGGAGGATGGATATTAGAGGATGTCTCTGACAACTCTTTCTGTGGCCGCTGCTACCACCATAGCATCCACAGGAACTCCCTTAGATAGAAAAGGTTGGTCTTCCGGGGTAGTCAGATTTGTTTGGCCTCCTCAGGACAGCCTCCACTGTGTCCAGGGAAGTCCAAGATTTCCAGGATATGACTCCTAAAGGTTGGTCATATGGCGGTGTCACCCAGGAGGTGGAGGGTCAGGAACCAAAAGCCTCAAGGTACACTGATTCGTCCTCAGTAGGGTTAGAGGTCTTCCAATCACCCCTCTGTCTAAGGATTTAAGGATGCCCGCAAAGGAGACATCCTCAGAGGGGGATCTTGGGGACCCTTCTGACTCATCCAAATCAGTGTCTGAAGTGACAGACACAGGTGAGTCAATGTGCTTCCTCTTACAAAGTCTCTTCCGAGGGACCTCTCCAGTGGGATAATCTGGGGAGGTCTCGGAAGAGGGGACACCTCCAGTGGGGGCTCCTCGGGGCTCTGGTTCCCTACGCTTAGGGGCAGGCGGGGGAGAAGAGGTTGCTGCCGGGTGCTGGAGGGACATCGGGTCCAAAGGCAGGGCATTGGCACTGGACAAAGCTTTCTCTATGGCTTCGAAAGCCTTACCACCCTGCTCCGAAGAAGACCTCTGCTCTAAGGAAATGGAAGTTCAGCTCCAAGCAGGACGGACAGATTCCGAAGCGGACATAGGGGCAGAGCTCACACGAGCCGAAGCACCGAGAGGGAGGGTTGGTTCCAAAGAAAAAAATGGGGTGACTATCCCTCTCGGAGTTGACCTAAGAGCGTCAGCTCCCAGATCCCTCGGCTGCAGACTGGGCTGATGAGGATAGAGTTATCGGTTCCCAGGAAGCAGAAGAATTCTCGGAACCAAAGGATCCAGCATTAAAGGACTGAAGCATTAGACTCAGAGAGCGAAGGAGTCAGAGGAGGAGCATTAGCCTGCAGATGGGACCGCTCCGAAGCCTTTGGGTCCGGAAGAGCTAAAATGTTTGCCAGCGCCAGGTCACAGAGCAGCCTCTTCACCACCCACTAGACATTCTCATCAAAAAGTGTCCTGGATGAATGGGTGGATATAGACAGAGATCTCTTCCTTTCCAAAATAGGAGATCTCAAGGTCGGTGAAACCGGTTCCAAAATAGGTGAGTGTCTGGTCAGAGAAGGTTGTCTCGGCACCGATGAAACAGACGGCACTGAGACTGAAGAAGCAGAGTCAGAGCCAGAACTCAGAGGTGATCTCTGCCTGACATACAAGGCCATGTCCAACCCAGAACTGATGGACATGCTCCACCTAAAGAAAACCATATCCCCTTGAGCCACACACTCCAGGGAACTAAACCTCACCACAACAGTAAATAGGACATGCTGGAGGGATAGATTCCTGTCCCAGAGACTTCCCATGCTCTGGAACAAGATTCCAATCTACATTAAGCAGAGCTCCTCGCTAACTCTCCAAGAGAAACCTTGATGAGTGGATGGGATACAAAGATTACCCCAGGGATCACTTCAATGGCTCTGCTGGACAGAGGCACAGGGAACTAATCTAAGGGGGCGACGAAAGCCAACATATTCCGACTAGGCTTATAAATACCTTTGGGCAGACAGCCTAGTACCTACCTATAAACTCTTCGTCTCCACCGCTTTAGATTTCTTTGATGGTTCTGAAGCCGGAACCGATGGAGATTTCCTTTTGAGATTCTTGGGGGCTGTCTGACCTTGTTCCAGCTGTTCTTGGAAGGAACTAGTCATAAGACCCCTATCTATTAGTTTCCTTTTCCTTTCATTAAGAACCCTAGTACTAAAAGCATGACAGAAAGTACAGGGTTCTTGTAAATGAGCCTCTCCAAGCCAGTAAACACAGCTGGTGTGACTGTCAGTCAATGACATTTTTTGAGAGCATTTGTCGCATTTTTTTGAACCCAGAAGGGCAGTGCTCTTTATGTTCTCTGTCTTTATCTTTCCATATTTCTATAAAGCAGAAATAACGATACAACTACAAAAGGCAATAGAAGTAAAGGAGAAAGATGTACATTATTATTTTTTTACTTATTTTTAATAGAAAGAGGACGACTAGCACTCAAGAGAGTGAAAGGCCCTCTAATTTAAATGAGCAACTACTGCCCTCTAACCAAAACGGGCCGTACAATCCCTAAGAAAAGGGGACAGGGGAGCAAGCACTCACTACAATTACTCAGATAAAAGATAAACTAATTAAAAAGAAAAAGGTGAAGAAATACAGAAAATATATCGAATATTATCGAAAAAATTCTACTTAGCCAACGAGCCAGTAAGGAGACAACCTCAAAGTTTTTGCGACAAACAAGATTTTGGGAATTGCCGTAAGGCACCATGGGATAGGGGATAGCCTCGAGCCAGTAAAAGCTCTCAAACTTTAGTATCGGCCGAGTCGCAGCCAAGGATCGGCTCTAAACCCATCCAGCAAGAATTACGGCGAGATAGGACTACATGACATCAAAAGTTATCTACTTACCATAATGATGGATCCATGTTGTCTTCTTTTCATCTCGTTCAAAACATGGGTTGTTGGATCCCCACTGGATCCAACCTTGGTACATAATACCAAAGCACTGGACCTGACAGCTCTGACTCCCCTTACCCATAATCCCCCTCTCCTGCCTGAATTACTTCAGATCAAGTTTGCTGAATGACCAAATTGCCGACGTACACTAAGAATACGGAGAAAAAACAAATTGTTATATAGTCTACGAGTTATCAAGGAATCAAACAGGGTCCATAGGAGGGCTGGCTAATCCCTAGAAGGAAACAATGACACTTTGGCAGGGGGAAGGAGCAAGGGGAATTGAATTAGATGAAAACAAGCCAACATCTATCTATCGTTATGGTAAGTACCTAACTTTCTTAGCAAATGTTTTTTTTTTTTTAATCTGATTCAACACGTGGGACATATTCCCAAGCTACCCAACAGGGACCTGGGTGGTCTCAAGGAAGGTCATTACTCAGTATGGCACAGTCGAAAGATGTGTGAATTCTAGACTGCACATCTAACTTGTAATGAGATACAAAAGTAGGAGGTGAAGACCAGGTTGCTGCAGTGCTTATGTTACTGACCGGCTCTCTTTTTGCAAATGCTGCTGAAGTTGCCATTGCCCTCACAGAATAAGCCTTAGGCTTTGTTTGTAAAGACATACCTCATGAATCATAGAAAAATGAAATTTTTATTATTTATTTATTTGCAGTTGGTTTACCAGGATAGTCCATTGGGCCTAGAAGAAACTGTTTTCAATGGAGTCCTGGGGAGAAAAGCTCCAAAAACAAAACAATAATTACAAACAAAAATTACAATCAAAGCTTTTGTTACAGTAAGTACAAAAGTACTAGCAAAAACATAGCATTTGAACATACAATTTCTAAAGGAAAAATAATAATCAAAGTTTTGGTTATACTAATTACAGATCAAATATTTCATTTAACAGGGAAGTAAATAATGTGGGAAGAAATAGCCAGGGAATTGTTATGGCTAGGCTTGTATAGGCCCTAGGGCTGATAGCCTAGTACCAACCTATGAGACAATTTCTGAGATAAACAGTATCAGCATTGTAAATCAAAAGTAGTTGTTTAACCATGTATGGAATTAGAGTGAGTTTTTAAAGGAAGAGAGGTTTGTGGTGGTACGGATGGATGGAGGTGAGGAGTTCCATGGCGGTAGGGAGTTCCATTGATGTGTGAGGGCAAAGGATAGGAGATTTTTGCCTGAGGGATGGTTAGGTTTATGTAGTTCTATTAGGTTTTGATTGTTAAATCTTAATAGTCTTTCAGGGAGGTACATTTTGAAGGCTGAAGATAGGAGGGATGGGGGGTGAAAATGAGTTTGTGGGCATGAGTGAGTTGAATAAAGGAGAGAGAACTAGGCAGCTCTAACCAATTAGACAGTGATGTGTAGAAGACTTTTGGCTTGTGGCAAACTTCGTAATTTTGTAATAGCAAGAGGAGAGTTTTGTCTTAAGAGAGGATTGTAGGTTTGTTAGAAGTGCAGCACCATAAAGAAGAGAAGGGAAGAGATATGTGGTAGAGAGAATAAACTTAGTAGAAGGAGTAAAGTAGTGATTGTGGTGGTAAAGCATGCCAAGTTTTTTGTGGTTTTTTTTTATATTTACATGTAGGTGAGAGGTGAATTTGAGCTGGTCATCAATGTGGATACCTAGTAATTTAGTCTCAGATACTAATTCGAGAGATGTATTGTTATGGCTTTTGACGGAAAATGAATTCTTGTCAATAATGGTTGTTTTTGTAGGGGTAAATAATATTAGTTTGGTTTTTGAGGGATTGAGTGCTAGGTGACTGTCTAACATCCATTGTTCCATGGTAGAGAAAGCTTCTTGTGTGAGCTTTATGAGTGTGGGGATGCAGGTGGCAGAACAGATTACAGTTGAATCGTCAGCATATTGGATACATTTTGCATTAGGAACTGAGCAATGGAAATCGTTTATGAATATATTGAAGAGGAGGGGACCAAGTATGGAACCCTGGGGGACTCCAGAGGGGGTATCAAGGAAGGAGGAAGTAGCCGTTTTCCATTTGACTGCTTGATGTCTATTTGAGAGATAACTATTGAACCAATTGAGGGTGGAAAGGGATAGGTTTAGTTTAGAGAGTTTAGCTAGGAGAAGGTTGTGAGATATTGTATCAAAGGCCTTAGAGAGGTCAAGTAGGAGGATGCATACTATGCAGCCAGAGTCACGGGCTTTGTTAACAATTTCTAAGAAGGAAAGAAGGGCAGTGGTAGTACTGTGGACACGTCTAAATCCATGCTGTGTTGGAGTAGGTAAGTGATTGTCGGCAAGGTAGGGAAGAAGTTGTAGATGGATACATTTTTCAAGGCGTTTAGAGATGGGGATAGGATGGCAATACGGCAGAAGTTTGTTATGCAGGGGTATGATGAAGGCCTTTTTCCATAGTTGGGGTATATGACCTTTTTGGATAGAACGGTTAATTAGTATACTGATGGGTAAGGCAATGGCTTCAGTGGCTATAGTTAGAAAGTGTGAGGGTATGTTATCGTGGGCACTGGAGCATGGTTTGAGTTTTGGAGAAATTTTTTTATGGAAGATATGGGTATGGGTTTTATGGATAAAGGAGGGGGTTGGGAGGTGGAGGTATTATGGAGTAATGGTGAAAGTGAGGCCAGGGGAGGGGATGTGGAGCTAGGGGGTGTAGTGTTGGTAGAGAAGGAGGAGGTTAGTTTGGAAATTGAGTTGATGAAAAAAAAAAAAAAAAAAAGAGTTCAATTGGGTGGCTAGATCTATATCTAGAGCATCGGGATCTGGACGTAGGTTTTCTTTTTTGCCAGGGTTAAGGAGAGTGGAGATAACATTCCAGATTTTTTGTGGATTTCTTTTACAGCTATTTTGTAGCGAGACAAAATAAGTTTTTCAGTCTGTTGTTACAAGTTTTTGACATTATTGCGAACTGATTTGCACTCAGAGAGAGTGGAGGGAGTCTTATTTTTCTGGTGGCATAACCAGGCTTTATCTCTAACCCTCATGGCAGCTACTGTATTTTTGGTTAGCCAAGGGACTGTTTTGCTTTTTATTCTTTTGGATTTGGCGGGGGGGGGGGGGGGGAGTAGCTGTCTAAAAGGTTTAAGAACATTGAGCTGAAGTAGGTAGTGTAGGGGTAGAGTTCTTAGAGGGCTCCAGTTTATTGATTTTAGAGAGTTAGAAAAGTTAGTGGGATTGAAATTTTTTAAGTAGCGAGTGGAACTATAGCTGTGATATAACTGTAGGGGGAGAAATAAGGCGCCGAGCAAAAGTGGGAAGGTGATCGCTGACGGGGTAAGGAAGTATGCCACTGTCAGAGAAACAATGAGGGTGAGAGACTAAGATCCAGTCTAGGATACTACCACTGGAATAATCTTTGGAGGGTCTGGTTATAGGGTTGATAAGTTGTGAGAAATTATAAAGGCTGATATTAAGGGAGTTTGAGAGGGATGAATAAAGCACCAGTTAATGTTCATGTCACCCAGTATTATAGTTTCATTGCTAATATTAGTGGAAAGCCAAGATAGGATATCTTTGAGTACCGAGAGATTGTCTCCTGGGGGAATGTACATTGAGGCTATGCATATGTGCTTGTATCTATTTACTTGAAGTAGGGCCAGAATTAATTCAGCGCTGGTGAACTGGGGGATGGCTTTAGTGTAGGGATTAACTGATAAAGAAGATGAATAAATGCAGAGCTACTCCTCCACCCTTTTTGTGGGTTCTGTCTTTTCTGATAATGGAATAGTTGGGTGGCACTATTTCTGAGTCTTTTATATGGGGTTTTAACCAAGTTACAGAAATAGACAAGATGTCTGGTTTATTGTGGTGAACCCAGGCAAGGAGGTTGGGAATTTTGTTAGCTATGCTTTGGGCATTTAGAGAGGTGAATAGGGTGGATTTGGAAGTAGAGTAGTGGGTATGGGGTCCAGGGTATGGATGTAGATCACCAGATAGAAGGATAGTAATTAGGTGTTGACAAATGCTGGAGAGGTACTTGAGTTGCTTAGTATTGGAGTTCAGTGTCATTAGATTTCTAAGGGTTTATTTGGTTAGGGATGGGGTAGAGTGGTTGTAAGGAGAAATGAGTCTGCAGGGAGACGGCAAATAGTTATTGATGGGGTACAGATTGGGGGATATTGGAATGGGTGTGTAAGTGTAGTATGGGAAGTGTGTTTGTAATATGATAAGATGGAGAATGATGAGAAATAAGGAGTTGTGTAAGATAGTAGATATAGGATAGGGTTAGAAGAAGTAGCATTTGAGTTAAGAAGGATGTAGGTTTTGATATCATGGTGGAATTAGAGATAATGTAAGGGTGTATAAGGTATTTAGTTGGTAGAGGAGCAGGTTAGGTTTAGTAATGTGGGAGGTGACTAGTGAGAGCTAGAGGGAGGGTGTAAGAGGGTGGTTCTGTCTTGATGAGGTAGGAGTGTATCGGATAATGATGGAAAGGGTGTGGTTTCAAGAGTATAAGTTTAGAGGTATTGGGGGTGGGTGAGAAATGGGGGGGTAGGGGAGCAGAGTAAGCCCATAAGGCAAGCGGATTGAGCAAAGAGAGGAGGTTACCTACCAGGAACAATCAGTGGAATTGGAAATTAAACAGTGAGCATATGAGCCAGTACAGGTAAGGGAATGCTGGGATACCATTTTATTTGGGGTAATTTTAAATTGTAACCAATGCAATGAGAGAGCTATAAGTAGAGCTAAACAATAAGTAGAGTGGGGAAAGTCTAACCCGAACTTAGAGCAATTGAGGGAATGGTTAAGACAGGAAGGGCTTGCACTGCCACCTAGTGGCAAGTACTGGTATTTGCAACTGAAAAGAGAAGTGGGAATAGGGGAATGGATGCAGGCTGCTAGCAATGCACGAGGGGGCACATTAGGCAGACTGCCTAATCAAAAGAAAAAGCAAACAGTAGTTAAAACACATACACTGATATGTCTTAGGCAGCAGTAGGTTTCTTTTCTTTTTATATAGGAATGCATGCTTGGGTTCCAGTAGCCTGTTTGAGTTTGGTTTTTCAGAGGTTGAGAGTTCAAGGTGGTGAGAAGGAGAACGCCCTGGGAGATGGGAGGGCAGGACTTATATAGCTCGAGAGATGCTAGCAGCTTATGGCACGACAGGGAATACTGTTTGAAAATGCAGTCTGCTAATCTTTATGACACTGTTATCTTAGACACAGTTTGCCCAAGCTTGTTCTTGAAGAATGATACAAACAGATACAAACAGCTGACTTGATTTTCAGAAATTCTTGGTATGATGGAGATAAAACCTCAGTTGTCTATGGACATCTAAGATATGTAAAGTATGTTCTACTTTGTTGGTAGAATTTGGAAAGAAAACTAGTATAAATCGATCTGTTGGTTCAAGTTAGCTTTTAAAGCTACTTTAGGAAGAAAATTTAAGTTATGTATTTGCCATAACTGTGCATCTGTGTTGTTCATTTTCTTTCTTCCTCAATGAATGGCTTGGGATCCAATCCTCGGATCTGATTTGGCCACTTTTTTTGCAGTCTAAGTCCGACTCTCAAGCTCCTTCCCTTTACCCATAATGCCCCTACTTTACCTCAGATAGAGTTTGCTGCCTCTAAGCTATGTTTGAAAAATGTAATACAACCATAACACTGACAGAAAAGAATGTAATACAACAAAAGAGTGGCTAAATCAGGAAAAATAAGTTATGTCTTAACATAACGTTCCATCAGTATTGGTGATCCTGATCCTCGTTCAGTCATTACACATGGGTATCGGTTCCGACCTCGGAACTGAGCCGGCCATTTTCCAAGCTCGTGTCAGCTTCAAACTCTCGAGCTAAACTCTTACCCACAATCCCCTCTCCCTGTTAACTCAGATTGAGTTTGCAAGTCAAAGAAGGTAGACGCTACCTCTGGTCAAATAACCTAAGAGAACTGGATGGTGAGATCCACTAGAAACCACAGGAGGGGGAAGGAGGGAGGGTCGTAATGACTGAACGAGGATCAATAATACAGATGGAACGTTATGGTAAGACATAACTTCTTCATCTGATATTGTTAATCCTCGTTCATTCCTTACGCATGGGACAGAGTCCCCAGCTACTATTCCTGGGAGGCTCTCATGGAAGGACATTCCTGAGCACCATAGAACCGAAAGATACACTTCCCCTGGAGGCCAAATCCAATTTGTTATGATTGATGAAGGTATGAGGCGTAGCCCAAGTTGCAGCTGCACAGATGTCATGTAAAGAAGCTCTGGCATGGAAGGCAGCAGAAGTTGCCACCGACCTTGTTGAATGAGCTTTCATGGTAGTAGGCAATGAGATATTAAGTTGTCTATAAATAAAGGTCACACAGTCCTTCAACCATCTAGCTAATGTGACCTCAGCAACAGCAGATCCTAATCTAGGTCCAGAAAAGGCCAAAAAACTGGTCAGACTTACGAAAGGACCTAGTCCTGTTTAGGTAAAAATGGATTTGACTGTGGATATCTAGGGTATGTAGGCAATACTCTCCTCCGTTTGAATGATTGGGAAAGAAAACTGGCAATTCAATGGTTTGATTAATGGACATTTCAGAGATCACTTTTGGCAGAAAAGATGGATTAGTTCTCAGAGACACTCTCTCTCTCTATGAAAAATCAAGTATGGACTCTTGATACATAAAGCTTGAAGCTCAGAAATATATCTGGCAGAAGTAATGGCAACCAAAAACAAGGTTTTCCATGACAAATGCTTGAGGTCACAAGAAGAGGCTGGTTCGAAAGGTGGCATTGTCAGAGCTTGTAGAACTAATGATGAATCCCATGGTTGAATAGATTCTGTAAAGGGTGGCTTCAGATGACTCGCACCTTTTATGAAGGTCTTGCACAATTTGTGGGACATGAGAGGAATCTTGGACACCCTCATGAAAATTAGAAATTGCAGCCAAATTAACTCTAATGGTAGAGGCCAATAGACCCGACTGGAAAAGGTCGGCCAGATAGTCTAGTATTATCGACACTGGTGCTGAGAAAGGATCTACTTGTTTATCTTTCAGCCAACAGGTAAATCTTTTCCACTTGCTCAGATGAGTAATTCTAGTGGAAGACTTATGAGATGCAATGAGAATGTCACGTACTGGTAAAGAAAGATCATTCTGCCTGGCAATCAAGAGAATTGGAGTAGCCAAGCAGTGAGCTTCAGGCTGTTCAAGTTGGGATGAATCAGGTTCTGTGGATGTGACATCAACTCCAAGGTTGGATGGAGAATCCATGGTCGATCTAGTAGGGGAGGCCAAAAGGGGAACCAAATCTGTTGCGGCCAATATGGTGTATGAGGATCACCTTGCTCTTCAACCGACAGACTTTCTTCAGAAACTGTGGAATGAGGGGAAAGGATGGGAATGCGTAAAGAAGACCCAAAGGCCAATCGTGACTACAGCATCCCTGGGTGACTGTCCCGGAGGGGGAATCAGGGTGAAGTAATTGCTGCATTTGTAGTTGGTCGGGGATGCAAAGAGGTTGCAGCAAGGACGGCCCCAGCGGTGGAAGATCTCCGCCTCTATCAAGGGATTCAGGGACCACTCGTGAGGTTGAAGAATGCACCTGCTGAGTCTGTCTGCTATCACGTTGGAACTCCCGGGAATGTGTGTTGCTAGAAGAAAACGGTTGGTACCCATCACCCATTGCCATATCATCATGGCCTCTAGACAAAGGGGGGTAAGATCTGGTTCCACCTTGCTTGTTGATGTAACACACCACCGCCATGTTGTCTGACTGAATTGCAATTGTCCCAGATGGCAGCAGGGGGATGGAATGCTTGCAACGCCAGAAGCACCACCCTCAACTCTAGAACATTTATATGCGGATGGGCCTCCAGTTCGGACCAAGTGCCTTGGACTGTCTGTCCTTGACATAGCCCCCCCACCCCCATCAGGGAGGCGTCCATGGTCACTGTGGCCTTAGGTTGCTGGGGGGAGAAGGGGCGAGACCATTGTGACAGATTGTGTGTCATCCACCAATTTAAATCCTGTTTGCACCTGTGGGTTACTCAAATCATGGCTGAAACAGGACGCTGAAAGGGATACCATTGGGTGAGCAGTAGCCATTGTAGAAGCCTCATGTGAAACCTGGCCAGGGGGAAAATGGTGATGGAAGGCTGCCATGGAACCCAACAGCTGCAGAACTGAGTGAGCCGTGGATTTCTCCCTTGAAAAGATTGGAATCAGTTGTTGCTTTATCCTTAAAATTCTGTGCTCTGGAATAGCAACTCTGCAGTTCTTTGTGTCCAAGATGACCCCTATGAATTCTATTGACTGAGATGGGGTGAGATTGGATTTTTGCCAGTTTATGGTTATGCCTAGCCTTTGTGCAGCGAGGAGAGAGTATGCCAGGGCTTCTTCCAGTAGATGTCTGGTGGGAGTGGAAATGAGCCAGTTGTCTAGATATGGAAACACCTGGAATCCTTGAAGTCGCAAGTGAGCTATGACAACTGCCATGCACTTTGTGAACACTCTGGGGGCTGCAGAAAGTCCGACGGGCAGCACTCTGAACCGGTAGTGATTGGCTCCTGCAGGGAAGCACAGAAATCTTCTTGATGGCCTGTCCACTTTTATGTGGTAGTACGCATCTTGAAGATCTATCGAGCACATCCAATCGTCTTTTTCCAAAAGCGGGAGGATAGACTGTATTGTGACCATCCGGAATTTTTGTACTCTCACAAACTTGTTCAATACACTGAGATCCAAAATTGGTCTCCAGTCCTCGGTTTTCTTTGGCAGCAAAAATAGTTGAGTAGAATCCGGATCCTATTTGGTCTGGAGGGACTATTTGGATGACACTCTTTCTTAGCAGCTTTTCTATCTCTAGTGCTGCTTCACTGGGTGGAACGTCGGGAAGGTTTTTTTTGAAGGGACAGGACAAAGATCGAATAGGATATGATAACCTCTTGTTATAATCCTTTGTACCCAAGAATCGGCGGTGATGGTTAGCCAGGCAGAAGGGTACAAAGAGAAACGTCCCCCAACCACCTCCAGAGGAAAGGAGTTGGGCCGCTCTTCAGGAGCACTGGTAGGATTGGCCCGGGAAAGAATCCCTGGAACCCTGGTTACGCGAACCCCTCTGCCCCAAAAGGAGAGTCTTCCCTGTGAGTTTCTCCTCTGCCTCTAGGGGAGAACTCGGCCAGTGTGACATGGAAAGGACCCTGAGATTTCTTGAACCATATCTTCCCACTCTTTTGGCTTCAGGAGAAAGCACGTTGAGGGGAAGAATAACGGACACCTACGGCAGAAAGGGTCTTACTATCCTGTTCACATCTGGCCAGTGTGCTTTTAACTTTGGGTCCAAATAATGAGGAGACCTCAATGGGAGCATTAAGAAATGAAGCCTTAAAGGGTTCCGCGAAATTGCACAAGTGCATCCAGGCGTGTCATCTCAAGACCGCAGCTGAACCTGCTGCTCTAGCTGCTCCTTCTGATGCTTGAGATATCAGTCGCATAGAGGAGTTAGATATTGACTCAATGGCGGCCACCTGAGAGGCCACTTTGTCATGGACCTCATCAGACACGGCACCAGCCAAGGTTTCAGAAAGCTCAGAAGTCAGATCCCTTTGAAGCCTGGTAAAGTGTGCTACATAATTCGGGGACCTGATAGTAAAGGTCGCTGATGCAAAGGTGCGCTTCCCCATCCTGTCCAGGGCCTGGGACCCTGTTAGGGGAATGGACAGTCTGGCTTTCTTCTTCTGCCAGATCCTTTTTTGTTGCGGCCGCCACCACCAAAGCATCCACAGGAAGACCTTTTGACCAATGGGGATCCATAGCAGGAGGGGACAAAATCTTATCTGGCCTCCGGGGAATAGTTTTGACGGTGTCAGGAGCCTTCCAAGCATGCTGCACGATAAGCCGGACAAGTTCATCGGCAGGTGGAGTAACCTAGGAGGTAGGGGGCCAGGCGCGAAAGGCCTGCAGGAACACAGATTCCTCAGAGGTCGGATTAGAGAACTGCCAGTCACCTCTCTGTTTCAGGATTTCAAGGATATCACCAAAGGATACCTCAGAGGGTGACGGGGGGATCCTTCCCCCTCATCAAAATCTGTGTCTTCAGTGAGGGACTCCTCTGTGGAGTGCATGTGCTTCCTCTTACACAAACTTTTCCGGTGGACTTCCTCAGTGGGAGAAGCTGGGGAAGAAAGCGGAAAAGGGTTTCCTGTGGGAATATGTCCTGAGGCCCTTGCACCCGGTGTCCGCTCGGTGCGACCTGTGAAACCAGTGTACCAGAGGAGGGCGGAGGGATAAACATTCCAGTATCACCAGCAGCAGCGAAAGCCTTCTCCATCAGTTGGAAGGCTGGTCCACCTGAAGAGGAGTGATTGTCTAGGACAGGGGTCACCCCTCCCCTAAGTGGCTCAGCCTGCCGACCCAGAGTCCCTGGATGGCTGTGGAGCAGCAAACTATGCGTGTCACAACTGAACCTGGGTCATAGCAAAACTTTCCTGCCATGAAGGCAACTGCGGTTCCTTAGTGAGATCCATAAAGGGAACCGCAGAAGGGAAGACTGTGCTATATCCATGGACTTCAAAGGCAATGAAGGAGGAGAATAAGAAGGGGTCCTTGGAGATGGATGATCACCTCCCAAGGAAGGTGAGTTCCTGGGGGTGGGATACCTCTGGCCAAGAGCAATTGATCCACAAGACGCAACATATTGTGTTCGGAAAGGCTTCTAGTAGACATCACGGAGACTTAGGGAGAAACAGGCCTGTCCACAGAAGAGGCAAACTCGGGGCCCATCTCACCAGTCCGCACAGAGAACAACGGTGCCGAAAGAGACTGGACTATGGGTGTCTGCACCGAAGAAGTCATTGGTGCCTCCGAAGTGGTGGTCGGTACCGAAGATGGAACCGACAAAACTGGAGTCAACAATAAAGGCATCGGTTCCGAGTAAGATGTCGAGAGCCGACGTGGTCAAGGTCTGTGCTGACTGAACGGTCGGTGCCGATACAGTGGTAATGGTCTGAACCGAGGAGCCCCTCGGTGCCGATATAGTGAAGGCTGCAGGAGAAGACGGAGCCAAGATCACTAATGGAGCCGAAGGTCTAGGCACCAAAAGCACTGGAGCTGACTGAGTGAGCTCCGGAGCCAAAACTTTAGCCATTTTAGGTTTTGGTTGGTGGGAGTCCCCAGCAGGGGATGAAGGCAAAGATTTAGCCTTGGTAGGAACATCCAAGATTTTCTTATGGGCTCTAAGAGGGGTTGAGTCCTCCGACCCAGAAATAGCCCCTGAAAAGGGAGATTTAAGAAGTCCCTTCAGTAACAGCTTGTTTTTCCTTTCCAACAAGGTTCTATTTGAAAAATTCTCACAAATAGTACAGGGCGGGTCAACAGACAAGTGGGACGCCCCCAAACAATAAATGCACAGAGTGTGAATCAGAAGTAGGTAGTGTGTGTCCACAATCAGAACAACAGAACAACGTGTAAACCACAGACTACCTTTCTTATCTGCCATAATAGATAAATTAGAAAGCAGAAAAGGGTACCAGCAATGGTAGAAAAGAATACCCGAAGGTATGAGAAAAAGGAAGGATTACCAACGATGGTAAGGGGAGAATACCTCATGGTAAAAAGGTAGAGAAAAGAGAAGAAAAACCGAAGAAAGTATGATCGCTAGATGCGATAGGGTAAGAGACAACGAAATAGAAACTTTTCTGACAGAAAAAGTAATATAAATGCCTATTAAACAACAAATAACTGTACTTAGCTCAAGAGAAGCAGCTTGACACGACCGAATGGCAATGCGGTAAATGAAATCTGAGGTAACGAGGAGTGGGGAATTGTGGGTAAGAGTTTAACTCGAGAGTTTGAAGCTGACTCGAGCTTGGAAAATGGCCGACTCGGTTCCGAGGTCGGAATCGATACCCATGCGTAAGGAATGAATGAGGATTAACAATATCAGATGGAATGTTGTGACGTACAGCCCCCCCTCTAGACTGGCTGCAGGAGCAGAATCTTTTCCATTTCCCTGCGTACGATTTCCTGGTGCTGGGCCTTCTGGCCTCTGTGATAATGTCTAAGACCTGTTTGCTTACCAGGGACCCCTTGTTTGCTTTTAAAATATTAGCCATGCTGACAGTTTGAGAGTCTGCAAGTCTGGGTGCAGCATCCCCCCCCCCCCACCTGGGTCAAGAAGTCTGAGATCAGGGGAAGCTGCTTGAGAGGCTGTAATGTTAGGCTGTGCAGTAAGGGGTACCAATGCTGTCTGGGCCAATCTAGAGCAATGAGGATGGCCTTTGGTCTCTCCTCCCTTACCTTGATCAGTACCCTGGGAATAAACGGCAGAGGAAGGAATGCATACACAAAGGAGGAGTTCCAGTTGAAGGTCAAGGCATCCATCTTCCGCGCTAGGTGGTGATACTCCCTGGTACAGAATTTCTTCAGCTGGTGGTTGAGGTGCGAAGCAAAGAGATCCACCTCCAAAGCTCCCCACACCTGAATGACTTGCAAAAAGATTTTTCTGTGGAGCTGCCATTTGAATGGGTCCAGTAAGTTTCTGCTTAGGCGGTCTGCCAGGGTGTTGTTGACCCTTGGTAGTTATTGGGCAATTAGGTGTAGACCCATGGAGGCAGCTGTCAGCCAGAGGTTCATGGCTAGCCTGCACAGAGGGTAAGATTAGGTTCCTCCCAGTTTGTTGATATACCACATTACTGTGGTGCTGTCTGTTTTGATAAGGAGAACCCCTGGCCTGAGATGGGGTTTGAAGGATGTCAGAGCCTTTTGTACTGCCATAATTTCCTTCTGATTGATGTGTAAGGGAAGGTGCTGGGCATCCCGAAGACCTTGGGTGCACTTGCCTGCTAGGTGAGCGCCCCAAGCAATGTCCGAGGCGTTGGTGGTGATGGTCTGGCCGGTAGGGCGGAGGATGAAGGGAAGACCCTTGTTCTTGGCACAGGGCCCTGCCCACCAGAGAAACTCTGCCCTTATACAGGGGATCAGTGGGACAGAGGTCTCTAGAGGCTGAAAGTGCCACTGAAGTTTCCTCATGTGAAGCTTCACCAGATGAATTAGAAGGATGCAAGATGCCATGTACCCCAAGGCTTGCAGGAACTTTCTCTCAGTGAGGTGACTTTTGGAAGCCAGCTGGGTAAAGTAGAGAGGCAGGAATCTCTGCTTTTCTGGGGATAGGAAGCCCATTTGGGATGCTGTGTCCAGCAGTTTTCCCAAGAAAATAATCCTCCTGGAGGGCATTTGTTTTGATTTCTTCTCACTGATGGTGAACCCTAGGGAAGTTATGAGGGTTTTGACAAAGAGAAGGTCCTGGAGCAGTTTTTCTTTGCATTCTGCCTGAATGAGGCAGTACACCAGATAAGGGTAAATTTGTATATTTCTCTGTCTGCAAAATGCTATGGCCGGGGCTAAGCATTTGAGGAATACTCTAGGTGCAGTAGATAAGCCAAAAAGTAGCACAGAGAAATGAAAGTGTTGTGAGCCTGCTCTGAAGTGCAGGAATTTCCTGCAGGATACCCTTATGGGGATGTGGAGGTAGGCATCTTTTAGGTCTAGGGTCATTAGCCAGAATATTTTGTCAGCATAGGTAGCAGCTGCTGCAAAGTTAGCATTTTGAATTTGGGGACCAGCAGGGAGGTGTTCAGAATGAACAGGTCCAGGATGGGGCACAAAGCGTTCCATGTTAGTTGTCTTCTCACCTTCTTTCTTCTTTGATGGGTTGTTCGATCCCCTGCCCTCCAGGCATCCGCTAAGCTCTAAAGGCAGGAGTCACTTTTGAGGCAGCGAGGCAGCCCATGTATAGTGATTGCAAGTACCAGAAATACCCAGATCTCGTTTGTTAAAGCATCAAAATAAACCATACACAAAAATACTTCCCAAAGGAAGGAAAAACTTAAAGATGTGGAAAGGACCAGATCTAAATGGTGCTTTTAACATCAATTTCTTATACAGGGGTCTGTCCAGGAGGGGGGAAAGGAGGAAGAGAAGACGAGAAGACAACTAACATGGGTAGTTATTATGGGTACTCTTTAATCATTAAGTTGACAAAACCATTCTTGCCTTGATGGGACCGCGTCCCTAGCACCCCACCTCTATCCTGGAGCACAAACTCGGAAGAAACAGCTGGCTCGAGGGGGAGAAATCAAGGATGCTCAGCACTAGATTTAAGGTCACGGGAGAGGGGATTCTGATCGGAGTTTTTAATAGAAAAAAATTTTCAAGAAGAAGGCCCCTGCAGAGCCTATGGGACATAATATTATGATCTGCTATCCCGAAGAAAGAAAGTTGGAGGCCAATTGAACTCTGACTGTGAACTGGAAGGCCTGAGGAGCCTGAAGTCCAGAACTGCCTGAGAAGGAAAGGGCAAAACAGGATCAAGTTTTTGCCCCTTAATTAATAAGAGAAACGTTCCATTTGCTTGTGTAAATCCTCCTTGTAGAAGTAAATCCTCCTGGTAGACTATGGGTAGAAGCTATGGAGATGAGTCTCTAACTGTTAGAGATCAAAGGAAGCCTGGCTAAGGCATGCTGTGGACGGAAGGCCGGCAAGAGCCGGAGCAGCTGATCTGATTGGTGAATCAGAAGATCCTGTCCAGATGTCAGAATCCGTGGCACTGGGTGATGATGCAGGCAGGGGGGCAAATGATGACCGAGGAGAACCAGGGGGCCCAATGAGAGTCAATTTGGCCAGGAAAAATTTGAATCACCTGAGGAACCTGAGGATCCTGGGAAATGGAGGGAAAAGGAAAAGAGGGATAAAGGGCCAATGGGGGGGCCTGGGGTCTCTGGGGCCGAAGAAGTCTGGGGAAGAGCTGAAGAAGTCTGCTGATTTGCTGTTTTGGGGAGTGACCCATTCCAGAAAAACCTCTTCCGCTATGGGCTGCTTGAGAGACCACACACTCGTGAGGATGTTTGCCTCTAAACTCTGTCAATCTGTCCGCTTGTTGGTTTCCCAAGGGATATGCTTTGCTACCACCAGAGGAGGAGGATCGCCACCCGCCAAAGTCGGAAGAAAGTCGTGAGGGGCTTCGCGTTAAAAGCACTGCTCTCATCTCAGGACATTTATGTGCAGATGGTACTCGAGCAGTTGCCACGTCCATGAAAACCATCCTGCCCCCCACCCGCCCCACCCCGGCATCCGTAGAGGCATCCGTGGTGACAGTGGCTGGACGGAGGTACAAAGCCTGAACCTGAGTGAACCTGGGGACAGTCCGCGTCCAAAAAGTATGCTAGAACCATTCTGGCCTGTATTTTCTTGTTGGCCAGAATAGATCTTGTTGTAGTCTGAATGTCTGGAAACTCTTCTGTATGTAAGGACAGCTGATCAGAAGAGTAGTTTTAGTTTCGCCTATAGAAGGCATGAGGGCGGAGAGGCGTAGGGGGATGACTTTCGAGATTATTGAGATCTGCCTGTAAGAAACAGGTCTGTTATTGTGTTCCTAAGCTGATAGGCAAGCTGATGCCTGGTGGTGCTGACGCACATCCAGTTGTCCTTCTGTAAGAAGGGCAGAATTGACTGAAGACATTGAATATTCATCTTCTTGTCTTGACTTTAGACTTGTTGGTCTGCTACAATCCATCATCTCAGTCTTAACCCTTGGATATGATCGACTGTACTTATCTGTCTTGGTGAGGGATGCCAGGCAGCTTGGTGCTCCCCGACTGCCTCCCGAGGCTCTGGCGAGGGGACACCGTGGCAACACCTCAGGGCTTATTGAAAGGGCTTGTCGAGAGAGGCTCCCTTGTTTCCCGGGTTCTTCGACCCTCTGCTGTTTTGTTGTTGTTACCCTGCCTGCCCCTGGCTAAGCCCGGGGGTAAACTGACCACGGAACCTCCGGGCGTGACTCCTTGGGATTTCACTTCCCACCCTTCTTCCGCTGGGATAAGGCTTTGGGATAAGGCTCTGAAGGGTGGAAAACGGACTCAACAGCTTGCCATAGTAACAATCTTTTCTGGAGCCCTGCAGCTGGACCTCCTGGGCTACGCTCCTTTCAGGAGGCCCTGGAGTCTCTCTGGAGAAGTGAATAATTCAGCTAACGTGACAGCAAGCAAAGCTGAGGAAAGGAAAAGCTGTCACCTATCTTGCCGTACCTAGTCTCATAGGAGTGGGTGGTGGACAGCGGAAGAAGGATCAAGTTCCTTGCGGCCGCAGCCACCACCATGCCACCAGCACCAGGCACTGTTTATTACCTGGCAGTGATAAATTTTGTCTGTCTCAGGGACTGGCTCTACAGAGTCAGGAGCTGCCCACGCCTCGCAGCAATAACCCACAAGCCTGAAAAGGAGACACCCAGGAGGTGGAGGCCGAGGGGGCAAACGCCTAGGTATACTGACTCACCTCAGAGGGATTGTTGCAGCTGCTTCCTCTGTTTCAGAAATCCAGACAAGTCTGAGAAGACATCCAGAAGGGGACTGCTTCCTCTTACAAGTCCTCCTCCTAGGAGGATCTCCCGAGAGAGAATCAAATCCTCGGGAAGGGAAGTCAATGGGAAACTGAGGCGGAGGATCTCTGGGTCCTGTAGCAAGAGAAGTGGCAGAGATGTCAGCAGGTACTATAGTAGGGGAGGAGCTACGGGAACAGATACCAGGCGGGTTCGACAAAGGGTCCGATGCCACTCACACTGGGAGGGCATTAGGAGCCACGACTTCAGGGCGACTCTACCGATGTATCGGCTCCGGGAGGATAGTAGAGCCAAAGCAGCGATTAGCCGGGCCGTATCCATTGCACCGTGCTATGCCACATGGGCTCCGGAACCGGTCGGGCCGACGCCGAGTGGTCAGCCTGGTCGAACCAGTAACCGCCCGGTCACAACAGTCGCCTGAATCGGCTCCAGCGGGCGATCCTGGGCCAGTAATCTGTGTCTTGGCAGGGCGCGGAAGCCCTCGACTCAGGTGGCCTTGGCGACAACCTGATGAATTAGATTGCCGACAGCAGAGCCCTCCTCCGTTCCCTGAAATCAAGTGAGAGATCTCCTGCAGGACTCTCCGGCTGAAGAGTGACAAATAACACTTCCTGTCCTGCAGGTGAAGAGCCCAGGCAATATTTGAGTGGGAGTGCTGACCGTCTGTCAAGCCTTCGGCGTATCGGCTCCAGCCGGTTTCCATACAGCCACTGGGGTAACCTCGTCAGAGACATCTTCGACATGGTGCTGAAAACACAACACAGACACAACCCAGTCCAAGATTTAACACACAAAATAAAGGTATTCTATAAAAATCATCACACACACACACAGGGGGAGAGGGGATAGGAGGAAAGATTGACTAACAAAAAAAAAAGGAGGGAATTCTTCTGAAGAGAAAGGGAAAAATATAAACTATAAACTTCAATAAAAGTTTTGACTAACTTACCAGGAGCTGGTAAAAAGCCTCCTAGCGAGCGCTGGCGAGATCTGGTACAGCATGCATCGACCCACTTCTGCCATGAGGCTGGTAAGCTGACGAAGCTGGTAAAAGTGACTCTCGGCAGCTGCCGCAGTGCGAGGTCAACAGGTGGGGATTGACAACTTAACATCTGCCCTCTTTTCTTGGAACAAGGAATAGTCTGGAATAAAAGCCTTTGCCTGTTTGATCTGAGGGGACAGGTTCTACTGCCCCCGGGGATACTGTTTGCATAGATTTTGCTTCGTCTTCCATCCTTTTAAGCACCTCTTCTGTTTTTACTCCAAACAAGTGGTCCTTATCCAGGGGTGCATCAATTAGTTTAGACTTGACATGATCAAAGAGAGGCTGTTCCTTCAACCATGCATGTCTCCTAATGACAGATCCTGAAACTGCTGCCCTGCTTGAGGCTTCTAGGGCGTCATATCCACAGTGTAATGAGTGTTTGGCCACTTGACAAGTAGAGTTCAATAAGTCTGCTAACTCTTTCGAATTGGCACAGTCAGGAAAGGCTGAAATCTTTTAATAGTTCCAAAGTGTGTTGTTGATATTTTAACGTATGGAACTGACAGCTGAGTGCTCTGATAGCTAAGGTTGCAGAGGTGTATACATTTTTACCCCATCTGTCCAGAGCTCTGGAATCCTTGTCAGAAGGAACAGGATTCATGGCAGAACTAGTCTTAGCTTCTTTAGGTCTCTGTGTAATGACCTCTGGGTCTGCAGCAGGATTTCTGTGAGAATCTGGTACTCTGTAATACCTGTCAGGTTTACTGGGAGCAGGTGGGAAGGTGTCAGGGGCTAAGCTGGATTCATGGAAAACATCATCCACCACTTCTAAAATAGGAGGGATGGTTAGGGGGTCTGTGCTTGGGCAGGTCCCAGAAACTCTCCAAGTCTTTTCTTAGAATGGGGGAAATCCTGAGATTCCCATTCGAAATGTTCCCTGAGGGTGTGAAGGGTTTCCTCAAAGGAAAGGTCTTCTGGTGGGGAGGCAGAAGGAATGGATTCTTCTGCATCTGAATCCTCATAAGCAGTCAGAGGTTGTTGTTCCTCTTCAAAATCAGAATAGTCAGATTCCTCAGAATCTTGTTCTGTCAGTTTCTGGGGAAGGGTGCCTTTGCCTTTTAGAAGTTGTGGCCTGACCACCCCTGATAAGGGAAATGAGATCCTCTGCCATTTTAAGCATTTGTGGTTGGGGTGGTGGAGCAGGAGCAAGATGGTGGTTAGAGGCAGATTTTCTAGGAGTGGCCTGGCTTCTAGGCCTGAGTATCAGTCAGTCTGAGAGAAATGGTAGTCAGATGAGAAGATGTTGTTTTTTGTCTAAATCGGTAGTGCGAGAGGCCTCCTCGGAAGCTGGTGCCTGCGACACTGCTATGGACCCAACCAAGGCAGAAGATGATTTCTGCAGCATACCAGACTCCGAAACGGTCTCGGTAGAGGCCTGTGTAGGTATCAAATTGGGCATCAGGGGCTACGAAAGTTTCTCACTGTATTCCAAAGAACTAACAACCTGCTTAGTGGTAGAGTCATTGGAAGGCTTAGCCTTGTGTGGTCCGTCTCTATCTTTATTTCTGCATTTTTTCGGAATGTCCACAGATTGTTGGCTGACAGACGCCATTTCGGAATGCGAAGACGGAAGACGAAAATACTTATCTACAATAAGAGCTCTACGGCAAATGGTTCTCGTGTTAAAGAGGGCACACAACCAGCAACGGGGAATGTCGTGGTCTGGGCCTAAACAAGTGAAGCAGTATGAATGGAAGTGTTGGTGTGGTATCTGCTTTCCACAGGGGAGACAACTGTTAACTTTTTCGGACATCGGTTAGTGCAAGAAAAAAGGATCCCAATGGGGTACTTAGCTTTAGACGTTTTCAGCTGAAATTCAAACTCTGGAAGCGACCGACCAGCACACTTGTGAACTGCTTCTGCTACAGGCACCACGGCAAGAAAGACTGATGTAATGGCTTTGACTGCCTTGCTTTATAGCACTGACGACCTGACGTCAGACTACAAGCGACAGCAGCTGACACAGAAAAACATTGACTCTGGTATTCGGGCCGGCCGAGGGCTACCACAGCATGGATAACCAACAGGTGATGACTGGAACAGTGAAACACAAAGAACATCCATAATTACAGAGAAAGCCGTTGGATCCAAGAGTTGTAGGATGAGTTGAGCTTGGGGATGGGGATCTTTTATCACCTGGTGAGCTACGGACCTCATGGATTTGACATGTTAAGGGAAGTTTTGCAACCTGATGTACAGTGTGTCTATGTGGCAGCCTATGAATTCTATGGATTGAGTAGGTGATAGCTTGCCCTTTTTACTGAAATGCCCAAGTGCGTTGTTAGATATAATAGTAATGACTGACATCTCAGTAGTAGATCCCTGGATGTAGTGGTTACAAGACAATTGTCTAAATACAGGAATATCTTGATCACTTACAGCTCAAGATAGGCTATCACAGCTGCCATTATCTTAGTGAGCACCCAGGGAGCTGTTGTGAAACCAAATGGCAGAGCCCTGAACTGATAGTGATTGGCTCCTAGCTTGAAATGCAGGAATCTCCTGGACTGCTGCTCAACTTTAATATGACAGCAGGTATCCTGCAGATCAACACAGCACATCCAAATGTCCTTCCTCAGTAGAGGTAGAACAGATTGTACCGTAATCATCCAGAATTTCGGATGTTTTACATATTGATTCAGATTGTTCAGATTCAATATTGGTCTGAAGTCACATCTTATTTGGAACTAAAAAAAAACCTTGAATAGACTCCAGATACCTGATGGCCTTGGGGGTCTGGTTGGATGACTTCTGTCCAGCAACTTCAGAAGATCTGTTGCTGTAGATTCCAGCTGATTGGTTGGTAAAAAGTGTACTGTGTAACCTCTGGTAATGATCCTTAGTACCCAAGAATTGGAAGTTATATTTTGCCAGGCTATAGTGTGTAAGGAGAAATGTCCCCTAACTGTTTCCAGAGTGCAGCAGTTGGGCTAACGTTTAGGGACACTGATAAGGTTTCTCTGTGAAAGAGCTATGGACACCTTGGTTCTGCGGACTGCCTCGGCCCAGAGGGCAACATCCCATGCAATTGCCTCCACCTCTGCTTCTGAGAGGCCTGTCCCCAGGAGTGCCCCAGTGAAAATCTTCTGATTTTTTGAACCACATTTTTCTCCCTCCCATTTGATTCCTGGAAAAGGACCTCTGAGGAGCTGAAAAACAGATTCTAACGGCGGAGGATTTTTAATTAAAAGGGCTAATTGACCCGCTCACTCCTAGTAGGCATTTCCTTTAATTTTGGTCCAAATAAGATAGAACCATCATAGGGGCATTTACAAAGTTGCAGCGCTGCATCCGGGCATGATATCGCATTGCACTACCTGTGTCGGCTGCTCATGCTGTGCCATCTGCTGCACTGGACAGTAATCTCATGGCAACATTTGAGGATGACTGTAGGGTAGATAACAGAGTATCCACAGATTTATGGATATCTGAAGGCAAGTTACCTGCCAGGGAATTTGAAAGTTCCTTGATCAAATCACTCTGGAAATGTGTAAATTGTGCCATATAGTTCAGCACATTGAGAGCAAGTCTGTTTCCCCAGTCTGCTCAAAGTCTTTGACTCTGTTAGGGGAATGAACAGAGGAACTTTCTTCTGACAGTTCCTTTTTTGTGGCTGTTGCTACCACTATGACATCTACAGGGGAACCACTGGCCTGATGTTTTCTTTCTTTGGGGTCAACTACAATTTTGTTTATTTTTTTCGGCATGGGCTCTGCCACATCATGTTCCTTCCAGGCTTTTTCGGCAACGAGGTTAAATAAGCCATCGGGAGGGGAAGCAGCCAGGCAGTTGAAGGACCGGACCCAAAAGCTTAGAGAAACGCCGACTTATCAGAAGATGTGGTTTCAGTGGACCCCCCCCCCCCAAAGACATCCTTGTGTTAATGAAATTGAAGGGGGGGGGTTCCACTGAAACCACTTCTGATAAGTCAGCATTTCTCTAACCTTTTGGATCCAAAGGAGGGGACGGAGACTTGGGGATCCTTCTCCCTCATCTAAGTCACTATCTTCAGTGACTGACTCAGGAGAGGAGTCTCCTGTGTTTGCTTCATATCACTATGGTACAGCATATTCCTATATGAATCTAAAAACTTTGTATGCTATTCGTACATTACAAATTTGTATATTCTTTTGCATAACTATATATGAATGCTTTACACCCTGTTACATACTTTCACTCTGTGACTTTAGACGTACACAGATTTTTTTTCATTGCCATTATGTAATGTTTATGTAATCAAAGTACAGCTGTATACTTTACGTGGAAGCATTTCTCCCCAGGCCTCTGCTGAAAAAGGACTAGTCTGCAGTCGGACTTTCCCAGTAAACAAATGTAAAATGATAAAAATAAATAATATGCTTCTGCTTGCAAGTCCTCTTCAGAAGAATGTGTCTTGGGACTTCTGAGGGAGACACATCGGAGTTGGACTTGGAGTTAGAACACCAACGGTCTCAGAGCAGACAGGATCAGTCTTGTCCACAATGACCAGAATGAGAGGAAGGAAGAGCAGTATCCTAACTGAGGAGGTACCATTCATCTTGGACCAGCCAAGGCCTTCTCCGCAGCCTTGAAAGCCAACTCCGCCAATGAAACAAAGGAAGAGTCACTCAAAAGAGCAGAAAAAGAAGTTCTGTACCTACCATAACGTTCCATGTTAGTTGTCTTCATCTCGCCTTCTTTCTTGCTGGTTGGGTTCGGAGCCGATCCTTTGCTCCGACTCGGCCATCTTCAATAGCTCGAGAGCTGTTTACTGGCTCGAGGCTACCCCTTATCCCATGACGCCTTGCGATAGCTACCCAGATCTCATTTGAAATAGCTAACTGCAGACATAGCAAGAGAAAAAAACAGTCCACAAAAAAATAGGTTGACTATACCTGACATATTCTCTAAGTCAATAGAGGAAAAACAAGAGAAAACCCAGCCAGTGAAATAGGAACTCCTCTCGGTCCACTAGGACAGGGGGACAGAGGGTGGGATGCAAGAAAGAAGTGAGATGAAGACAACTAACATGGAACGTTATGGTAAGTACATAACTTCTTTATGTTAAGTTGTCTACCTCGCCTTTATTCTTGCTGGTTGGGACAGCGTCCCTAGCACCTAATATCCTGGGTGGCTCAGTGGAACAGACTCTTCAGAACAGTGGAACCAAAGTCAGCTCTGCTCCTGGAGACCATATCCAGCTTGTAATGAGAAATAAAGGTATGAGGGTTTGCCCACGTGACAGCTGCACAAATAGAATTCATGGGCAACCTAGACTGGAAGGCTACAGAGGTGGCCAAGGCCCTAGTAGAATGACCTTTCAGTTTAATAGGCAACTCTTTGTTCCTCAACTGATAAATGAAAGTAATAGTGTGAGACAACCATCTAAGACAAGGTTACCTTGGAAACTGGTAGACCTTGCTTGCCTAAGGCATAAGAAAGGAATAACTGGTCCGACGTCCTTATTTCTTTAGTTCTGTGCAGGTAAAAATGCAATTGTCTATGAACGTCCAGTTAGTGTAGTTTGTACTCTGCCTTGTTGGTGTGATTAGGGAAAAAACACAGGAAGATCTATAGATTGGTTTAAATTATTTTCTGAGCAGGCTTTAGGAAGAAACGAAGGATTAGTCCTCAGAGCAACCCTGTCCTTATGAAAAACCAAGTATGGAGGACGAACACATAGTGCCTGAAGTTCAGAGACGTGTTTGGCTGAAGTAATAGCTACCAGAAAGAGTGTCTTCCAAGATAGAAACTTAATGGAACAGGATGCTGCTGGTTCAAAAGGGGGCAGAATTAAGGAAGTTAGGACTAAATTAAGGTCCCGAGGAGGAGGGGGATCTCTCACTGGAGGCCTAAGAAGAGTTGTCCCTCTCAAAAAAGCTTTACAGAGCTTATGAGACATAAGGTTAGAATTTGACAAGCCAACATGAAAGTTAGAAATAGCCACTAATTATACCCTGATTGTAGTGGAAGCGGACCCGGAGTGAAACAGTTGTGCTAGGAATTCCAGAATTTCATGGACTGGGGCTGAAAAGGGATCCACATTCCTAGCCTCTGCCCAACAAGAAAAAACGTTTCAATTTGCTAGCATAAGTTTTCCTGGTTGTAGACTTGTGAGAGGAGACGATAATCTCACGTACTGCTGGGGAAATGCTGGGAAGCCTGGCTAAGGTTGGAAGTGGAGCAACCAAGCTGTGAGCTGGAGAGTATGGACGGATTGATGCAACCCACCTGACTGATGAATCAGGAGATCTGGAATTGGGTCCAGAGTCCAGGGTTGATCGAGAAGGTAATGGTGCAGGAACGGGAACCATATCTGTCGAGGCCAGTAGGGGGTAATGAGGATCATATTGCAACCCAACGATTTTGCTTTCTGTATGAGTTTCCGTATCAGGGGAAACGGAGGAAAAGCATAAAGAAGTCCCTGAGGCCAATCGTGGACTAGAGTGTCTCTGGGTATGCGACCTGGAAGCGGAAGAAGGGAGAAGTAGTTGCTGCATTTGCTGTTGAAGGGGGTGGCAAAAAGATCGCAGCAAGGCTGTCGCCATTTGCGGAAAATAAGATCCGCAACTTCCTGATTCAGAGACCACTCGTGAGGCATGAGGATAGCTCTGCTGAGCCTGTCCGCTATGATGTTGGATCTCCCAGGGATGTGCGTCACAATCAGAAAACGTTGAGAGGAAATCGCCCACTGCCAAAGTCTGAGTGCTTCTCGACACAGGGAGTAGGATATGGTTCCGCCCTGCTTGTTGATGTACCACACCACTGACATGTTGTCCGTTTGAATAGCAGTTGTCCCAGAAGGAAGAGAGTCTTGAAGGGCTTGCAATGCCAGGAGCACGGCTCTCATTTCCAGGACATTTATGTGCAGATGGTACTCGCGAGGTTGCCAAGTGCCTTGGATTGTCCTGCCCAGATAATGCCCCCCCACCCTATCAAGGAGGCGTCTGTTGTCACTGTGGCTAGTGGAGGAGGTTGTATGAAAGGTCAGAGTAATTAGTGGGGAGACCATCCACCACGAAAGATGTCTTTTGCATGCACCCGTGATCAGGATCATGCGAGTCATGGGTAGCTCTTGGAAAGACCACTGTGTGAACAAAAGCCACTGAAGAATTCTCAAATGAAAGTGCGCTAGTGGGATTAGAATAATGGCTGCTGCCACGGAACCCAGAGTTTGAAGGACGTACCTGACTTGGATCCTTTTGCTCTGCATTAGAATCTGTACTTGCTGACGAACTGCGGACACCCTTTCTAGTGGTAGCCTGGCAAACATATTTTTTGTGTCTAAGTCTGCTCCTATGTAAGTGATAGATTGACAGGGCAACAAGGCAGATTTTTTGAAATGTATTGTAATGCCTAGCTGGGAGCAGATTGTGATTATGTAGTCCCTCGCTTGTAGGAGTTGATGGCTGGTGGTAGCAGTGAGGAGCCAGTCATCTAGATATGGAAACACCTGAAATCCTTGACGCCTCAGATGAGCCGTGACCACTGCCATACATTTGGTGAACACCTTGGGGGCTGTGGTGAGACCAAAGGGCAGAGGCTCTGAACTGATGATGACTGGCCCCCAGCTGGAAGCGAAGATATCTCCTGGAGCGCCTGTCCATCTTGATATGGTAGTACGCATCCTGAAGATCTATCGAGCACATCCAATTGTCCTGACCAGAAAGGGTACAATGGACTGTAGCGTGACCATCTGAAACTTTGTTCTTTGTACAGACTTGTTTAGTCTGCTGAGATCCAGAATTGGTCTCCAGTCCCCTGTCTTTTTTGGCACTAAAAATAACCTTTAGTAAGTTCCGGATCCGTGATGGTCTGCCGGGACTTCCTGGATGGCTCTTTTTTCTAGCAGTTTTGAAACTTCTCTTACTGCTTCTCCTTCAGATTGGGTGGAACATCTGGAAGGGTTTTCGTTGACCAAAAGGGGGGTTGATGGAAGGAAATTTTGTAACCTCCAGATATAATGGACCGTACCCATCTGTCTTGTGTTAAATTTTGCAGGCTTTTGGGTACAGTGAAAGTCTTCCCCGACTGCTTCCAGAGGTGAGCAGCCGGGCAACCCCTCAAGGATACTGAAAGGGCTTATCAGAGAAAGATTCTCTGTTGCCCTGGTTCTGCGGACCCCCTCTGCCACGAGGGCGGCGTCTATTGTTACTGTTTCCCCCTCTGCCTCTGGAGGAAAAATCGCTACGTGTGTCAAGCAAGGTACCCTGAGATTTTCGGAACCACATCTTACCACTCTTCTGACTTTTGGGGTAAGGTTTAGAGGGAGTGGAAAAATGGACTCCCACGGCAGAGAGTCTTGCCTTCTTGCTCACACCTAGTCAAAGTGTCTTTCACCTGTGGTCCAAAAAGAAAGGAGCCATCAAAGGGGGTGTTGGTGAAGGACGCTCGAAAGGGTTCCGCAAAGTTACACAGCCGCATCCACGCATGCCTCCTACCTGGAGCTCTACTCGCCCCATCGGCGGCATAGGAAATGAGCCTCATGGAGGAGTTAACTATAAAACTAAGCATCGCCAGCTGGGAAGCTGCTTTGGCTTGTGCTCCCTCAGCTGTTGGATGTTGAAGGGCATCTCCGAGCTCTTTAAGGAGATCCCTTTGAAGCCGGGTAAAATGACATAAGTAGTTCAGTGACCTCAGAGAAGGTCACTGAAGCGAACATTCGCTTCCCGTATCTGTCCATCATCCTAGACCCCTTGTTAGGGGGATGAACAGATGAAGAGGTCTCCGCCAACTCTTTTTTGGTGGCGGCTGCTACCACCATGGCATCAACAGGAACACCTTTAGAAAGGAATTGCTTATCCTGGGGTGCTGTAATGAATTTACCAGGTCTCCTCGGAGTTGGTTACACTGTATCTGGAGCTGACCAAGCCTTTTGAGCAACCACTGCCATAAGTGGATTGAAAGGCGGAGAAACCCAGGAGGTGGAAGGTCGGGAACCGAAAGCATCCAGAAATACAGACTCATCCTCGGTGGGAGCTAGGGGATTCCAGTTCCCCCTCTGCTTAAGCATTTCTAGGATGTCCGAGAAGGAAACATCTTCAGAGGGAGATCTCAGGGACCCTTCCGAATCATCTAAGTCTGTATCAGAAGTGACAGACTCGGGGGAGTCAATGCGCTTCCTCTTACACTTTTTCTTCCAAGGGGGCTCCTCTGAGTGATCAGGAGAGGCCTCGGAAGAGGAGGAAACACCCAATGGGGTGTCCTGGAGCAACGGTTCCCTACGCTTAGGGTCTGGAGGAGGAGCAGAGGTTGGCACAGGCACTACAGGGGACGGAGCCGGTGGGACTGAAAGTGGAGCTGACTCAGGGGACAGCACACTCAGCATGACATCAAAGGCGTCCCTGCCCTGATGCAGAGAAAGCTCCAGTTATGAAGAAATAGGAATCTTTCTCAGCACCGAGGGGGGCGGCTTCGAGGCCGATGTTGGGAGCCGAGCTCACCTGCGCCGAAGCTCTGAGAGGGAGAACGGGGTTAACTCGCCCCCTTGGAGCCGACGAGGGAGCCACAGCACCCAGATCCCTCGATGTAAGGTACCACCAAGGGAATAGTACAGTTTTGTACCTACCATAAATGTAGATGTCCGATAGGTATGCATCTGCAGTCATAACATATGGGTTGTCCTGCCTTAGGCAGCCCTTCAGTCGGCCGGATTCCAAAGTCTGGGTCTGGCCTCGGCTGATGTCGCACTTTCCCCGACGTCAGAGCTTCTGGGGTATAAAGGCATCAGCCAACGCCATTTTCCTCAGTGTTTCTTGCCCCAGATGCCAGGTGCCCTCTAGGAAGGCTAAATTTGGATAAATGTTGAATGTTCCAAACAGTAGCAAAAAATATATATATATACATATATACAAACAAACAAATACACCATAATAGATTCCCCCAGCTAGCTGAAAGAGGGGTAAGCACCCTAGGAATACCACAGAGGGAAGGAGGGTGGGTAATCCTGACTGCAGATGCATACCTATCGGACATCTACATTTATGGTAGGTACAAAACTGTACTATGTCCTTCAAGGATGCATCTGCAGTCATAACATATGGGTAGAATACCATAGCCAAACTGGGGGAGGAGGTACTAAGATAAGGATGGTGTAGTTAAGATCCCCTGTAAAACTGCAGTTGCAAAGCCTGCTCGGGATCTGGAGTATAAAGGTAGATTGTAATGCTTGGCAAATGTATGCACGGAGCTCCAAGTAGCAGCTTCTAAAATGTCCTTGGTAGCCACCCCTCGTAGGAAAGCTGTAGTGGTGGCTGTGGCTCTTGTGGAATGAGGCCTGATATTTTCAGGAGCTGTCTTTCCATGAAAAGAGTAGCAAAAGCGAATGCAATTTCCTATCCATTTTGAAATTGTCTGTTTGGAAATTGCTTTTCCTTGCACCCCAGTTGCATATGCTACAAAAAGTTGGTCAGTTTTTCTGCTGGTTTTAGTTCGGTCCAGATAGTAGCATAGTTGTCTGTGTACATCCAAGGTGTGCAAAAGTTTTTCCCCCTTGTTCTGTGGGTTAGGGAAGAACGTAGGCAAATGAATAGCTTGGTTCAAGGATACCCTGGATACCACCTTTGGCATGAAAGTAGGATTGGTTCTCAGAGACACTCTATCCTGGTGAAAAATAAGGAAAGGCTGCACTGCCATTAATGCCTGTAACTCGGATACTCTTCTTGCTGAAGTGATTGCCAGAAGGAAAGCAGTTTTCCAAGATAAGAACTGTAAGTCTGCTGATGCTGCTGGTTCAAAAGGAGGTAGTGTCAATTTTTCCAGCACAAAATTGAGATCCCATGCAGGCAGAGGGGGTCTCCTTGGAGGTTTTACATTTTTGATCCCTCTCAAAAATTGTCTGAGAAGAGGGTGAGAGAAGATAGGAGGATCCATATTGTATTCTGCTGAAATTGCTGAAGCATGAATCTTAATGGAAGAGTAGGACAGGCCCTTGTGGAACAATTCTGCTAAGTATTCTAGGATGTGTGCTAGGTTTGCCACTGTGACATCTGTACCCTTTGATGTGCTCCAAATGAGGAATCTCTTCCATTTAGCTGAGTACGTCTTCCTTGTGGAGGGTCTGCGAGATAAGACAGTTTGGTTTGGTTTTAAGCAATTTTCTAGGCAGTTAGCTGCAGTGTTTTCAAGTTTGGATGCAGGGTCTTGAAATTGTTCTGCGTTAGAAGAAGAGGCCATAGGGGTAGAGGCCATGAGTTCGCCTGAGACATGCTTCTCAGTAGCGGATACCAGTGCTGCCTTGGCCAGTCCGGAGCTATTAGTATCACCTTTGGCTGTTCCTCCCTGATCTTCAGTAGAACCTTGTACATCAATGGGAGAGGTGGAAATGCATACACTGTTAGGGCATTCCAGCTGAAAGAGAGGGAGTCCACCCTCCAGGCTTGTGGGTGGTGTGTCCTTGAGCAGAATTTCTTCAGTTGGTGGTTGAGTGGGGAGGCGAACAGGTCTATCTCTGGCATTCCCCATTTCTTTGTTATGAGTTTGAAGATGTCTGGATGCAGCATCCATTCATGAGCATCCGTGGTAGTTCTGCTTAAGCTGTCTGCTAGTGAATTCTCTTTTCCTGGTACGAATTTGGCCTGCAGCTGGATATTGAGATTCAGGCCTAGGTTCCACAGATCCATTGCCATCTGGCATAGAGGGTAGGAATGCGTGCCTCCCTGTTTGTTTATGTACCACATGACCGTGGTGTTGTCTGTCCTTATCAGCAGATGTCCTTGCTGGAGGAATGATTTGAATGCCTCGATTGCATGCTTCACTGCCAGCATCTCCTTTTGGTTTATGTGCAAGTTTAGCTGTTCTTGACACCATAGGCCTTGGATACATTTGTCCTCCATGTGTGCTCCCCATCCTAGGTCTGAGGCGTCCGTGGTGATGGTCTGCCTTGGTTGTGGTTTGTTGAAAGGCAACCCTCTGTTGGACTGGCAGGCCTGAGCCCACCACAGGAATTCCTTTTGAAGGCATGGAATGATTGGTATCATGGTTTCTAGACTGTGCCTGTGTTGAGACCATACATTCCTTAGGTACCAATGTAATTTCCTCATATGCAGCCTGGCATGCGGGATCAAGATTATGCAGGATGCCATGTAACCCAGGGCCTGCAGGACTTTCCTTGCAGTAAGCTGAGCTTGTCTTGTCAAAGTCATGAAGTAATCTGGAAGTTGCTTTTGTTTTTCTTCTGTGAGAAAAGCCATCTGAGTTATTGTGTCCAGATCCGCACCCAAAAAGGTTATCCTTTGGGATGGCACTAGTCTTGACTTTTGGATGTTGACTGTGTATCCCAAGGCCTGTAACAGGTGTATGACATAGGCCAAATCCTTTATCAATTTTGTCTTGTTGTCCGCTTGTATAAGGCAGTCGTCCAGGTATGGGTAGATTTGAATTCCCTGAAGCCTGCAATGTGCAATTACTGATGCCAGGCATTTCGTGAATACTCTGGGCGCAGTAGATAAGCCAAAAGGCAATGCTGAGAATTGATAATGCTCTGATCCTGCAAGAAATCTGAGGTGTCTTCTGCAATCTGGTCGGATAGGGACGTGCAGGTATGCCTCCTTGAGATCTAGAGTCACCAGCCAAGACTCCTTGCCAAACATGGGAAGAAGTTGCTGGAGGGTCAGCATTTTGAATTTTGGCACAATGAGATATGTGTTCAGTGTGGACAAGTCGAGAATAGGCCACCATTGGGTTTCTTTTCTTGGTACAAGGAATAGTCTGGAGTAAAATCCTTGGCCTTGTTCCATAGCTGGTACCCTTTCTATCGCTTTCATCTGAAGTAAATTGTTGATTTGTCTTAAAGCCTCTGGCTTCTGGTTTGGTGGAAGGTTTGGCATTCCGCTCCTTTTTGGTAAAGTGTGGAAGTGAAACCTGTATCCTTTGTCTATTGTTTGCAATGTCCATGTGTCCTTTGTAATGCAATGCCAGTTTTTTGAGAATAAAGCCAGCTTTCCGCCCAAGGGAGCTTCCAGTTGTTCCCTGGTAGGCGGAATCAGAGTCAAGTCATTGTGTCTGTCCTGTGGTAGTGGTTGTAGCTGCAGCTGTGGCACTACTCCTCTGGTTGGCAGGCTGCCACTGACGACCCCTGTAGGCACCCTTTGATTGTCCTCTGCCTTTTGGGCGTCTATTCCTGCCCCTCTGTGCTCTGGAGGTGTCTGAAAAGGACCAATTCTTTGAAGGCCAGTTTCTGCTGAACCTCGGAGGTTGAACCTGCAGAAATTCCTTTACTGTTTGCACAGATTTTGCTTTTTCTTCCACTTTCTTTAGAATCTCCTGTGCAGGGGAGCCAAATAAACTTTATTTCTCCATTGGAGCATCTAGGAGTTTAGCCTTGACATGGTCTGGCAAGGATTGCTCTTTTAGCCAGGCATGCCTACGAATTACTGCCCCAGTCATAGCTGATCTAAATGAAGCCTCCAGTGCATCATAGCCACATTTTAAGAAATGATTACTGACCTGCTGTGAGTTGTGTACCAAATCCTGAAGGGATTTACGGTCTAAAGGTTCAGGAGAAGAAAGCTTTTTATTCAGCTGATCTAACAAATATTCTTGGTACTGTAACGTATGGAATTGACAGTTTAATGCCCTGGCAGAAAGAGTAGCAGATGTATAGACCTTTTTACCCCATCTCTCTAATGCTCTTGACCCTCTTTCAGAGGGTAGGGGATTTTTGGCAGTGGCAGCTGCAACACCTTTTGGGCCCTGAGAAATAGTTTCTGGGTCTGCAGCATGGGCTTTATACAGGTGGAAGTGAGAATCCGGGACCCTGTAATATCTGTCAGGTTTTGCAGGGGCCGGGGGAAGAGAATCAGGGGCAGGACTGACATCATTATACACATCATCAATTACAGTTAGCACAGGTGGTATGGCTAAGGGCCTATGCTGGGGCAAATGTAAAAAAGTCCTTAATCTTTTTCTAGAATCAGAAAAATCCTGACCCTGCCATTGAAAGTGTTCCCTCATTGAGTGCAAAGTCTCCCCAAAGGAAAATTCTTCAGGAGGGGAGGCCGAAGGAATAGAGTCTTCTGCATCTGAATCCTCATAAGGCGAATAGGCCCCTTCCTGATGGTCTGACAAATCAGATCCATCTGAGGAGTAATCAGAGGAGAGAGGTTCAGAGGGGTTCAGTCCTAGGCCTTTTGTCAGGTGGAGGTTGGAAGGCCCTGTCTGGGTGAGGTTGGGAACCCCTAATCAAGGATATAAGGTCCTCAGCAAGACTGAGAATCTGAGAGCTTGAGGAAGGCCTCTGTGAAGTAGATTTGGCAGGTAAAGCTTTTGAAAGTTTGGCAGCTTTAGCCCTGGAGAAGGCCTTAATAGACATAGAAGCAGGGGGCCTAGCTGCCCCACGTGCAGGTGCAGAAATGTCCAATGGAATGGTGTCGGACAATTCTTGAGCACTAGCTTCGGTAGGGATTTCTGAAGCCGACTCAGCCGGGGCCTCTCTGGCCTCGGTTGTCGGAGGTATGATTTCGGTAGAAGTAAGAACCGAGGACTCTGTTTCAGCCGAAACCGAGACACTCGCGGTAGGCCTAACCGTGGTTTCGGCCGAAACCGCGGGCCGCGAGTGTCGGTCCTTTTCCCTGCGTTTTTGGCCATATGTGTCGGAGTCTCCGACGGCATTTTATATGCAAAAGCGGATCCGAAAAACTCTTCTGCAAACTCCGACCGACGTCTAAGAGTCCGTCGGTTGAAGGAGGCACAGGCTAAACAAGCTGATACGTCGTGGTCTGGGCCTAAGGAAGGCAGTAAGAATGGAAATCCTTATGAGGTATTTGTTTCCCACAAGTTAAACAATTATTTACTTTGTCTGACATCGGCTGAGGCAAGAAAGAGTCCCCAACGGGGTACTTAGCTTTTTCAAGTCTTCGGTAGCTGAAATCTCTGGATCTGACCGACCGGCACTTGCGAACAGCTTCTGCTTCGGGCACCGCGTGGCAAGAAAGACTGAGGAAAATGTCGTCGGCTGATGCCTTTATACCCCAGAAGCTCTGACGTCGGGGAAAGTGCGACATCAGCCGAGGCCAGACCCAGACTTTGGAATCCGGCCGACCGAAGGGCTGCCTGAGGCAGGACAACCCATATGTTATGACTGCAGATGCATCCTTGAAGGACATCGGAGCCTTCGTCGGAACCGAAGGAGATAGAGTTATCGGAGCAGACGGTTCCACTACCCGAACTCCAACGAACTCCGGCTCCGAACTCATTGGAGTCGGAGGAGGAATATCAAGAGAAGTGGATGGAGCCAATCAATGTTGAGGAGGGCTGGACAACAATTTAGCTAGTGCCTGCGACTTTAGCAACCTAGTGACTACTCTCTCCACATCATGATCTGAGAGCCTAGAGGATCGAGAGGAGTGAGAGGATCGGCGACTACGCTCACTTTGAAGTAAAGGAGACAGAAGAGCCGAATGCACAGACTCTAAAGAAGGTGACCTCAGCCTCTTCTAGCTCCGCGACGGCTCCGAAGCCTCTGATGGAGCCGACGGGGAGATTGTCTTGTCGGTGCCAGCCGGAACCGACGTAGAAGGAAAATCCTGTGACGAAGTCGGCTCCGAAATTGGAGCCGACGGCTTAGTGGATTTAGGGGATTTCACTGGCTGTGAACTCTTGGCCGGTGAATCCTGGGGTTTTAACAGACCCCTAAGAATCAACTTATTCTTACGCTCCTGCAGGACTCTTGGACTAAAGGCATGGCAAACAGAACAAGAGTCCTACAGGTGCACAGTGCCTAAACAATAGACGCAAGAAGCGTGCCCATCTGTCAAAGACATTTTCTGACAGCATGAGTCACACTTCTTAAACCCAGAAACCTTAGTGTCCTTGGACATACTGTACTGGAAAAAGGAAACCAACCAATTTAACCAACAATAAAAAGAATATTCAGTTCTACAAGAACAAAAATACTATCTAGAAAGGATATAGATAAAGTTTTTTTTTTTTTAAGATGGTAATAGGATAGCCTCTAATTTAAATGGCTAGCCTGTAAGAAAAAACAGTAGGAAAGCCTCTAATTTAAATGGCTAACCAAGGGAAGGGGTGGGGAGGTTTGGGGGAGAACTCTATAAGTTACACGAGTTCTACAAAAAAGGGATACTATAGAATAAACAATCTACCACAGTTAACAACACTATCGCTAATAATAATATACTAGAAGAGTTAAATTCTAGAGAGAATTTACACAAAAAATTCTATACAAGCCTGAGTCAGAAAAACGACACCTCGCAGCTGAAGCGGCAAATGAGATCTGGGTAGTTATTGCTAGGCATCATGGGATAATGGGTAGCCTCGAGCCAGTAAACAGTTCTCGAGCTATTGAAGATGGCCGAGTCGGAGACCAGAATCGGCTCCAAACCCAACCAGCAAGAACGAAGGCGAGATAGACAACTTAACATTTGGTAGTTTTCTTGATCCCAAGGGCTGATGGCTCCGAGGAGAACCTCGGAATAGAGCTGCCCAGGGCTGAAGCCCCGAGCAGCAGGGAAGCCTATAAGTCAACCCAGCCATTGGTGTTCCTACTCTGATGCTCTGGGACTTTACTTAACCCGAGTGCACTAGTGTTGAGTGAGTGAGGGAAGAAGTCAAAGCCAAAGTCTCCAGGGTTGTTGGCTCCGAAGCTGGTACAGTTGGAAGGCTGGCTCCAATGTGCAGTCTCTAAAAATGGAGACAGCATCGGATGCAGTACAGTGAGGATCAAATGGGCTGATACTGGTCCTTTCCTTGGGGATAGAGCCACAAGGACTCCCAGCTGAATCTGAGTCCTCAAAAACTTTCTCATCATTCAGTCAACATCAAACTCAGTGAGATTCTTAGTGCATCAATCAAATCTTGAAGATAAGGTTATCGAAGCAGGCCTCGAAGAAATCTTCTGTAGTATGGGTAAATGAAATCTTGGGCTACTGGGCCCTGGACAAAATGAAGTTTTTGGGGAGGGAGTTTGGGTCATGCCGACAGTAGGATCTGACTGCGTGAAAAACCTTTGGTGCCAGACCCGAAATAGCGGTGGGGTCCAGGAATATTTTCTTAGATTTTTCTCAACCGACTTCTGGTCTCTCTTCCTTAGGCTTCTCTTTTAATATCTCTCTTTTTCTTTCTCTTTTGACCTTTCTCTTTCTTTGTTCCTCTTTCTGTCAGAGGAAGGAGACGTAAAGGGTGCCTTCGGAAGTAAAAACATTTTGAAGATTGTCTGAAGTGGAAGGAAATAAACTTCTCCTTTCTTCCTTGGAGAGCCCTGGGGCTGAATACAGCACAAATGGAACAAGAATCCTGCAAGGATAACCACATCGCCACAGCAGTCAGGAAATCCTTCTATGTGGCACACCTCATCACAAAAGGGTTCTCCTCTAGAAAAAAGGAGCTCATTGTTCCTCTCTACTCATCCCTCATCAGACCCATTATAGAGTACAATGCCCCGTTTGGCTTGTATCTCACAAGACACCTACAACAATTGGAAAGGCCACAGAAATACCTCACTAAGAGGATTACCGGCATCAAACAGATGCCATACACAGACCGTCTTAAAAAACTCTACTCCGTCACATATCGCCTGCTCAGAGGTGATCTCTGCCTAAGATACAAAGCTATGTCAAACCCAGACCTGTTGGACATGCTACACTTAAAGAAATCCCAATCTCTCTGAATCACATGTTCCAGGGACCTAAACCTTGTCACCACAATAAACAGAACATGCTGGAGGGATAGATTCCTGTCCCAGAGACTTCTCGTACTCTGGAACAAACTAACCATTCATGTCACGCAAAGCTCCTCATTGGCCCTCTATGAAAAATCTTGACGACTGGCTGGGAAATAGAAAATTTACCCCGGGGATCACTTCTGTGGCACTGCGTGACAGGGGCACAGGAAAATAATTTTCTTGGGTGACGAAAGCCAGGGATCCTTTTTGGCTAGGCTTATATAGGCCCCAGGGCTGACAGCCTAGTACCTACCTATGAACCCATAAGTGGGAAGGCCCTAAACACCACAGGAACACTTCTTGAAACTTGTACACTTTTCCAACATTAGAAGTAGAAACATTTACACTATGTACATAATATAACGAGTTATCAAAAACTATTTTGAACTAAATCTATACAACCCTAACTACTGAAAGATAAAGCCTAAGAAATCACACATTAACACACAGCAAATACCTGAAAAGCACACTAACCTATTATTTTTCTACTGAGAAACACTCAAGACAAAGTCTAATAACAAGCCTAAATATTTGAAATAGGAAGGATCAAAAGCTTCACTTATCGTGAAATGGAATGGAGCTCATGGTCAATACATTTGGTTAGGCAGGCAGCAAATGAGATCAGAGGTAATTCAGGTAATAGGAAATTGTGGGTAGAGGAGGAGTCAGAGCTCTCGGATCCAATGCTTTCGTATAAGGCACCACACAAGTTGAATCAGTCAAAAACAGACATCAGATCCATACAGGTGCACCACAGAGGTTAGGGACACCTTCCTTCCAAGGATATTACCAACCAGGTCCTGGACTAGCTGGATCGACAGCATTTCTTCCAAAGAAATTTAATGAATACAGATGGGCAGATGATGATGTAACTTTGTGGAATGGTAGCAAAGCTTTCTGGAGATAGATAAGAACCTACATAAGCAAAGGACATACTGAACTCTGGTATACAGATGGGGAATTATGGGAAAGTATTACAGGAAGAAATATAATAATATAACAGTATGGGGAATCACAAGAGAACAGGTAAGTCATACAATGAAATGTCTGCAAAAGTGATTTGAAGGGTACATAAAAGTTGTTCTTCTTTCGTTTTTTCCCAGTTAGGGGTCGCCACAGCGGAACTCCGGTCTGCTAATGATTGCTAGCTTGATGCCCAACCTTCAACGAAGGCACGCTCATTCACGCATGTCTTTCGAATGCCACTCGACCGCGGGGAGGACATGCAGATTCCACACAGAAGTCAGAATCGAACGGGAGAACCTCTTGCTGTGAGGCGACAATGCTACCGAAGGGTACATCAAAGTACTGAAAAGAAATAAAGAAGGTGGGCCAGATGGCATAAGAAGCAAAATATACTTACTATACCAACAAATGGATTGTAATATTAACAGATCCGTTTAAATTCAGCTACAGAGCAAAGATTTTCCCTGATTCATGAGCAGGAGGGATAATAAAGCTTAACTGTGATATAAACGTATTATCCTTGCAGAATGCGGATAACTCTCAAAAATGTTTACTTTAGTATCATCAGAGTTAAGAAAGCAGTGGAGTCATACTGGATTACATAGAGTCATGTTTGTGTATACTGTTGGGTAATGTACAACACACACAATTGTTTTAAAGAAATATTCTTACAAAGTATGCATTTTAAACAATACAGAAACTTTTCTGCATTCTCATTAAGTACTGATGTTTGGCAACGTGAGGAGGAAAAAGGTTTGGAAGAGTTTGGTGGAAAAAAGGATGTTCTGTTCAAAATATAAGCATTGTGTTGGTATTTTACAAAATGACACAGGCAAGAAACAAGGTCTCAAAAAGCAGCCATATGGGGAGGGGTTGAGCTAGGGCTATGTCCTAGCCCTGTTTAAGTACTGACAAGTTCTTCAAAGACTTAGAACATACTAGTCATGATGTTCCTGAAACAGGACGAGAACTTTTTGTGCTTACTGTATATGCAGATGAATCTCGGCTGGAGTGCAGGGAGTGCCTTCTGTACGGAGTCTGCATGTCTTCCCCGCGGTTGGGTGGGTGTTCGAAAGACATGCGTAAATGGGAGTGCCTTCGTTGAAGGTTGGACGTCGAGCTGGCACCTTGACGTTCGTGAAAATCTACTGCCAATCATTAGCAGACCAGAGTTCCGTTGTGGCAACCCCTAACCGGGAAAAGTCGAAAGACAAATAACAACAACAACAACATATATGCAGACGGATCACTCATAATGGTAACTCATCTTGGAGCCTTAAAACAAACAAAACAAAAAAAAAACAGATAGCATGTTTAGATAGGTTTAGAGGCTCACAATCTTCCGATTCATCTAAAAAGGAGAAATTAACAGTATACACCTTCTGCACTTCCCTGATCACAAAGGCAAAAAACCCCTCTACTGAACCATTTTCGAGTCTCTTTCTTTCTCAAAAAATATCAGGTCTGCTTGAGAGGCAAATTATTAAAAACAGTACCATGTTTTTCCTATCCTACTAGTTCCTGTTACAAACAAGGGGAATATTTGAAAGGTAAAATTAAGAAAGTAAGCAAACCCATATAAAAGCTATGAAGTTGAAGATTTTTCTAAATTTTACAAGGTGCTGAAATGTATGTGATTTATTAAAATCAATATAGAGAATTACAAGTAAAACAATGAAGCTTCAAGTCTTATACTTCCTGGGTTGCACATTAGCAAAAAGTTCAGAATCATTAACAGACGTGCACCATTATTTCAGACATTAGTCAGACAGATGAATCTGACCAGACTATGAGGAAGGAATGGTAGCACAGCCTAGAAAGAAGAAAACCAGCAGGCAACTGAGATTGGGAAAACAGATAGAGCCCACACTTAAGAAGATTAAAAACAAGAGTTATGCATACAACATTAAAGACAGGATATTAAAGGTATTATTCACCTGATACAAGTTCAAACTGTTTACTGTAAATATATGGACAGAAAGAGCCTTGGTGATGGTTTAGTAGCATGGTTGTGCCCTTATGATAATGGAAGGGAGGACGATACTGTTCATGCCATAATTCGGTGTTCCTTACATAACGAAAATGTGTAATCCATGTTATGTTTTCTCCAGGATAAAAGATTATACTATCCACGAAACAAAGAAATGTGCCTTTGTGATCAGGGAAGTGAAGTCACTCTTCAGGTAATAATTCAATGCTCCTTACATAATAAAGACATTATCTCATTATCTCATGGCAAAACTGTGGCCCATCTGTTCACCACAAGTGATAGGCACACTACAGAATGCTTCGCAATTATGCAGCAAGTCATAAGCAAGTTAAATATGGATTCTGTATACCTGTCTAATGTTTTGAATGTGTAGGATATGCTGACATCAATGTTATTCTCATTCTTCTGACTTTTGGCTTTCAATGTGCTTTATGACACTTACTGGCAAAGAATGTGCATAGTGATTACAGGAACTTTACAGAAAAATACCCACAGTACAGAAAATATAATGCTGACACACCAAGGGAGACTGCCCATCACACAATCCTATGTGTGAACAAGGAAGTGAGGACTCTAGCGCTTATCTGGAACACACATTCCAGTGCATGGATGGAAGCCATTTTTCTTAGTAACAGCTATGTCTGGGGAATACTTCAGATGGAGGGGAAAGAGCCCCATGATAAAAACTTCTACACACCCACAAAAGTGTAAGACAGTGTGGTATTTACTTGTTTTGAATATTTAGTACACACAAAAGTCACCACACACATAAAGGACTGTTTTCAACAGAACTAGTTGCTAATCAAGCAACAGCAATGTGAAATGCGAGCCTAGTGTGCATTGTTACTACAAGGACTCAAGTTAAAGCAGTGGCAAAAATTCATCAGCCAATGACACCAAGACTGTCAAAGACTTTAGGCTTCTTACACAAACACCTGCTGCATCGAAGTGCATCACACTGAAACTTCTTTCAAGTGCAGTTCAAAGTAAATGTGCAAATTTAATGCATCAAGGAAGGCAAATTCATGGAAAACAGAATAAAGAAGCTAAAGCGATAATAAATTCACTCAAATGTTACTTATTACCAACAGATAGGCTAGTTGGACCGATCGTGCATGGCAACTAATTCAAACAGCAATTCAAGTTAAAATTTAAAAAGTACAGTATACAAAATATATGCAATTTACTTTCAAGGTAAAATGTACAACGTAAAAAGGAATGCAGAATAAACATAACAGTAGGGAATGGAGCTTAAACTACTAGCACCTTTTAATAAAGGGGGCAGCCTGTCTATTACATAAGCACTCTTTCAGCTAGTACCAGTAAGTGTCAATGAAGTCTGTCTATAACCCCAACATTATATGTGACTGTGGAGTTGTTGTTTATAAGTATGCGGAGTATGGCACAGTACAGAGGGCTTGACCACCTGCAAAAAAACAAATCCGACTTTTGCTGAAAGCGGTATTCTTTGAGTTATTTTTGTGACTCGTACATCTGGCCATTATACCAAAGTTAAAATGCTACAGCAAAGATACATACATAGTCCCACATCATACAGTGTAAGTTGGGCATAAACGGACATAGGGTATAAAGCGGACATCAGCACATACCTTCCTCAGAATTGAATGCCGCCAAGCACCAGCATGAAAAGGAGCAAGTCTACAGAAGTCAGGCAAGTATCAGGAGGGAGGGAAAAGTACAGTTGTGTACACTTACCATAAATGTAGATGTTCGAGTGTATTCACTGTTGCAGTCACTACATTTGGGTAATCTGCTGGCAGGTTGCCCTCAGTCGGCCTGAATTCCAAAGTCTTTGGTCCTGCGTTGGTTGCTGTCTCCTCTTCCATGATGTCAGGTCATCAGGGGTATAAAACAAGCAGCCAACGCCATTTTCTTTAGTTTTTCTTGCCCCAGATGTCAGGTGCCCCCAAAAAGGTAGCAAAAGGTAGCATATATATATATATATATATATATATATATATATATATATATATATATATATATATATATATATATATATATATATATAAAAACTATATATACATGCAGCAATACAAACTTTACCTTCATCTACAAGCAAATACACCACATAGGTTGTAGAAGATAGTGAAGGAAAGAGAAACTCTAGAAGAAAAGGGGGATGGCAGGCGGGTAACCTGAACTGCAACAGTGAATACACTCTAACATCTACATTTATGGTAAGTGTACACAACTGTACTATGTTCTTCGTGTTTCACTGTTGCAGTCATTACATTTGGGTAGAATCCCACAGCTACGGATGGGAGGCTGGAGCTAAACACCATTAGGGGCAGCTATAAGGCCCTGCAGAACTGCAGTGGCAAAGCCTGCCCTGGACTTGGAGTAGAGAGGCAAATCATAATGCTTGGTAAAAGTGTGAACAGAATTCCAAGTAGCAGCCTCTACAATGTCTTTGGTTGGTACTCCTCTGAGAAAGGCTGCTGATGTAGCTGCAGCTCTGGTGGAATGAGACCTAATGCCCTTGGGCACAGGTTTGCCATGGTGTAAGTAGCAGAAACGAATGCAGTGGCTTATCTGCTTTGAAATAGCCTTTCCTTCTGATCCTGCAGCATATGTCACTAGTAACTGCTCAGTTTTTCCTAAAGCTTTAGTCCTGCTCAAGTAGAATCTTAGCTGTCTGTGTACGTCGAATGAATGCAGAATCCTCTCCCCCCTTGTTCTGCGGATTCAGATAAAAAGTTGGCAGATGAATAGTTTGATTAAGAGCCACAGTGAAAACCACCTTAGGCATTAATGAAGGATTGGTCCTCAGAGACATCCTGTCTGGGTAAAATATGATAAAAGGCTCCATGGCCATGAGGGCCTGTAGCTCTGAGGCTCTTCTTGCTGAAGTAATTGCTAGGAGCAGAGCTGTTTCCCATGATAAGAACTTTAGATCTGCAGTAGCAGCTGGTTCAAAAGGAGGCAGGGTGAGCTTTTCCAATGCATAAATGAGGTCCCATGCAGGTATTGGTGATCTTCTGGGGGGCCTTAAATTTTTGGCGCCTGTAAGATACTGCTTTAGTAAAGGATGAGAAAAGATTGGTGGCTCTGTATTGTAATGAGCTGAAATGGCAGAGGCATGGATTTTTATTGATGAGAAAGATAGCCCTTTGTCAAGCATCTCAGTCAAGTATTGGAATATTTGGTTCTGCTGTATCAGTTCCTTGTGCTTGATTCCAAGCACAGAATCTCTTCCATTTATCAGCATATGATTTTCTAGTACTAGGCCTTCTGGTTTCCAAAATGACATCCATCACAGCTTTACTGAGAGATGTTGTTGGTGTAACTACATGATCAGCCATGCTGTCAGGTTCAGTGTTTGGAGCTGATTATGCAGGATCTGATTGTTTTGCTGGGACAGTAATTGAGGTCTTTGAGGTAAGGTCCAAGCTGGGTATTGAGACAAGTTCCTTAGGACTGGGTACCAGTATTGGCGTGGCCAGTCCAGGGCAATTAGTATCATCTTTGGTTTCTCTTGTCTGACTTTTAGTAGGACCTTGGGAAGAAGAGGCAGAGGAGGAAAGGCGCAAATGATAGGCTTTTCCAACTGAAGGATAGGGCGTCCACTTTCCATGCTTGTCTGTGATAAGTCCTTGTGCAGAATCTTTTCAATTGATAATTTTGAGGAGAGGCAAATAGATCTATGTCCGGGCTCCCCCATTTCTTTGTTATCATGCTGAAGACTTGTGGATCTAGTTTCCACTCGTGAGGGTCCATAAGATTTCTGCTTAAGTCGTCTGCCAGAGTATTTTGTTTTCCTGGCAGGAATTGAGCTTGTAGATGTACTTGGTAAGCCAAAGCTGTGTCCCACAGTGCCATGGCTAGTCTGCAAAGGGGGTATGAATGCATGCCCCCCCCCTGCTTGTTTATATACCACATAACCATGGTGTTGTCCGTCTTTATCAGTAGTTGTCCTGGATGAAGTAAGTCCTTGAAGGCTGTCAGGGCATTTTGAACAGCTAACATCTCTTTTTGGTTGATATGCAGATGCATTTGTTTTGGGGTCCATATGCCCTGAATGCATCTTCCTGCCAAGTGGGCACCCCATGCATAATCTGATGCGTCCGTTGTTAAGGTTTGGCTGGCAGGGGGTAGAGTGAATGGCCGTCCCATGTTTTGGTGACATGCCTTTGCCCGCCATAGGAACTCCTGTTGCAGGCAGGGAATGAGAGGAATCATTGTTTCCAGACTGTGACAATGTTGACTCCATAAACATTTTAGGTACCACTGAAGTTTACTCATATGCAGTCTTGCATATGGAATCAGTAGAATGCAGGATTCCATGAACCCCAAAGCCTACAGAATTAGTCTTGCAGATAACTGGGTTTTTGCTGCCATCAGTTTGAAGTAAGTAGTCAGTTGCCTATGTTTGTCTGGCATGAGGAAAGCCATCTGGGCAGTTGTATTCAACCTTGCACCCAGGAATGTTATCTTTTGAGAGGGTACCAGTTGTGATTTCTTTTCATTTATTTGTGTACCCTAGGCATGTTAGAAGCCTTTTCACAAATGGCAGGTGCTGAAGAAGAATGTCCTTGTTCTCTGCTTGAATGAGACAGTCGTCCAAGTAAGGATATATTTGTATACTTCGTCTGCAAAAAGCAATTACTGGTGCCAGGCACTCTGTAAAGACCCTGGGTGCAGTAGACAAGCCAAAGGGCAGTGCAGAGAATTGGTAATGCATTAAGCCAGCCTTGAAACGGCAGTATCTTCAGCATGATTCCCTTATTGGGACATGCAGGTATGACTCTTTTAGGTCTAATGTCACCAGCCAAGCATTCTTGCCCAGCATGGGCAGGAGCTGCTGCAAAGTTAGCATTTTGAATTTTGGAATGTCCAGGAAGGTGTTCAAAATTGATAAATCCAGTATTGGCCTCCAGGCCTCGCCCTTTCTGGGTACCAAGAACAATCTTGAATAAAATCCTTGTCCTTTTTCCTGTTCTGGTACTGGCTGAATAGCCCCCATATCCATGAGGGACGTAACCTGTTTCTGTGCCTCTGCTCATTGATTTTTTGGCAGATCCGGCCAATGGCAAAGGGAAGTCATTGGGACTGTTTTCTATAGAGTTGCGCTTTATCTCCTCCAGATTTGGAGGTAGAAGCACCCCATTGCTTTGACCTGCAAGAGTCTTGTGCCTGGTATCTAGAACCTTTAGGGAGTCTGGATTTGCCCCTTTGAGCTCTGTCGGACACAAGAAAGGACCAATTTTTTGTAGGCCAGTGTCTACTGAATCTTGGTGGCTGCACTTGTAAGAAGTCTTTTATAGTTTGCATAGACTCAGCTTTGTCTTCCATTTTCTTTAAAACCTCTTCTGCCTTAATACCAAACAGAGTATCATGCTGTAAAGGTGCATCCAGTAATTTAGCTTTAACATGATCAGGCAAATTTTGCTCTTTTAGCCAGGCATGCCTCCTAATCACAGATCCAGTAACTGCGGCCCTGCAGGAGGCCTCTAAGGAATCAAAACCACATTGCAAAGTATGCTTTCCAACTTGTTAAGCTGCATGCATAAGTCCTGCAATTCTTTATTTTCTGCACATTCAGAAATCAACATAATTTTCTGTTTCAGCAATCCCATAACATGTTGTTGATACTTGAGCATATGAAACTGGCAGTTTATGGCCCTAATTGCCAAGGTTGCAGATGTATAAACCTTCTTTCCCCATCTATCCAGTGCCCTTCAATCTCTGTCAGAGGGTGTAGAATTTTTTGCTATTGAGGCCTTAACTCCCTTTGGACCCTGTGAAATAGTTTCAGGGTCAGTAGCAGGGTTTCTAAATAAAAATTTGTGAGAGTCAGGGACCCTGTAATATCTGTCAGGCTTGCTGGGAGCCAGAGGTAAGGAGTCAAGAGTCAAGCTTGACTCCGAAAACACATCATCCACAATGTCCAAAACAGGGGGTATGGCTAAAGGCCTGTCCTGAGGTAGAAGAAGAAAATCCCTGAGCCTCTTTTTTGATTCTGAAAAATCTTGACTCTCCCAGTGAAAATGTTCGCTTAAAGTATGCAAGGTTTCTCCAAATGAATAATCCTCAGGCGGTGATGCAGACAAGATAGATTCCTCTGCATCAGAATCCTCATAGGGAGGAATAGATAATTCCTGATCAGAAGAGGAATCAGAAGAAATAGAAACCTGATCCGAAGATTCATAATCAGTGTCTTGCCTAGGCCTCTTATCAGGAGGGGGATGGGAACCCCTGATCAAGGTAATCAAGTCTTCGGCCATTTTGATCATCTTTTTTTTAGGCATAGAGGCCTGTGCACGTGGCTCATGCATCATTTTTTTAGCTTTAGAAGTTGCTTTTGTCTTTGGTTTTGCAGTGGTCGTCGGTTTTATATAAAAATGTTGAGGCCTGAATACACCCTCAGAAGCTGGTGCCTGCTCAGCAGCTCCGGACCCATCCGAGGGAGAGACATCTGTGGGTACAATACTTTGAGTATCTCGCGGCATACTGGACTCTGCATGGGTCTCGGTAAGGGCCTGTGACTCGAAAGTAGCGGGCATCAGGGGCTGCGAAAGTGCCTCACTGAGTACCGGCGAACCAGCGACTAGCTTAGGAGAAGCTTCGTCATCGGTTTTGGACCTTGGCGGTCTGTCTCTGTCCTTTTCTTTGTGTTTTTTGTGTACTCCGGTCGTCGGATTGCTATGCGACAACATTTCAGGGTAGTTAAATCTGTTTCCAAAATATTTTGAGGCAAAAATATACAGACGCTTAATAGTGCATTGGTTAAATCTAGCACAAAACCGACAGCCAGGCACATTGTGATCAGGGCTTAGGCAAGGAATACAGTATAAATGGAAATCTTTATGAGGTATTTGCTTCCCACAAGTAATACAATTAACTTTTTCTGACATCGGTATGGAGCAAGAAAAAAAAGTTTCCTCAACGGGGTACTTAGCTTTAGTGAACACTTCGGTTCTGAAACTCGAACTTGAAAATTTCAGGAGTTGGCCGACCGGCACTTGCAAACTGCTTCTGCTTCGGGCACCGCGCGGCAAGTAAGACAAAAGAAAATGGCGTCGGCTGCTTGTTTTATACCCCTGACGTCATGAAAGAGGAGACAGCAACCGAAGCAGGACCCAAGATTTTAGAATTCAGGCCGACTGAGGGCAACCTGCAAGCAGATTACCCAAATGTAATGACTGCAATAGTGAAACACGAAGAACAACTATACTGCAGCATATATAAGGACATCTATGGTTATGGTAAGATTTTACACAACTATTCTATGTCCTTCAATTCATATGCTGTAGTATCCATAAAGTACAGTTGTGTACACTTACCATAAATGTAGATGTTCGAGTGTATTCACTGTTGCAGTCATTACATTTGGGTAATCTGCTTGCAGGTTGCCCTCAGTAGGCCTGATTAACACAGTCTTGGGTCCTGCGTCAGTTGCTGTCCCTTCTTCCATGACGTCAGGGGTACAAAACATGCAGTCGATGCCATTACATCAGTTTTTCTTGCCCCAGATGTCAGGTGCCCCCCTAATGGGAAGCGATTAAACATAAAAACACAAAGGTATACCTCCAACAAAAAAGCAAATACACCAAAAAGGCTTTTAAGCATAGTAAAGGAAAGCAGAGGTATAGCCAAAAGAAGTTAGGGGGCAGGAGGGAGGGTAACCAGGACTGCAACAGTGAATACACTCAAACATCTACATTTATGGTAAGTGTACACAACTGTACTATGTTCTTCTTTACTTCGCTGTTGCAGTCATTACATTTGGGTAGATTCCCAAAGCTATGGTTGAGAGGAGGAGTTTAGAGAGCATTAGGGCCAACTATAAGGCCCTGCAAGACTGCAGTGGCAAAGTCAGCTCTGGATTTAGAGAAAATTGGCAAATGATAATGCTTGGTGAAAGTATGTACAGAACTCCAGGTAGCAGCTTCTAGGATGTCCCTGGTAGTAACGCCTCTGAGAAAGGCTGTAAAAGTAGATGCAGCCCTGGTGGAGTGAGGTCTGATCCCCTGGGGGATAGGTTTTCCATGGTGCCTATAGTAGAAATGAATGCAAAGGCTTATCCATTTAGAAATGGTTTGTTTTGAAACAGCCTTCCCCTCTGCAGCAAATGCTACCAGCAGTTGTTCAGATTTTCTTTGAGGTTTAGTCCTGTCCAAGTAGAATCTAAGTTGTTTGTGCACATCCAAGGAATGCAGCATCCATTCCCCTTTGTTCTTTGGATTGGGAAAGAAGGTTGGCAAATGAATGGACTGATTAAGAGCCACACTGGATACCACCTTGGGCATGAAGGATAGATTGGTTCTGAGTGACACCCTGTCCGCATGAAAGATGATGAAAGGCTCCACTGCCGTAAGGGCCTGTAATTCAGATACCCTTCAAGCTGAAGTGATTGCTAAAAGGAAAGCTGTTTTCCAAGAAAGAAATTTTAAGTCTGTAGTAGCAGGTGACTCGAAAGGCGGTAGAGTGAGTTTCTCCAATTCAAAGTTAGTCCCAGGCTGGGGCTGGAGCTCTCCTGGGTGGTCTCAAATTTTTGGCCCCTCTGAGGAACTGCTTGAGCAGTGGATGAAAGAAGAGGGGAGGTTCTGTGTTATAATAAGATGAAATGGCTGAGGCGTGGATTTTAATGGAGGAAAAAGACAGGCCCCCTGTGAAGCACCTCAGTTAAGTATTGTAAAATCTTAGGTAAATTGGGCGCTGCTGTGTTCATCCCTTGAGAATGGTTCCAGGAACAGAATCTTTTCCATTTTTCGGCATAAGATTTTCTAGTACTAGGCCTCCTTGCCTCTAGGATGACATCCATCACAGGTTTGCTGAGGGATGGTAAGGGACAGTTTAAGTAATTAGCAAGGCTGCAAGGTTCAGTGTTGGAAGCTGAGGGTGCAGAATCTGGTTCTCCTGCTGAGACAGCAGGGAAGGAGTCTGAGGCAGGTGCCATGGAGATAACCATGATACACTGCGCAGGAGGGGGTACCAGTGTTGGTGCGGCCAGTCTGGAGCAATCAAAATTATCCTTGGTTTGTCCTGTTTGACTTTTAGTAGTACTTTGGAGAGCAGAGGCATTGGGGGGAAGGCATAGACTGATAGGTTTTTCCAGGTGAAGGACAGAGCATCCACTTTCCAGGCTTGTTTGTGGGGAGTCCTTGCGCAAAATTTGTCCAATTGGTAGTTCTGGGGGGAGGCAAACAGGTCTATATCTGGGTGCCCCCATTCGCTTGTCAACATGTTGAAAATCCTTGGTTTCAGTTTCCACTCGTGTGAGTCCATGAGGTTTCTGCTTAGTCCGTTTGCCAGTGTATTTAATTTTCCTGGCAGGAATTGAGCTTGTAGGTGCACTTGGTAGCTCAAGGCTGTGTTCCACAATGCCATGGCTAGTCTGCAGAGGGGATAAGAGTGTGTACCCCCTTGCTTGTTTATGTACCACATAACCGTGGTGTTGTCCATCTTTACCATTAGTTGTCCTGGAAGAATGTAGTCCTTTAAGGCTGTCAGAGTATTCTGTACAGCTAATATTTTTTTTGCTTGATATGCAGGTGCATTTGACTTGGGTTCCATTTGCCCTGAATGTACTTCCCTGGCCAGGTGAGCCCCCCATGCATAGTCTGATGCATCTGTTGTTAGGGTATGGGCGGCAGGGGGTGGTGTGAAAGGCAGTCCCTTGTTTTGGTGGCAGGCCACAGGAACTCTAGGTGTAGGCAAGGTAGGACAGGAATCATTGCTTTTAGGCTGTGAGAATGTTGACTCCATAGGCTTTTTAGATACCACTGTAGTTTCCTCATATGCAGTCTTGCATATGTAATTAGAAGAATGCAGGAAGCCATGAACCCCAAGGCTTGCAGTATTTGTCTTGCAGATATAGCAGGGTTTTTGTGGCCACGTGTTTGAAGTACGTTGTCAAATGAATTTGCTTTTCTGGCGTGAGGTAAGCCATATGGGGAGTTGTATTCAAGCTTGCTCCCAGGAATGTAACTTGTTGACAGGGTACCAGTTGTGACTTCTTTTCATTTATGGTGTACCCCAGGCAAGTTAGAACCCTATTTACAAAAGCCAGATGATTCAAAAGTATGTCCTGGCTTTCTGCCTGAATCAGACAATCGTCCAGGTATGGGTATATCTGAATACTTCTTTGCCTGCAAAATGCAATGACGTACAGTTTTATACCTACCATAAATGTAGATGTTCGAGTGCTCATACAGCTGCAGTCATAACAGATGGGTTATCCTGCCGTCAGGCGGGTCCTCGGTCGGCCGAATTCCAAAGTCTAGGTCCGGCGTCGGTTGTCGTCGCTTCCTCCCCGACGTCAGTGCGGCAGGGGCATAAAAGAGGCAGCCAACGTCATTTTCCAGTTTTTCTTGCCCCAGATGTCAGGTGCCCCCAGAAGGAAGGCAAACATAATGTTATGCAAAAATGCAATGTTGATAAATCAAAAACCATAGTTGCAAGCAAATACACCATAAAAGAGTACCCCAAAAGGTTATATGAAAAGGGTTTGTCATAAGGCCTGTCCTAAGAGGGGTTGGAGGGAGGGAAACCTGGACTGCAGCTGTATGAGCACTCGAACATCTACATTTATGGTAGGTACAAAACTATACTATGTTCGTCGTGCATACAGCTGCAGTCATAACAGATGGGTAGAATCCCAAAGCTAAGTAAGGGTGGTAGGCACCAAGTGGAACTGGGAGGGGCTAGGATGCCCTGCAGGACTGCTGTGGCAAAGCCTGCTCTACATTTAGAGTATAGTGGGAGGTGATAGTGCTTAGAGAAAGTGTGCACTGAACTCCAGGTGACTGCTTCCAAAATATCCTTGGTAGGGACCCCCCTGAGGAAGGCTGCAGAGGTAGCTGTGGCTCTGGTGGAGTGGGATCTGATGCAGGCACAGTTTTTCCATGAAATGAGTAACAAAAGCGTATGCAGTGGGCTATCCATTTTGAAATTGTCTGTTTGGAAATAGCCTTTCCTTGAGCACCTGCAGCATAGGACACAAAGAGTTGCTCAGATTTCCCGAATGGCTTTGTCCTGTCCAAATAATAAAAAAGTTGCCTGTGAATGTCCAAGGAATGTAGTAGTCTTTCCCCTTTGTTTTGTGGATTAGGATAAAAGGTAGGTAAGTGGATAGTCTGATTCAAAGCTACACTGGACACTACCTTTGGCATAAAGGTAGGGTTGGTTCGTAAGGAAACTCTGTCCTGATGGAAAATGATGAATGGTTGCACAGCCATGAGGGCCTGTAGCTCTGAAACCCTGCGAGCTGAGGTGATAGCCAGAAGAAAGGCTGTTTTCCAAGACAAGTACTGTAACTCTGATGAAGAAGCTGGCTCGAAGGGAGGAAGGGTCAGCTTTTCCAATACAAAGTTGAGGTCCCAAGCAGGGACTGGTAGTTTCCTTGGGGGTTTTATATTCTTTGCCCCTCTGAGGAACTGCCTTAAGAGAGGATGGGCGAATACAGGAGGATCTGTGTTGTATTGTGCAGAAATGGCTGAAGCGTGGATCTTGATGGAGGAGAAGGAAAGTCCAATGTTTAACATCTCAGCTAGGTACTGTAAAATTTGAGGTATATTTATTACCCAAGGATTCTGTCCCTTCTTTTGATTCCAGGCACAAAATCGTTTCCATTTGGCAGAGTAGGCCTTTCTAGTAGAAGGTCTTCTGGCCTCCAAGAGGACATCCTGCACCTCCTTGGAGAGGAGAAACTGTTGAGAAATCAAGGAAGTCTCCATGCAGCTATATTTAGAGTTTTGAGATGGCTGTGAAGAGTTTTGTAGTTGTGCTGGGACTAGAGGTAGGATCCATGGTGGGGAATGTGTCAGGCTCTTCAGGAGCAGATACCAGTGTTGTCTTGGCCAGTCTGGAGCAATGAGAATCATTTTCGGCCTCTCTGCTCTGGCTTTTAATAGAACTTTGGGCAGCAGAGGAAGAGGCGGGAAGGCATAGACTGTCAATGTTGCCCAATTGAAGGAAAGTGCATCCACTTTCCAGGCCTGTGGATGATAGGTCCTTGAACAAAATTTTTTCAACTGGCAATTTCTGTGGGCAGCAAAGAGATATATGTCTGGCTGTCCCCATGCCTGAGTTATCTTTGTGAAAATTTGAGGATGCAACTTCCATTCGTGTGGATCTGTCATATTTCTGCTTAGGTTGTCCGCCAGTGTGTTTTCCTTCCCTGGCAGGAATTGTGCCTGTAGTTGAATTTTCAATTCCAGTGCTGTGTTCCATAGGGTCATGGCTTGCCTGCACAGGGGGTATGAATGAGTTTCCCCGTTTATGTACCACATCACTGTGGTGTTGTCTGTCCTTATCAATAGCTGGCCTGGATGCAGTAGGTCTTTGAAGGTCATAATAGTTTTTTGCACGGCTAGCATTTCCTTTTGGTTGATGTGAAGGAGCTTCTCTTTTCGTGCCCATTTTCCCTGAATGCACTGATTTGTCATATGTGCTCCCCAGGTGTAGTCTGAGGCGTCCGTTGTGATGATTTGAGTTGCTTGAGGTACACAGAAAGGAAGATCTGTGTTTCTTTGGCAAGCTTGAGCCCACCACATAAATTCCTTTTGAAGGCATGGAATGAGTGGTATAATTGCTTCCAAGCTGTGGCTGTGTTGAGACCATAAGTTTTTTAGGCACCACTGAAGTTTCCTCATATGTAGCTTTGCACATGGGATAAGTAGGATGCAAGATGCCATGAATCCCAGAGCCTGCAGGACTTTCCTTGCAGTTAGCCTGGTGTAAGTTGCCATTTTTCTGAAGTATTGAGACAGTTGCCCTTGCTTGTCTGGCATGAGGTAGGCCATCTGGGTGGTTGTATCCAAGTTGGCACCCAGGAAAATAATTTGTTGAGAGGGTATTAGTTTTGATTTCTTTTTGTTGACTGTGTATCCCAGGAAGTTCAACAGTTTTATTACAAACGCCAGGTGCTGCAGTAGTATGTCCTTGCTGTCCGCTTGGATCAGGCAGTCGTCCAGATATGGGTAGATTTGTATCCCTTGTAGTCTGCAGAAGGCGATTACTGATGCCAGGCATTTAAGTAAACACTCTGGGCAGTAGATAAGCCAAAGGGCAATGCAGAGAATTGGTAATGGGTTGAACCTGCAAGAAATCTGAGGTATCTTCTGCAATCTTGTCTGATAGGGACATGCAGGTATGCCTCCTTGAGGTCCAATGTTACCAGCCAAGACTCCTTGCCCAGCATGGGAAGAAGCTGCTGTAATGTGAACATCTTGAATTTTGGCACCTGTAGATATGTGTTTAGGATGGATAGGTCTAAGATAGGTCTCCAATCTTTGTCTTTCCTTGGTACCAGGAATAGTTTGGAATAAAACCCTTGACCTTGTTCTTTTGCAGGTACCTCTTGAATTGCTTTCATGTCCATGAGAGCTGTAATTTGTTTTTGTGCCTCTGCCCTTTGATTTTGTGGCAGGTTTGGCATGCCTCTCATTTTTGGAAGGGTGTGAAAGTGGAACCTGTAGCCTCTGTCTATAATGTCCAGAATCCATTTGTCTTTTGTAACAATATGCCAATTTTTTGAGAATAATGTCAGTTTTCCGCCCAAAGGTGCTGCCATTAAAGCTTTGCTTGGCAGGTGTAGGGGGAAGTCATTGTGTCCGTTTTCTAAAAGACTGTGATCTATCTTCTCCGCCTCTTGGGGTCGGTGCTTGCCACTGTCTGGCTATTAAAGATCCTTGACGTTGCCCTCTACCCCTTGGACACCTGTATCTGCCCCTTTGAGGTCTGTCCGTGGCTGGAAAGGACCAATTTTTTGAAGGCCAGTTTCTGCTGAAACGTGGAGGCTGTACCTGCAGGAAATCTTTCACTGTTTGCATTGATTTCGCTTTTTCCTCCATTTTCTTTAGCACCTTCTCTGCTTTAACACCAAACAATACATCTTTTTGAAAAGGTGCATCTAATAATTTAGCTTTGACATGATCTGGTAAGGTTTGCTCTTTGAGCCAAGCATGCCTACATATAACAGACCCCGTAACAGTAGCTCTACATGAGGCCTCTAAAGCATCAAAACCACACTGCAAGGTATGTTTACCCACTTGCTCTGCACCATGCAACAAATCCTGCAACTCTTTTAAATCTGGTTGTTCTGGTTGTGTCATTTTGCTTTTCAGCTGAGATATCAAAAACTGTTGATACTTTAAGATATGGAACTGACAGTTTAATGCCCTCATGGTTAAAGTGGCCGAGGTGTACACCTTTTCCCCCCACCTTTCTAAAGATCTGGAATCTCTCTCTGAAGGTAATGGGTTTTTAGCAGTAGAGGCCTTAATTCCCTTGGGACCCTGTGAAATAGTTTCTGGGTCAGCAGTATGGCTTTTATATAGGAACTGGAGAGAGTCAGGAACCCGGTAATACCTGTCTGGTTTAAAAGGAGCTGGAGGCAAAGAATCAGGATTAAGGCTGGCTTCTGTGTACACATCATCCAATATATCTAAAACAGGAGGGATAGCCAGAGGCCTATGCTGGGGGAGCAGAAGAAATTCCCTGAGCCTTTTCTTGGAATCTGAGTAATCCTGGCCTTCCCAGTGAAAGTGTTCCCTAAATGTATGCAGGGTTTCCCCAAAAGAGAAGTCCTCAGGGGGGGGGGGACTGAGGGAATAGACTCCTCTGCATCAGAGTCTTCGAATGGAGAATAGGCACAATCCTGGTCCTCAGATAGTTCTGAGGCAATAGAAGCTTGATCTGAGGAAGGGTAGTCTTCCTCTAATTTGGGCCTTTTGTCAGAAGGGGGTTGAGAACCCCTGATAAGAGTAATCAAATCCTCAGCCATTTTAAGCATCTGTTTTTTAGGCATGGAGCCTTGAGAGGGTGTCTGAGGAACCTGTTTTTTGGTTTTCATGGCTGTTTTAGATTTAGTGAAGGCTTTAATAGAGAAGGAGGAAGGCCTGAAGACCCCTTGAGAAATGGCAGGCCTGTTGAAATTCTGAGTTTCCCCGCCAGGAGTGGCGTCGGTATCTGTAGTAGGAATGGGGGCCGAGGAGCCTGCGACCTCAGGTACTGAAGACACCGGTAATGCATTGTCATCGGTACTCAGGGGCTGCGTAGGTGCCTCGCTGAGTACTGGAGAACCGGTAGTCGGCCTTAGCGTGGTATCAGTAGGTGGTGCGGACCTCGTATGCCGGTCCTTATCTTTGCGTTTTTTGCTCAAAACTGGAGTCGGAGTATCCGATGACATAATATAATTAAATTTTTTGCCAAAAAAGTGAAGGGCGAACTCCACCCGATGCTTAATAGTGCGTTTGTTGAATCTAGCACAAAAACGGCAGGCCGAGACGTCGTGGTCTGGGCCTAAGCAAGGTATACAGTAAGAGTGGAAATCCTTATGCGGTATTTGCTTCCCACATGAAATGCAATTATTAACTTTGTCTGACATCGGTCTGAGGCAAGAAAAGTTTCCCCAACGTGGTACTTAGCTTTCAAGAAGACTTCGGCTGAAATACTTTCGTAAATCTCAGGAGCTGGCCGACCGGCACTTGCGAACTGCTTCTGCTTCGGGCACCGCGCGGCAAGAAAGACTGAAGAAAATGGCGTTGGCTGCCTCTTTTATACCCCTGCCGCACTGACGTCGGGGAGGAAGCGACGACAACCGACGCCGGACCTAGACTTTGGAATTCGGCCGACCAAGGACCCGCCTGACGGCAGGATAACCCATCTGTTATGACTGCAGCTGTATGCACGATGAACATCTGGAGCTAGGCACTTTGTGAATACCATGGGCGCAGTAGATAAGTCAAAGGGCAGTGCAGAGAACTGATAGTGCGTGTAGCCTGCTTTGAAGCATAGGTATCTTCTGCAAGATTCCCTGATTGGGATGTGCAGGTATGCTTCTTTTACATCTAGTGTTGCCAACCAAGCATCTTTACCTAGCATAGGAAGTAATTGGTAAAGAGTCAGCATCTTGAATTTTGGAATCTCCAGAAAGGTGTTTAGAGTAGACAGGTCCAGGATAGGATGCCATGATTTGTCTTTTCTGGGTACCAGTAAACGTCTCCAGTAGAAACATTGTCCCTTTTCCTCTTCTGGTACCAGTTGAATAGCCCCCATGCTTAAGAGAGAAAGTACTTGTTTTTGGGCCTCTGCCCACTGATTTGGGGGTAGGTCCGGCCACCCACTTGGCATTGGTAACATGTGGAAGTGAAATCTGTATCCCTGGGACACTATATTTAAAACCCATTTGTCCTGGGTAATGAGTTCCCAGTTTTTTGCATAAAGAGCAATCTTTCCCCCCAAAGGGGCAGTCAGAAGATAAGTGCTTGGAAATTTTAAAAGAATGTCATTGAGACAGTTTACCATAGGGGGGAGTCTTGTTATTCCCAGACTTGGAAGTGGAGGCCCCCCACTGCTTAGTTCTGAGAGTCCCCTGGGACTGAAACCTGGGGTTTTTGCTGTGTCTGGGTTTGGCTTGAGAAGACCTGGAAGGGGCTGGAAAGGATCAATTCTTATAGGGCCAGTGCCTACTAAATCTAGGAGGCTGAACTTGTAAAAAAAAAAACTTTAACAGTTTCCATAGATTTAGCTTTGTCTTCCATCTTTTTAAGAACTTCTTCAGTCTTGTTGCCAAACAGGCGGTCCTGATTTAAAGGAGCATCCAACAATTTAGCTTTAACATGAGCAGGCAAAGATTGCTCCTTAAGCCAAGCATGCCTTCTAAGGACAGACACAGTAACTGCAGCCCTGCAAGAGGTCTCAAAACCACATTGCAAAGTATGTTTTCCAACTTGTTCAGCAGAATGCATTAAATCATGTAAGTCTTTAATTTACACACAGTCAGGAATCAACATAATTTTATGTTTAAGCAGTCCAATAACATGTTGCTGATATTTTAACATATGAAATTGGCAGTTTAAAGCTCTAATGGCCAAGGTTGCTGAAGTGTAAACCTTTTTACACCATCTATCCAGCGCCCTGGAGTCTCTATCAGAAGGGGTAGGATTTTTAGCAGTAGAAGCCTTAATGCCCTTGAGCCCCTGTGAAATAGTCTCTGGATCTGCAGAAGGATTTTTGAAAAGGAACTTGTGGGACTCAGGGACCCTGTAGTATCTGTCAGGTTTACTGAGAGCAGGAGGCAGGGAATCAGGTGCCAAACTGGATTCCGAGAAGGCATCATCAACGATGTCTAGTACAGGAGGAATAGCCAAAGACCTATGCTGAGGTAGGAGAAGAAAATCCATAAGCCTCTTTTTTGAATCAGAACATTCCTGGCTTTCCCAGTGAAAATGCTCCCTTAAAAGAGTATGTAAGGTTTCCCCAAAAGAAAAATCCTCAGGAGGGGAAGCAGAGGGAATAGAGTCCTCTGCATCAGAATCCTCTTAAGTAGGTAAGGACAAATCCAGGTCATCAGAAGAGTCAGAAAAAACAGAATCCTGATCAGAAGATTCATAATCAAGCTCAGCCCTAGGCCTCTTAGAAGGGGAGGAGGGGTTGGCTACCCCTGATTAGAGTTATTAGGTCTTCAGCCATTTTTATCATTTGCTTTTTTAGGCAGAGAGGCCTGAGCATGTTGCCTGGGCGTCGATTTTTAGACATGGATCGAAATTTAGGCCTTAGTAATGAAGGAGGAGTCGATTTTATATGCAAGTCCGTAGGCCTGAATATACCCTCAGAAGCCGGTGCCTGCACAGCGACTCTGGACCCATCCAAGGCAGAGACATCCACGGGTTCCATAGCTGAAACATCTCGCGGCATACCAGACTCCGAATGGGTCTCAGTAGAGGCCTGCGAATCAGAAGTAGCAGGTATCAGGGGCTGCGAAAGCGCCTCACTGAGTACTGGCGAACTGGCGACTGGCTTAGGAGAAGCGTCGTCAGCAGTTTTGGACCTCAGCGGCCTGTCTCTGTCTTTATCTTTGCATTTTTTTCGGAATCTCAGTAGTCAGATGGCTAACTGATGACATTTCTGGATAATTAAACTGAGAACCGAAATATTTAGCGGCAAAAATATACAGACGACAGATTAAATAAAGCATAAAACCGACAGCAAGGTACGTTGTGGTCAGGGCCTAGGCAAGTAATACAGTAGGAATGAAAATCTTTATGAGGTATTTGCTTTCCACAAGTAATGCAATTATTAACTTTTACGGACATCGGTAAGGAGCAAGAAAAAGTCTCCCCAATGGGGTACTTAGCTTTTAGTTGAAGACTTTGGTTCTGAAATTCGAAAATGAAAATTTCAGGAGTCGGCTGACCGGCACTTGCGAACTGCTTCTGGTACCGCACGGCAAGAAAGACTGATGTAATGGCATTGGCCGCATGTTTTATACCCCCTGACAACCTGACGTCATGGAAGAAGGGACAGCAACCAATGCAGGACCCAAGACTTTGTTAACCAGGCCGACTGAGGGCAACCTGCAAGCATATTACCCAAATTTAATGACTGCAACACTGAAACACGAAGAACACCATGAGGGAGAATGCCAAAGCTCATGCAGAAGAGCGATTGGGAGGAGGAGAAGCAGAGACATTTTCCACAAATCCATGCAGGATAGCCCTGGAAAACCCTGCTCTAGACCTGTAGATAATATCCAATTTGTATTGTTTGGTAAAGGTATGAACAGATTAGCTGCCTCCAAAATGGAAGCTGTATCCAGACTTTAAAAGAAGGCCCCAAAAGAACACACAGCTCTAGTAGACATTGTCTTAACTGGAGAAGGAAGATCCTTTCCACTTGCGGTGTAATGGTAGGTAATGGCTTTTTATTAATCTAGGAGGAAATCGTTTGCTTGGAACCAAGATGCCCCAGGGTTGTTGGCTGATAGGAAATAAAAAGCCTATCAGATTTACGAATGGACTTGGTTTTAGCCACGTAGTATCTGTGCACATCTAGCATGCAAAGTATTTCACTAGATGAGTGTGGAGAAGGGAAGAAGGTAGGAAGGTTGATAGCCTGATTTAGCGATAGCTCATTCACCACCTTGGGGGATGAAAGATGGGTTGGTACAAAGAGATACCCTGTCCCGATGGAAAACCATGAAAGGAGAGGATGCCATGAGGGCTTGAAGTTCACAAACCCTTCTGGCTGAGGTAATAGCCACCAGGAGTAGTTTTCCAAGTGCAATGAAGGAGAGAAGTGTTAGCTAGTTCAAAAGGAGCTTGAGTAAGCTTTTCCAGCCCAACGTTGAGGTCCCAAGGAGGGGAAATTGGTTTCCTTGGTGGTCTAATGTGTAAAACTCCTTTCAGGAAGAACCTGACTTCCAACCTGGATGCCAAGGGAGGAGTCAAAGGTAAACATGATAAGATAACAGACAAATGTGCCTTGATGGAGGACTATGACAGGCCATTTTTCATTAGCCACTGGTGGTTCAACAGACAATGGTTGTAATTTGTTTTTCAGCCACCAGACAGAAAACCTCTTCCATATGGGTAGATAAGATTTTCTGGTAGTGGGTTTTCTGGCCTCCTGCAGAACCTGTAGCACGTCATCAGTGTAAAGGTGTCTAAAGGGAATTAAAACCCTATCACCCACAGAGTTAGATGTAGGGTAGACATTTGAGGGTGTATTAGATTTCCCTTGTCCTGTGTGACTAGGTCCATCCTGAGGGGTAACCTCTGGTGACTGCCCTTGGCTAGGTGATGAAGAAGGGGGAACCAATGCTGTCTTGATCAAAAGGGAGTCACCAGCAAGATTTTCAGTTGTTCTTTATGAATTTTCAGTAGAACTTTCTGTATTAGAGGGAAGGGGGGGGTGCATACACAAACATCCCCTTCCAGGGAAAGGAAAGAGCGTCCACTTCCATGCCCCAGGGATTGGAATCCTCATACAATATTTGGGAAGTTGTCTGTTCATGGGGGAGGCAAACAGATCTACCAGTGAAGTACCCCACTGATGGACCAGATCCAGGAACACATCCCCGTTTGACATCCAGTTGTGGGATTGAGTCATGGACCTGCTTAATGAATCTGCCATCACATTCTGAACTGATGGGATGTAAATGACCTGTAGAAAAACCTGACTGTACTGAGCAATTTCCCAGGCATGCTGAGCCAGTCTGCAAAGGATGTAGGACTCCTGTCCCTCCCCGCTTGCTGATGTACCAAAGGACTGTGGTGTTGTCTGTGAACCATCTCAGCAATCCTGGTAGGATTCTGGATTTAAACATTTTTAGAGCAAAAAATCAACCACCTCATTTCTTTGATGTTAATATGCTCCTTTGACTGAGGGGGAGTCCCAACATCTCTCATCCTCCAACTCCTAGAGTTGCACCCCAGCCTGTGTCTGATGCATCTGTGTACAGATCCTGGTTGGGTAAAAGTAGCTGGAGAGGAAGACCTGGGTTTTTTGTAACATGTGAGATCCACCATTGTAATTATTTTGTTAAACATGGCAAGAGTGGAACCATAAACTCCAGAGGATGAAGATGTTGCTTCTAGACTGTCCTCAGAAACCACTGAAATTTCCTCATCTGTAGCCTTGCCAAGGGTACCATGGGGATGGTGGAAGCCATGTAACCCAGGGGACAAAGAAAGTCCCTGGCAGTTATGGACTGTAGTGGGATTAGTTCCTGAAAATAAGCAGTGAGAGTTTTTTTTTTTTCCTGGAGGTAGGCAGGCCATCATTTGGACCGTGAGAATTCTACATCCCAGGAAGACATGGTCCTGGGAGGGGGTCAGAGAGGATTTTTGAAGGTTTATGGTAAACCCCGGGCTCCTCATAAGGGACACAGTGTAGTCCAGGTGGTCGTGTACTAGCTTTGAGCATGAAGCCTGGATGAGGAGGTTGTCCAGATAAGGAAAAATTTGAATACCCTGCATTCTGCAGAAGCTCTTTACAGGGGCCAAACATTTTGTGAATACTCTGGGAGCTGTAGATAGATTAAATGGCAAATGACAGAAATGAATGGCAAAGCACAGAACTGAAAGTGAGAGGAATATATAGAGAACTGCAGGAATTTCCTGAAGCAAAGATGAATGGAAATATGGAGATAGGCATCGTTTATGTCTAAAGATACCATGTATGCCTGAGGCAGAATCAGGAGTAGGAGAGTAGGATTAGTCAACATGTGAAAAGAAGGGACCTTCAGAAGGTGTCCAGATGAGACAAATCTAAGATAGACCTCCAGGGGGCTCCTTTCTTGGGAACTAGAAACATTCGGGAGTAGACCCCTTTTCTCTTTTGATTTGGAGGTACCTCCTGGATGGTAACCTGAGATGGCAGGGAATACAGGACAGGAGGAAAAAAAAACCATTTGGTCCCAAAGGGGTTGTAGGATACCTTTGAAGGTTGGCAGGGATTCTCAAACCATGAAATAGCCTTGTCTGGTGATGGTAGATACCAAAGGGTCCTGGGTCATCTGTTTCCAAGCTGGGAAAGGCAGAGTTAGGTGAAGGAAGAGAGAGAGAGGTATTGGGTTTTAGGGCCTGGCAGTTGCAGGCTACCAGGCTTTGACTGAAAGGATTGCTTTTGAGAAAGAGTGGAAGGGGAAGATCTTGCAGAGGGCCGTTTTCTGTTGTCCTTTTTCCCCTTGGGAGAGTGATACTTAGAGGCCTTTCTTACAAAGGTGGTCCTAGCTGGATAATTCCTGTAGAAGCAGGGAACAGGGGAAGCAAAAATGTGCTTGAGGTCTTGTAACTCATTCCCCCCTTTTCCTGAAGGGCTTTGAAGAGTTCTGCAGCTGAAGAGCCAAATAAGGCCTTGTTGTCTAAAGGGGTATCCATAAGTTTGGCTTTAATATCATCTGGTAGAAACTGCAACCTAAGCCAAGAATACCTCCTTAAGACAGACCCTGATGCTGCTGCCCTGGCTGAGGTCTCCACAGCATCACAACTGCACTTAATGGAGTGCCTAGTAACCTGGTTGCAGGATTTTAGAATGCTGGGCATTTTTAACTTATTAGGGGAATCGTTAAGGTCTGAAATAAGTTTTACAGCATCTGCCATGAGAGCCAGGGAGAATTTTGCCATATGGGTTTGGTAATTCATGGCTCTGAAAGTCAGAGTGGCAGATGTATAAACCTTTTTGCCCAACCTCTCCATAATTTTTCTCTCTTTAAAAGAGGGGAGTAAAGTGGAGGGTAGCAATTTGGAGGTTTTATGTGCAGCACAGCTACAGAAATGGTTAAGGGATCCGCTGAAGGGGCCTTAGAGAGAAACTTAGCATCCTCAGGCACTTTATAAAATCTATCAGGGCATTTAGGAGCTACAGGTTGGGAGTCTGGAGATTTTGATGCAGCAGAAAAGGTGTCCAAAAAGGCAGGCAGTACAGGGGGAATGGCAGGGAGATTAGGAGACTCCATCTGTAAAAGGTCATAATACCTCTTTTGGGTTTCAGAGACCTGACAGCAGTCCCATTTAATCCCTCGTCTGCACAATGGTCTCCCCAAATGTAAAGTCTTCCCCAGGAGAATCTGTGCGATTAGATTCCTCCTCTGGAGAAGCATAGCCCAGAGCAGAAGTAATCTGTGAGGAGTAAGCTAGAGACTCATCCCCAGATGTGTCTTTCTCCTCAGAAGAGACTTCTTGCACAGGCCTTTTCCCAGGAGTGGAAAGGGGTAGGGCCTGAACAGGAGCTGTGGAATGGTGCAAGGCCATAAAGGCATTAAAGAGGCCTTATGTAAAGGTCTCCCAGTCAGGGGGTTGGTTGGAAGGCATTGCTTGCTGGCCAGAAGAAATATGCTTTGTTTTCTGCTTTTCCTTCTTAGGGGCCTCCGACATACGATGGATAGGAGGAGGTCTGGACGTTGGGTGACATTCAAAGACGCCCAAGAGAACGTCTTCCTGAATCACAATCTGGGTAATATCACACGGGCCTTCGGAAATGAGCTGTGGTCCCGCGACCGGTTTGAACGTCTGCAATTACCTCTGGGACGTGCTCACAGACTCCTTCATGACTTCTCCCAAGGTATCCATCAAAGCAGAATCTTGTTGTTTCCAATGCAACCTCCGGGCCTTCATCGGCCTTAGGAGGGACGCCCGGAATAGAGGGAGCAGCCAAAGGTTCAGGCTGAGATTTCTTGACCTTTTTGGTTTGCGGCTCTTCCGAAGGGCCCAATGTCGGTTCAATATCCCTCGTAAGGCTCTGATTTTCCAAGTACAGCTTAAAGGAAGAGAGACGGCTCCTAAGGTCTTTGGGAAGTCAGAGGATCCGACGGCATTATGTACGCAAAATCTGAGCCGAAAAACTGTTCAGCAAACTCCGACCGACGTCTAAGCGTCCGTCGGTTGAAAGAAGCACAGGCTAGACAAGCTGCTACGTCGTGGTCTGGGCCTAAACAAGGTAAGCAGTAAGAGTGGAAATCTTTATGAGGTATTTGTTTCCCACAAGTTAAACAGTTATTCACTTTTTCTGACATCGGCTGAGGCAAGAAAGAGTCCCCAACGGGGTACTTAGCTTTTTAGAAGTCTTCGAAGTAATATTCGGTAGTAGTAATCTCTGGATCTGACCGACCGGCACTTGCGAACAGCTTCTGCTTCGGGCTCCACGCGGCAAGAAAGACTGAGGAAAATGGCGTCGGCTGATGCCTTTATACCCGAAGAACTGCAGCTATGACGTCGGGTGAAGTGCGACACCAGCCGAGGCCAGACCCAGACTTTGGAATCCGGCTGACCGAAGGGCTGCCTGACGACAGGACAACCCATTTGTAAGGACTGCAGATGCATCCTTGAAGGACATCAGACAGACCTCATGAGCATCTGTGTAATTTGCCTTCCACACGGACACTTGCCCTTCCTAGCTGACATTAACTCACAAAAAGGAAACACAGTAGCAAATATAGATGATAAAAACACCCTATGGGGTACTTATCTGAAGCACTATCGAAGCACAAAGAGAGCAACGACCAGAGCTGGCACTCAAACAGGCGGCAGAAAGGTTCTGAGGAAGGTGCATGCTGATATCCACTTTATACTAGACATCTGTTTATGGCAGACGTATGCTGTGTGTACTAGACATCTGTTTATGGCAGACATATGCTGTGTGATGCGGGGCAATGTACGTACCTTCACAGTAGCATTTTAACTTTGGTATAACAGCCGGACTTATGAGTCAACCGGAAGTGGACTGCCCCATGTTATGGATATTGCAGCACATGAGGGAGAGATAGAATACTGCAACAGTGAAGAGAAGGACATCTAACGTTATGGTAAGATTTTACACAACTATACTATGTCTTGCTATTCTACTGTTGCAGTACTCATAACATGAGGGACAGTACTAAAGCTCATGATGAAACCTGGGAGGAGGAAGGGGCAGTAGAGCTCTCTAAAAAAAGCTATGAAGAATGGCCCTAGCAAAACTAGCTCTAGCTCTGGAGATTCCCTCTACCTCGTGGTGTTTGGTGAAGGTATGTACAGAAGGGGTCCCCTTCAAATAGTTGAAATTTCACAATGTCAACATTCATATGGCCGAGATAATATGAACGACATTTGAAATGTCGACCACAGGGAACCGGCATCTCCCTACAGTGCGGAATGGAAAGATTTCCACTTCCGCGCTGTAATGCTATCTTGGACTTGGTGTATTTACATTCTGGGGGGGGAGGGGCGTGAAGCCCCCCTGGTAGGAGCATTAAGGTAAGTTTTTTTTTTTGTTTTTTATGTTTTACTTGTATGGTCGACATTTCAAATGTCGATCATATGGTCTCGGCAATATGAATTTCAACTTTGTGAAATGTCGACCATATCAAGTAGACCCGTACAGAAGTCCAGGTAGTTGCTTCAAGAATGGAATCAGTGTCCAAACCCTTGTAGAAAGCACCAGAAGTAGCCACAGCCCTAGTAGGAAAGAGCCCCAACAGAAAAAGGAAGCCTCTTACAATGAGAAACATAAAAAGAAATAGCCTTAGAAATCCAAGAGGAAATAGCTTGCTTGGAAACAGGCAACCCCAAGGACCTGGGATGAAAAGAAACAAAAAACTAATCAGATTTTCTGATAGCCTTGGTTTTATCCAAATAAAATCTAAGTTGTCTATGCACATCCATGGTGTGAAGTACCTTATCACTAGAAGATTGTGGAGAAGGGCAAAAAAGTAGGCAAATGAATAGACTGATTAAGTGAAAACTCATTCACAACCTTGGGCATAAATGAAGGATTAGTATGGAAGGACACTCTGTCCTTATGGAAAACCAAAAAGGAGGAGAAGCCATAAGGGCTTGAAGCTCAGACACGCATCTAGCTGAAGTCAAAGCTAAAAACAAAACAGTCTTCCAAGAGAAATGCTGCAAGGAAGCTGTAGCCGCAGGCTCCAAAGGAGCCGAAATCAATTTCTCCAAAACAAAATATTCCAAGGAGGGGGAACATGCTTCCTGGGAGGTCTAATGTGTAAGACACCTTTGAGCAATTATTTAGCCTCAAAGAGATAAATGCAGACAAGCAGAAATAGCTGACAAGTGGACTTTGGCAGAGGAATAGGCCAACTCAGCATGGAGCAATTCACACAAACAGAGAACCAATGGAATATCAACAGTCAATGGATCCAAGTTATGTGAAAGACACCAAACAGAAAACCTGTTCCATTTAGAAAAGTAGAATTTCCTAGTATTAGGTTTTCTGTCCTCCTGCAGAACCCTAAGCATGTCCTCAGAAAAAGGTGCCTGAAAGGAATTAAAATCCTATCACCCACAGAGTCAGTTGCAGAGTTGAGAAGCCGGGATGGATAAGCGATCCTTTGTCTTGTGTGAGAAGCTCCATCCTTTGAGGTAACCTGTGATGATTGCCCTTGGCTAACTGCAGAAGATGGGACCTATGCTGTCTTGGCCATTAGGGTGTCAGTAGCAAGTTTTTGGGTTTGTCCTGCTGAATGCTGAACAGGACCTTCGGAATGAGAGGAAAGGGGAGTACACATAAAGAAACATCCCCTTCCAAGAAAAAGGTAGGGCGTCCAACTTCCAAACCAGAGGACTTGGGACTCTGTCACAAAATAGAGGAAGCTGCCTGTTCAGAAGGGAGGCAAACAGATTTACATGAGAAGTACCCCACTAGTGGATAATGTCCAGAAACACATCCCTGTGAAGCATCCATTCATAGGATTGAGTCAAGGACCTGCTCAGAGTGTCTGCCACATAATTTTGACTGCAGGAGATGCACACTGCCACTGCCTGAAGAGTAACATGATACTGAACTGAAAGCTCCCAAGGCATGAGAGAGAGGTTGCAAAGTGGATAAGATTTCATACCCCCTGTTTGTTTACATGCTAGAGGACTGTGGTGTTGTCTGTAAACAGCTTGAGAGAACCTGGGAGGAAAAGAGGATGAAAAGGCTGAAGGGCTAGCAGAAGTGCTCTCATCTCTTTGATGTTGATGTGATCCTTTCTTTGGGAAGGTGACCAGATCCCCTGTACCTTCATGGAGCTGTAAGTTGCTAAGCTGCTCCCCAACCTACATCTGAAGCATTTGTGAACAGCTCTTGAGAGGGAAGAGAAGGATGCAGAGGGAGACCTGGGTTCAGAGTCACCTGCTGAATCCACCACTGGAGTTCCTTCTTCAGACAAGGAAGAAGGGGAACCAAAGCCTCTAGGGGATGTGCATGCTGCATCCAAACTGTTTTCAGGATCATAGAAGACTACTTTTCTAATGGCTCTGGGGCCCTTACAAGCCTAGCCAAGAGTTTATCCTCAAAACAGAAACCTCAATCAGCACCTGTCGCCCCTGTCAATGATGGACACAGCTGGAACCCCTGGGACAAACTTGTGGTTTCCCATCCACTCATCACGGTTGATCTTGAAGAAGTTCAGTGATGTACTTTGACGTGTATGGGGAGTCCCAAAACCACTGAAACTTCCTTCTGTGAAAGTGGCCAGAGGTAACACTGCAACAGTGGATGCCCTGAATGCCAGAAGTCTGAGAAACTCCCTGACTGTGACAGAGGGTGGAGGGAAAATAGTTTGGAAGAAATGAGGGACAGAGCCTTTGGTGAAGGGAGAGAGGCTAGTATGTCTGCCTGTATCCTGCACCCCAGGAAAACATGATCCTGAGAAGGGGTGAGGGATGATTTTGTGAAATTTATGGTGAACACCAGGCTTTGCATAGCAGAAAGGGTGAAGTGTATGTTCTGCAGCAAGATCTCTGGGGAGGAAGCCTAAATTAGAAGACTGTCTAAATTAGGGAAAGCTTGGATGCCTTGAAGCCTGAAGAAAGCAATTACAGGTGTCCTGTAAAGGGGATGAATATGAATGTGAAGGTAGGCATCCTTGATATCCAGGGATGCCATAAAAGCCTGAGGAAGAATGAGAATGTGGAAAGAAGGAACCATCATGAAGGTGTTGAGGTGTGAGAAGTCCAGAACTGGCCTCCAGGTAACATTGAGTTTGAACCTGTTTTCACACAAAAGCAATCTTGGAGGGGATAATTTCTGTGAAACTTCAGTACAGGTGACACAAAAATGTATTTCAAATCCTGTAGCTCCTTAACTTTCTCCCGCAAAGACTTAAATCAACAGCAGCAAAACTAAACAATGCTTTATTATCTACTGTCCCCCAGATGTCAGGTGCCCCAGAAGGAAGGCAATATATATATATATATATATATATATATATATATATATATATATATATATATATATATATATATATATATATATATATATATATGTATTATATGCAATGCAAGATAATCGGTACAGATTTACCATGGTAAGTGTATGGCCTGATTTAAAGCTACCTGGATATACACCTAGGCATAAGCGGGTTGGTTCGTAGGGAAACCCTGTCCTGATGAAAGATGAGAAAGGGCTGCACAGCCATGAGGGCTTGTAGTTCTGAGACCCTACGAGTTGAGGTAATAGCCAGAAGGAAAGCTGTTTTCCAGGACAAATATTGCAAATCTGTTGAGGCAGCTGGTTCAAAGGGAGGCAATGTTAATTTTTCTAGAATGTAATTAAGATCCCAGGCTGGTATTGGTTGTTTCCTTGGAGGTCTTATACTCTTAGCCCCTCTGAGGAACTGTCTTAAGAGTGGGTGAGAAAATAAGGGTGGATCAGTGTTGTATTCTGCAGAAATGACTGAGGCATGGATTTTGATGGAGAAAAATGAAAGTCCACTGTTCAACAGCTCAGCTAGATACTGTAATATCTGAGGCAAATTCAGATTTCTAGGATCCTGGTCCTTTTTCTCATTCCAAGCGCAAAATCGTTTCCATTTTGCGGAGTAAGCTTTTCTAGTAGATGGCCTTCAGCCCTCCAAAATGACATCCTGCACCTCCTTGGAGAGTAGGGTCGGTTGTGGTATTAAGGAATTTTCCATGCAGCCAGATTGAGTGTTTTCAGCTGACTGTGAAGAGTTTTGTAGCTGAGCTGAGTCAGGAGAAGAGGCATTAGAGGTAGGTTCCAGGGAGGAGAATGTGTTAGGCTCCTCAGGAGTGGGTACCAGTGTTGTCTTGGCCAGTCTGGAGCAATCAGTATCATCTTTGGTCTGTCTGCTCTTGCTTTCAAGAGCACCTTGGGCAGTAGAGGCAAAGGTGGGAAGGCGTAAACTGTCCGTGCTGCCCAACTGAAAGAAAGGGCGTCCACTCTCCAGGCCTTTGGATGAAATGTCCTTGAGCAGAATTTTGTCAATTGATGATTCTTGTGGGAGGCAGAGAGATCTATGTCTGGCCTTCCCCACACTTGGATTATCTTTGTAAACACTTGAGGATGCAACTTCCATTCGTGCGGGTCTGTCATATTTCTGCTTAGATTGTCTGCCAGTGTGTTTTCCAAACCTGGCAGGTACTGTGCTTGAAGCTCGATTTGCCATTCCAGAGCCATGTTCCAAAGTGACATGGCCAGCCTGCACAGGAGGTATGAATGTGTTCCTCCTTGTTTATGTACCACATTACTGTGGTGTTGTCTGTTCTTATCAATAATTGCCCTGGATGCAGGAGGTCCTTGAAAGCTGTAATTGCATTTATCACTGCTAGCATTTCCTTTTGATTGATGTGAAGGTGCTTTTCCTTTTGTGACCATTTGCCCTGAATGCACCTGTCTGTCATGTGTGCCCCCCAGGCGTAGTCTGAGGCGTCTGTTGTGATTACTTGAATTGCTTGAGGCTTGCAGAATGGTAGACCTGTGTTTGTTTGGCATGGTTGGGCCCACCATAGAAATTCTTTTTGCAAACATGGAATTAGTGGTATTATTGTTTCCAAACTGTGGCTGTGTTGAGACCATAGGTTTTTTAGGTACCATTGAAGTTTCCTCATATGCAACTTTGCACATGGGATTAGAAGAATGCAAGATGCCATGAAGCCCAGAGCCTGCAGGATTTTCCTTGCAGTTAGCCTGGCACAATTTGCTAGCATCTTGAAGTACTGAGTTAGTTGCCTCTGTTTTTCTGGCGTAAGATAAGCCATCTGGGTGTTTGTGTCCAAGTTGGCACCCAGGAAAATTATTTTCTGAGATGGTGTTAGCCTGGATTTCTCTTTGTTGACTGTGTATCCCAGAGAATTCAATAACCGTGTTACATAAGCCAGATGTTCCAGAAGTATGTGTTTGCTGTCCGCTTGGATCAGGCAATAGTCCAAATAAGGGTAAATTTGTATCCCTTGAAGTCTGCAGTAGGCAATTACTGATGCCAGGCATTTCGTGAATATTCTGGGCGCAGTAGATAAGCCAAAGGGCAATGCAGAGAATTGATAGTGGATTGAACCTGCAAGAAATCTGAGGTATCTTCTGCAGCTTTGTCTGATTGGGACATGCAGGTATGCCTCCTTGAGGTCCAATGTTACCAGCCAAGACTCCTTGCCCAGCATGGGAAAAAGCTGCTGTAAGGTGAGCATCTTGAATTTTGGTATGAGTAGAAATGTGTTTAGGATGGATAAGTCCAAAATGTGTCTCCAATCGGTTCCCTTCCTTGGTACCAGGAATAGTCTGGAATAAAAACCGTGACCTTGTTCGTGAGTAGGTACCTCTTGAATAGCTTTCATGTCCATGAGCTTTGAAATTTGTATTTGAGCCTCTGCCCTTTGATTGTGTGGCAGGTTCTGCATGCCTCTCATTTGTGGAAGAGTGTGAAAATGAAATCTGTAGCCTCTGTTTATAATGTCCAGGATCCATTTGTCTTTTGTGACAGTATGCCAATTTTTTGAAAATAATGCCAGCTTTCCTCCCAAGGGTGCTGCCACCTGAGTCTTGCTTGGCATGCAAAGGGGAAAGTCATTGGGTTTGTTTCCTGTATTGTTGTGCACTGTCTTCGCCACCTCTTGGTGCTGGAGATTGCCATTGTCTGCCTCTATATGATCCTTGAGGTTGTCCTCTGCCCCTTGTGCGCCTGTATCTACCTCTTTGGGGCTTGTCCGTGGCTGGAAAGGACCAGTTTTTTGAAGGCCAATTTCTGCTAAAATGTGGTGGTTGTACCTGTAGAAAAGCTTTGACGGTTTGCATAGATTTGGCTTTTTCTTCCATTTTCCGTAGTATCTCCTCAGCATTAGTACCAAATAATACATCCTTTTGTAAAGGAGCATCTAGTAGTTTAGCTTTAACATGATCAGGCAAGGTTTGTTCCCTAAGCCAGGCATGTCTACGAATGACTGATCCTGTAACAGCAGCTCTACTTGAGGGCTCTAGAGCATCATAGCCACATTGTAAGGTGTGTTTACCCACTTGTTCTGCACTATGCATCATATCCTGCAACTCCTTCAAATCTGGTTGTTCAGGTTGTGACATTTTATTCCTTAATTGTGATAACAGAAACTGCTGATATTTAAGCATATGGAACTGACAATTTAAGGCCCTCATGGCTAGGGTGGCCGAGGTATATACCTTTTTCCACACCTTTCTAAGGATCTAGACTCTCTCAGAAGGTAATGGATTCTTAGCAGTAGAGGCCTTCATTCCCTTGGGGCCTTGAGAAATGGTTTCAGGGTCAGCATTATGGCTTTTGTAAAGAAATTGGTGTGAGTTAGGAACTCTGTAGTACCTATCAGGCTTGACTGGGGCAGGAGGCAGGGAATCCAGATTAAGGCAAGCCTCCGAGTAAACATCATCAAGTATGTCCAAGACAGGAGGTATCGCCAGAGGTCTGTGCTGAGGTAGCAAAAGAAATTCCCTAAGCCTTTTCTTGGAATCTGAAAAATCTTGGCCTTCCCAATGGAAGTGTTCCCTCAAGGTATGCAAGGTTTCCCCGAAAGAAAAATCCTCTGGGGGGGATACAGAAGGAATGGACTGCTCTGCATCAGAATCTTCAAAAGGGGAGTATGAGTGTTCCTCTTCATCAGAATGTTCTGTAATAATGGAGCCCTGGTCAGAAGAGGGAGAATCTCCCCTCCACACTCTGTCTCTTGTCGGGAGGGGGGGAACCTGATAAGATAAAATAAATCCTCAGCCATTTTGAGCATCTGCTTTTTAGGCATGGGGCCTGGAGATGGGCCCTGTGCAACAGGCCTCTTGGGATACATGGCTGATTTAGACTTAGTAAAGGTCTTTATGGAAGGGGAAGAAGGTCTGAAGACACCATGGGTGGAAGTGGACCTGTCCACATTAAGAGGCTCAACACTCACAGTGGCTTCGGTAGCTGTAGTCAGGGTATGGGCCAAGGAACCTGCGGTCTCGGTTACAGAAGACACTGCCAGAGAAGTGTCGTCGGTAGTCAGGGGCTGCGTAGGCGCCTCGCTGAGAACCGAACCACATGTAGCCGGTTTTGGCGTGGTGTCGGTGGAGACCGCGGACCTCGCGTGTCGGTCTTTGTCCTTGCGTTTTTTGGACAAAACAGTAGTCAGAGTCTCCGACGACATTTTATAATTAAAAGCTTTACCAAAAAAGTGCTGGGCGAACTCCGCCCGACGCTTAATAGTGTGTTTATTGAAAGTAGCACAAAAGCGACAGCCCGAGACGTCGTGGTCTGGGCCTAAACAAGGTATACAGAGGGAATGGAAATCCTTATGCGGTATTTGCTTCACACAAGAAATACAATTGTTAACTTTGTCTGACATCGGTCTGAGGCAAGAAAAGTTTCCCCAACGGGGTACTTAGCTTTAAAGAAGACTTCGGTTTCCAAATTTTCGTAATTTCAGGAGCTGGCCGACCAGCACTTGCGAACTGCTTCTGCTTCGGGCACCGCGCGGCAAAAAAGACTGAAGAAAATGGCGTTGGCTGTGTCTTTCATACCCCTGTCGCACTGACGTCAGGAAAGAAAGCGACGACAACCGACGCCGGACCTAGACTTTGGAATTCGGCCAACCGAGGACCCGCCTGACGGCAGGAGAACCCATCTGTTATGACTGCAGCTGTATGCACGATGAACATCTACACTTAATTGAATGCCTTGCTACCCAAGAATGAACTCCTAATAATTACAAGGGATTAGTTTTTCCTTCTGAGTCAGAAAGATCAGAAATAACTTGAGTGGCCTGTGAAAGAAGAGCCAAAGCATATCTGGTCATCTAAGTCTAATAATTAATAGCACAAAAAGCTAGGGTAGCAGAAGTATAGAACTTTTCTCCCTGCTTTTCTTATTAGAAGGGAGAAGTGAAGCAGATGCCATTAATCTGGAAGGTTTATCTGAAGCCACAGAGACCACAGCAGGATCAGCAGATGGACATTTAAAAAGAAATTTGCTATTCTCGGGCACTATGTAAAATTGGTCTGGCTTCTTAGGGGCCACGTGCTGAGAATCTGGAGTTTGGGATGCTGAATTGAAAGCATCCAATAAAGCAGGAAAAACTGGAGGAACAGCAGAAAGAGAAGGGGACTCCATAGGTCATACCATCTCTTCTGCACATCACTAACCTGGGAAATATCTCATGTGAAAAACTCCTTTATTTTGGAAATAGTCTCCCCAAAAGTAATCTTTTCTATGGGAGAATCAGTACCATTGGACTCTTCTAGAAAAGCATACTCCAGAGGAGAAGGAATCTGGGTAGAGTAGGTTAAGGATTCACCATCTGAAGAAATTTCTTCCTCAGAATAATCCTGTTCCCTAATTCTCTTTTGTGGTGAAGAAGTCCAAGGTGGATTGGGGACTGAGACACACCAGAAGGATGCTTAAGGGCCATAATGGCTTTAAATAGGCCTTGTATAAAACTCTGCCATTCACTTTGTGGATCTCTGGGGGAGTGGAATGCTTGGTCTTTTGCTTCTTTTTAATATGCACGTCCTCCTTATGAAAAGTGGAAGGCCCCAACATAGGCCTACACTCCACAACTGTGGTTGGGACTTCCTCCCTAACTAGTATTTGAGGGATCCTAGGGCCTTCTGAAATCACAAGTCTCGGTTCCCCCTGAACATCTGAAGCAGATGTCTACACAGCCTCAGAGGATGTGCCTTTGACCTCTGAACCGGTTTCAGCTGAAAAATCCGAACCAAGGACTAGATGGATCTCCTGGCCTTCATCGGCCTCAAGAGATGTCCGATGTAGGAAACGCAGCCAGACCTAATGTGTTTGGGCTTTCTCTTCACAATTTACTAGGCAGAAGACCCAGACATACCCTCCATAGCATCTTTTGCTAAGCATTTCAGATGTTTTCTAGATAAATAGCTAGCGAGGACAGCCAGCTACACAAGTCTTAGGCACAAAGGACTGGCAAATGGAACAAATTTTATGGTCATGGGTATGTCCTAAGCAAAATAAGCACTGATTGTCACTATCTTTATGTGGACTCTGTCTCCCACGCTGGCATTTGCTTTCCTTGGATGACATGAAAAAACCTCACAAACACAGTAACAAAAAAAAAAAAAAAAAAAAAAAAAAGGAGAAAAATACCTAATAGGGCACTTATCTGAAATGGCATAATACAGCAGCAAACAATGCAGACAAGCAGATCAACGATCGAAGATGGCGTCCGGACTGGCAGCAGAGAAGTTCTGAGTATAGTATGTGTGGGTGTCGCATTTAAGCTCTACGTACATGGGGAGCATATGTACAATGTGGTTTGGGAGGGTGGCTTAATGGCTAAGGTGTTTGCCTTACAAACACAAGGTGCAGGGTTTGAGTCTCACAAGGGATAATTGGCTAGGCTTAAAATGGCTCGCAAGGGCAGTTAGCTTAGTACTAAACTATGAACAATGTCCCAATACTTGCAAGTAGTAAAAGGCTTTGGTATACTGGCCGGATATCAGGTCATCCTTGGCAGGGAAGTTATGAATACTGCAACAGTAGAATAGAAGGACATCAACTAGCTCTGAATGGGTGCTGGTTAAGTTACTGGCACCAACAAGAAAACCTTTTCCATTTGCTAATATACGGCTTTCAGGTTTTGAACTTTTTTGCTTCCATTTGTACCTGCTGCACTTCTTCAGTAAATAGTCATGTAAAAGGAATTAAGACCCTATCATCCAAGCAGTTAACTGAAGATGACTTGTATCAGGGTGTATCAAACATCTGTGTTCATGTGTGAGTAGACCCAGTCTGTTAAGGAAGCTTGTGGTAATTGCCCCTTGCCACTTCCAAAAGAAGGGAAAATCATGGCTACCTGGGCCATAATAGAGTCACAGTAATGATTTTGGGGGAGTCCTTCTGAATCTTCAAAAGTACCCCAGATATTAGTGGAAAGGATGGAAAAGCATACAGGAACATACCTGTCCATGGAAAAGAAAAGGTATCTGTCTTCTAGGCCTTCTTACATAGAGTCCTAGAAGAGAATTTTGACAGATTGTTCAAAAAGGAGGTAAATAGATTTACTTGAGGAATTCCCCACAGATGGATCAAATCTTGGAAGACTTCTTGATCTAGTTTCCATTTAAGAGGGTTTGCCTTGTTCCTGTTCAGCTTGTCTACCACACAATTTTGTTATGACAGAATGAAGGATGTCTGTAGAGGGAGATTGTGCTGTAAAGCTATATCCCAAGTTAACATGGCTAATCTACAAAGGGAGTACGACCTGGTTACCCCTTGCTTGTTGATGTACCACTTGACTGTGGTATTGTAACTATTGGAAGAGGTCCCGGGGACAAATGTGGTTCAGAAAGTTGAGCGCTTGTTATCTGTCCTTTGTGTCCCATGCCCCCTGCACTTTTAACTCTCCTGAAACTGCTCCCAAGCAAAGTTTGAAGCATCAGTGATGATGGACTGCTTTGGAGCAGAAAGAGAGAAAGGAAGGCCTGTATTTAAGTATATCTGTTGTCTCTGCCAAAAAGACTTCTCTTCTGACAAACCCCAGCAAAAGGAATTGAAAAGATAAAGGGTGCTGATGCTGGGACCAGTGATATCTCAGATACTAATGTATCCCTTCTCACCTGGAGCCTTGCCAGGGAGAATCATAGATCCATGAAACAAAATCCTGAGGTATTTCCTTACAGAGACGGAAGTCTCAGTGGAAAACCTTAGAAATGGATCTAAATATAGATCCAGCTTTTCCTGTGGAAGAAAAGCTCTTTAAATTGAGGTGTCTAGCTGACATCCCAGGAACACAATCCTGTGTGAAGGAGTCAAGACTTTTGAATGTTCTCTTGAATCCCAGGCCATGTTAGAGATTTTTCACCCAAGAGAGAGATTCTGGACACTTTGAAAAAATAAACAAGTTATCTAAATAAAGAAAAATGTGGACACCCTATAGCCTGCACTGAGTTATAACTGGAGCTAGACACTGTGAACATTTTTGGTGCTGCGGACAGTCCAAAGGTTGAGGCAGCAAGCTTGTAATGTGACCCAGACACGCACACAACCTTAAGAAATGCCAGAAGTCTGAACAGATGGGATAAGCATCTTTTTAAGTATGTTACTAAGAAACTTGGGAGTAAAAAGAAGAAACGGCTTGCAAAGTGACAATTTTCAATTAGGGCATTATCAAAACAGTTTAAGAAAGCAAGCATTTTATTTCTTTGGCACTAGGAACATCCTTGAACAAAAACCCTTCCTCACCTGGGAAGAAGGAACTAGTTCTAGCACTCCATGGGACAGCATGTGATGAAGGACAGTGAAACAAGAGTCTGTTTGAGAGGATGAGAAATGACACCCTGGAAAGGAGGAATTTCCTTCCACTGCCAACTGTACCCCTGAAGATTTTCAGAACCCATTTGTCTGATAATCTGTTGTTACAAAGAAACATGAAGCTTCAGACTTTCTGGAAGAAAAAGGGGACAGTGTGGAAGAGGGTCACATGGCCTCTTGAACAGTCATTCAGACATGTTGGACCGTCCCTGCTTTGGGGAGGCTCAAGACTTCATTTTGGAACCCCCTTGCCACTTCCTCTTAAAATGTCTGTTGACCTGAATTTGACGATTGTTTATTCTTTTTTTTTTTTTTTTGCCAAAACTGTATTAGGAGATAAAAAAGATCTCTTGGATAAATTGTAAAAGGAAGGTTGAAAAACTTTGTTTTTTTCCACACTTTCTGATTACCTCTGCAGCAGAAAGGCAACACAATCTCTATCCAAGGGAGAATTTAAAAATCTCATTTTTAACATCTAGGATGTTCACAGGTGTGTACTAGGCTAATGGCCTTGGAGCCTTTACAAGCCTAGCCCAAAAAAATGCCCAGCCACTGTGGCACCTGATGTTAGTTCACAGTGCCCCTATCCAGTAGGGCAACTGGAGTGATCTCTGGGGTGAACTTTCTGTTATCCATCCACTCATCAAGACTTCTCTTGAAGAAGGCCAGTAAGGTGCTCTGCTTGACATGAATGGGAAGCTTATTCCAGAGTATGGGCAGTCTTTGGGAGATGAACCTGTCCTTCCAGCATATTCTGTTAATTGTGGTAATGAGGTTGTGATCTCTGGAGCGAGTGGCGCAGGGGGATTGGGATTTCTTTAGGTGGAGCATTTCAAGTAGGGCTGGGTCGGAGATGGCTTTGTAAGTCAAGCAGAGATCATCTCTAAGTAGATGACAAGAGACTGAGAACAGCTGAAGTTTCTTAAGTCTGTCCATGTAGGACATGTGGTTAAGGCCTAGGATCCTTTTTGTGAGGTACTTTTGTAGCCTCTCCAGCTGTTGTAGGTGTCTGCACAGGTACATGGCAAATGGGGCGTTATATTCAATGACTGGTCTAATGAGGGATGAGTAGACAGGGACGATGACCTCTTTCTTCCTGGATACAAAACCTTTGGTTATAAGATGTGCCACATATAAAGACTTTCTGACCACAATGGCAATATGGTGGTCGAAGGTGAGATGGCTGTCAACCTGGGTGCCCAGATCTCTTATGGTCCCTTCAGTGTTCAGTGGGCTTCCATTTACGTAGTAATTTGTGAGAACTGATTTTTTTTCAAAGGGGATGATAACGCATTTTTTGGCGTTAAGCTTCAGGCCATGGTTCCAACACCAGTCATTGGTGTCAGAGAGGTCCTTTTGTAGGATGTCTGCATCACTTGGGGAGTTGATAGTGACTCCTAGCTTGCAGTCATCAGTGACCTTGGTCAGCCAGAGTCCTTCTGTATTGGCCTGGACCTCTGAGAAATAGATGCCAAACAGCAGAGGGCCCAAGATCAAGCCCTGTGGGATTCCACTCATGACTGGTCAACAGTCTGACTTGGAATCCGCAACTTGCACTCTGTGGGTCCTGTCTGTGAGCCAATTTGCAACCCAGCTAATGATGTAAGGATTGATGCCTAGTTTGGTGACTTTATCAATGATACCTGAGTGGGGAATGGTATCAAAGGCCTTGGCCAGGTCGAGGTAGGCTGTATGCACTGCCTTACCCACATTCACAGTCTTGCTGTCTGCCTCGAAGAAGTCAACCAGAATGTAGCCATTTAAACCTTCTCAAAACAGTACCAATGGCCACAGCCCTTGAAGAAGTATAAGAGTCATTTACACACTGCAAACAATGAATAGTGACCTGTGCAACAGTAGAAACTAAACTACTTAATGCAGACTTTTCCTCACAAGAAGAAAATTAAAGTTATGTGCTCACCAAAACTAGGCATCTGCGTTGTCCATTTATATTCTTACCCAATGTATGGGTTACAGATCAGACCTCAAATCCGAACTGGTCACATTTTACTGACGTCGGATCCAGCTCTCGAGCTCCTCCTTCCATCTATAATGCCCTAGTCCATCCCCAATACCTCAGATTGAGTTTGCTGCCTTAAAGTCTTATTATATAATAGTAGAGAGGAGGAATTAAACCAGGATTCCAACATGGAAAGAATAGTTGTGTAAAATCTTACTATAACCATAGTTGTCCTTCTCTTCCATGTTGCAGTAATCTTAGTGTGGGATTTCTCGCCGCAGGCAACCCGAACATCGGCTCCTATACAAAAGCTTAAGCCTGGCTGCTGTAGGTGCATGGGACATCACACGTAGTGTTATAAACCAGGGACCTTAAATGTGACATCTGCACGCACAGACCTCAGAACTTGAAGGCCAGACAGACAGTCAGTCCCAAAGAGAATAACAAGTGATGTCAGCCAGAAGTATCAAGTGTCATATGCTGGCTAGTTGCTCTTGGTGAAGGGTAGAGCTTCCTAGTGCCTAAGAGCTACGTCCATTGTCCAAACTTAATCCAGGGGGATGGAGGGAGGGAAGGAATACTGCAACATGGAAGAGAAGGACATCTATGGTTATGGTAAGATTTTACACAACTATTCTATGATCATCTATTCCTATTTTTGCAGTACTCTTAGTGTGGGAGAGTACCACAGCTTAGTTACAGGGAAAGGTGGAGGTAACAAGTGGAAAATTCTAGAAACCCCTGCAGGATTGCTTTAGCAAAGCCTGCCCTGGCTGTGGAGACTTGGTGCAGCTTGTGGTGTTTGGTGAAGGTGTGAACAGTTGGACCAGGTGGCTGCTTCCATAATGGAAGCTGTGTCCAGCCCTTTGAAGGCGGCTTTGGGAGTAGCCATGCCTCTGGTGGAGTGAGCTCTCACCCCATGGGGTAAGTGGTTGCCATGGTGTGAGTAGCAGAAGAAGATGGATTTTCTGATCCAACACAAAACAGTTTGCTTGGAGACCGCCTTGCCCAGAGCCTTGGGATGGAAGGAGACAAATAGTTGGTTAGATTTTTGAAGGACTTAGTTTTGTCTAGGCAGAAACTCAGTTGTGTGTGTACATCCAGGGAATGGAGAATCCGCTTACTATTGTTCATAGGTACGTACTAGGCTATCGGCCCGAGGGCCTATGTAAGCCTAGCCAACAAGGTTCCCTGGCTTACACCACCCACGAAAGATATTTTCCTGTACCACTGTTGAGCAGAGACACAGAAGTGATCCCTGGGGTGTATTTCCTATTTCCCATCCACTCATCAAAATTCTTCTTGAAGAGTGCTAATGAAGAACTTTGCTTGACATAGATGGGTAGCCTGTTCCAGAGTATGGGAAGTCTCTGGGACAGGAATCTATCCCTCCCAGCATGTCCTGTTTATTGTGGTGACAAGGTTTAGGCCCCTAGACCGTGTAGCTCGGAGGGATTGGGATTTCTTTAGGTGTAGCATGTCCAACAGCTCTAGGCTTGACATAGCTTTATATGTTAGGCAGAGATCACCTCGGAGTAGGCGATATGCTACGAAGTAAAGCTGGAGTTTTTTGAGACGGTCAGTGTAGGGCATCTGTTTGAGGCCAGTAATCCTCTTTGTGAGGTACTTCTGTGGCCTTTCCAGCTGCTGCAGATGTCCTGTGACGTACATTCCAAAAGGGGCATTGTACTCTATAATGGGTCTTCTAATGAGCGTCGAGTAGAGGGGAACAATTACCTCTTTTTTCCTGGATGAGAACCCTTTTATGATGAGGTGTGCCACGTAGAAAGACTTCCTGACTACTGTGGCTATGTGACTATCAAAGGAGAGACTACTGTCCACCTGGGTCCCAAGGTCTCATCACAAATTCGGTGTTAAGTAGACTGCTGTCTATGTAGTAGTTCATGGGTACAGAGTTTTTACCAAAGGGGATGACAATGCACTTTTTGGCATTGAGCTTAATGCCATGGCTCTGACACCAGGCATCTGTCTCAGCGAGGCCCTTCTGTAGGATTTCCACATCATTTGGGAACTCGACTATGGTTCCTAGTTTGCAGTCATCTGCGAACTTCATTAGTCAGAGGCCTTCTGTGTTAGCCTGTACTTCAGAGAAGTAGATACCAAACAGGAGAGGTCCCAGGACTGAACCCTGTGGTACTCCACTTGTCACTGGTTTGAGGTCAGATTTGGAGTGTGCAACTTTTACAATGTGGGTTCTGTCAGTGAGCCAGTTAGCAACCCATCTTGTGATGTAGGGATTTATACCTAGTTTAGTGAGTTTAGCTAGAATTCCAGAATGGGGGATGGTGTTGAAAGCCTTGGCGAGGTCAAGATAGGCTGGGTGAACCACCTTTACCCTCATCTATGGCTTTGGTGACTGCCTCAAAGAAGTCATTCAGGTTCAGGAGGCATGATCTGCCTTTCACAAACCCGAACTGGGTGGTGATCCAGAGTTTGGAGTTTACCAATGTCTTTGTTTATGAGTTCCAAGATGATACGTTCCATGGCCTTGCAGACCAGGCTCGTCAGGCTAATAGGGCGATAGTTCCCAGGATCAGTGGTGGCTCCCCCTTTGTAGAGTGGGACAACTGTTGCTGTACGTCATTCAGTGGGCACAAAGCCTGATGTAAGGCAATAATTGAACATGGTGCTTAGGTGGGGAGCCAGTTCGTTCTGAAGTTCATGTAAAATGCAGCCTGGGATGTTGTCCGGTCCCATGGATGCTGTGTTTTTGGCTTTAGAGAGTGCAGCTTTTACCTGCATAGTTGTGATTACAGGGACTTTGCATTCTTCCTGTATAGATATGGGCCCTTTAGGGGGTGGGGGGTGGGTGGTAAAGTTAGCACTGAACCTATCTGCCAGGAGGATGTTGGCAATATCAGTAGGTTCTGTAATTTTCTTACCGTTGTGCTGTAACTCAGAGTAGATCTGGGTGTTGCCATTGAGATTTTTGACATAGCTATAGAATGCTTTGTGGTTGTCCTTAGAATCAGTGACGATTTTGTTTTCGTAGCTAGCTTTGGAGGATCTTATAAGAGATCTCAGCTTCTTACTGAGGCTGTCCAGGGAGCTCCTCCACTCATGGGATTTTACTCTCTTTTGTAACAATTTCTTCCTTCTGTTGTACAGTTTGTTTATAGCAGGGGACCACCAAATTGGCTTCCTTTTTTTGGAGGATAGCATCTTGGTTCTCTTTGGAATAACACGATCCATGTACTCATGTAAGTGCTTATTGTTAGTTGGAGAAGGGAAGAAGGTAGGCAAGTGAACAGTTTGATTTAAGGACAGTTCGTTGACCAATCTGGGCATGAAAGAAGGGTTAGTGCGTAAGGTCACCCTATCCTTGTGGAAGGTTGTGTAGGGGGGGCAGGCCATAAGAGCCTTTAACTCTGACTCTCTCTTAGCAGAAGTAATGGCCACCAACAGTACACTCTTCCATGTACACAATTGTAGAGTAGCATTGCTAGCTGGCTCAAAGGGGGCCATTGTTAGTTTTTCCACGACAAAGTTTAGGTCCCAGGTGGTGGGATGGGTTTTCTAGTGGTCTGATGTGTAAGACCCCTCTCAGGAAAAGTTATACATCTAGCCTGGATAACAAAGGAGGGTCAAGCAGTAGGCAAGCTGAAATGGCTGAAAGGTGGACTTTCACTGAAGAGTAAGAAATGCTATCCTTAATGAGTTCACACACATAAGCAAGGACTAGGGAAGGGTCTGCTTGGCTGGGGTCCCTGTTCTTGGGTAAACACCATTTGGAGAATCTCTCCCATTTTGATAAATATGATTTTCTAGTAGCAGGTTTCCTGGCCTCCTTCAGGACTGTAAGCACGTCCTCTGAGTAGTGGTGTCTAAAAGGGATTAGAAGTGTATCAGCCAGAGTGTTAGTGCTAACATCTGTAGGTGATGATGAATTAGAGTTCCCTTTTGTAGTGTGAGAAGGTCCACCTTGTGGGGTAACTTGAGATGATTGCCCTTGGTTAATGAGAGAATTAGGGGGAACCAGTGTTGCCTTGGCCAATAGGTAGTCATCAACAAGATTTTTGGCTTGTCCTTCCTGATTTTCAGTAGGACCTTTTGGATTAGAATGAAGGGTGGAAACGCATACAGAAACAGTTCCTTCCATGGAATGCTGAAGTCATCTACTCTCCAGGCAAGTGGGGAGTGATCCTTGGTGCAGCATTTGTTCAAGTGATTGTTCTGGGGGGAGGCAAACAGATCCACTTGAGGAGTGCCTCACCAGTGGACAATGTCTAGAAAGGTCTCTCTGTTCAGCATCCACTTGTGCTGTAGAGAGAGTGTTCTGCTGAGAATATCTGCTTGTTTGTTGTCCTGAGAGGGGATGTATGAGGTCTGCAGGGACAAGTTGTACCTGGAGGTGAGGTCCCAAATTTGTAGAGTTATTCTGCAAAGGAGGTAAGCTCCGGTCCCTCCTTGTTTGTAGAGATACCACATAACTTTGATGCTGTCTGTGAATATTTGAAGGGCGCCCGTTTGGAGAATAGGAAGAAAAGCCTCCAGGGCCAGAAGAACTGCAGTCATTTCCCTTACACTGATATACTTCTTTGAAGAGTAGGATTCCAAGCCTCCTGTACCCTGAAACCTTTGCAGGTGGCTCCCCATCCTAGGTCTGATGCATCTGTGTGAATGAATTGGGTTGTGGAGGTGATTTGGAGTGGTAATCCTGAGATGTGAAGGATTTGTTGAATCCACCACCTTAGTTCTGCTCTGAGGCAGGGCAGAATGGGAATTTGTTGCTCCAGGGAGTGTTGGTTCATAGGTTCATACTAGGCTATCTGCCCTAGGACATTTATAAGCCTAGCCAGAGTGTGTTTGGCTTTCACCACCCATTTTAAATTAATTTTGCTATGCCCTTTTTCGAGGTTAGTATACTGTGCCTCTGTCTAACAGTGACACAGAAGTGATACCCGGGGTAAACCTACGATCTCCCATCCACTCATCAAGATTCCTCTTGAAAAGAGTCAATGGGGGACTCTGCCTAACCTGGACTGGGATTTTACTCCAGAGTGAAGGGAGCCTCTGGGTTATGAATCTGTCCCTCCAGCATGTCCTATTTATTTCAGTGCTGAGGTTCAAGTCTCTCAAGCGCGTAGCTCGATGGGATTTGGATTTTCTGAGGTGCAGCATGTCCATTAATTCCGGGTTGGACATGGCTTTATACGTCAGGCACAGATCGCCTCTGAGCAGGCGGTATGCCAGTGAGTAGAGCTGGAGTTTCTTTAACCAGGCAGCATATGGCATCTGTTTGAGCCCTTTGATCCTCTTGGTGAGGTACTTTTGGGGTCTTTCCAGTTGCTGCCGGTGTCTGGTAAGGTACATCTCCAAAGGGGCATTGTACTCAATTATGGGCCTGATGAGGGATGAGTAAAGAGGCACGATGACCTCCCCTGATCTAGATGTGAATCCCTTCATGATTAGGTGGGCTATATAAAATGTTTTTCTAACCACTTTGGCCACGTGGTTGTCAAATGAGAGATTGCTATCAACTTGGGTCCCCAGGTCCCTAATTACTTCTTCTGTACTTAATGGATTACCATCTATGTGGTAATTTGTGGGCACTTTGTTTTTTGCCAAAGGGGATGAGTATACACTTTTTGGCATTTAGCTTGAGGCCATGGCTCTGGCACCAGTTGTCTGTTTATATGAGGCCCTTTTGGAGGATGCTTGTGTCGGCTGGAGAGACGATTATGGCGCCCAGTTTGCAGTCATCTGCGAACTTGGTCAGCCACAGCCCTTCCGTGTTGGCCTGTACCTCCGAGAAATATATACCGAACAAGAGAGGTCCCAGGACTGAGCCTTGTGGGACGCCACTTGTAACTGGTTTGGAGTCTGACATGGCTCCAGCAATTCTAACCAAGTGGGTTCTGTCCTTGAGCCAGTTTGCAACCCATCTAGTGACATAGGGGTTTATATTTAAGCTGGTGAGCTCATCTATGATGCCCGAGTGGGGTACTGTATCAAAGGCTATTGCGAGGTCCAGGTAGGCTGTGTGGACCACCTTCCCCTCGTCAATGGCCTTGGTGACTGTTTCAAAGAAATCGACCAGGTTTAAGAGGCAGGATCTGCCCTTAACAAAGTCGAACTGGGTAGGATCCAGTGTCTGTAGGTCCCCAATATCTTTAATTATGAGGTCCATGATGATCCTTTCCATAGCTTTGCAGACCAAGCTAGTCAGGCTTACGGGGCAATAGTTTCCAGGATCCGTTGAGGCACCACCTTTGTGGAGAGGGACCACTGTTGCTGTACGCCACTCTCTGGGTACATATCTTGTAGTAAGGCTGAGATTGAACAGTAGTTTTATGTTTGGGTTTAGCTCTTCTTGGAGTTCATGTAGGACGCAGCCCGGGACACCGTTTCGTCCCAATGATGCTGTGTTTTTTACTTTGGAGAGGGCGGTTCTTACCTGAGCATCTGAGATGTCAGGGGGGCAGCACTTTGCTGGGATAGATATTTGCCCTTTTGGTGGGGAGGGGGGGAGAAGTTTGCACTGAACCTGTCAGCTAGGATGTTGGCAATGTCTGTGGGTTCGGTGTATTTTTTGTCATTTTGGACTATTTCTGAGCATATCTGGGAATTCCCACCCAGGTTCCTAACGTAACTAAAGAAAGCCTTGCAATTATCCTTAGTGTCCTGTGCAATGTTTCTCTCGAAGCTGGCCTTAGCCGATTTTATGAGTGCCCATAGTTTTTTGCTAATACTGATCAGAGATGCCTTCCCTTTCTGGGATTTTGCTCTATCATGTAGTACCTTCCTCCTTCTACTGTATAGTTTGTTTGTGGCTGGGGTCCACCAGACAGGACGTCTGCCTTTGGAGGATTGGGTTTTGGTTTTATTTGGGATTGCATGATCCATGCATTCCTGAAGGTGTTCATAGAATGCGTTTATAAAGGATTCTGCGGTCTGGGCCGTATTTTCCACAGGCCCAGGGGCTTTGAAGGATTCCACCTCGGTTTTGAGGAGTGTGAAATTTGCTTTAGAGAAGTTTTTCACTGTGGTTTTCTGGGCAGGGGGTGGGGTCGTGATGTGAATATCCAGTGAGATTCGTTTATGGTCTGATCTTACCAGTGAGGGATACACTTCTGGTCTGGAGCATAGAGTCCCCATGTTGGTGATGATCATGTCCAGTATGTTTTCCCCTCTTGTGGGAGTGGTAACAAGTTGTTCCATAGCATTTGAGTTTATAAATTCTAGGAACCTTTGGGCTACGGTGTTGGAGCTAGAGTAATGCTCCCAGTCTATGTTTGGGTAATTGAAGTCGCCCAATATAACGGTGTTTGGAGAGACCTTCATATTTTCCAGTGTTCTCAGGAAGGCCGAGTGGGGTTCCTGGGTTTGGGAGGGTGGTCTGTAGCAGGCTATAAACTGGAAGGCAGTTTTACCCACTGTTAGTTGCACATGGATAGTCTCTGATGCTTTGTGCTGTGCCACCAACCTGGAGGTGTGGGTATCTTTGACGAATATTGATACTCCCACTCCTTTTGTGGTTCGGTCCAAGTTTTGGGACCGAAAAGCATGGTATGAGGTATAACCTGGTAGTGCTGGGGTGCTCTCGGGAGCCTTGAACCAGGTTTCTGTTACTGCACAGATACCGATGTTCTCCATGCTAAGGAGAGTTTCGAGTGCGTGCATCTTGAGGTTTAGACTTCTGGCGTTGAGTAGCATTACTCTTAGTTTCTTATCCCTTGTGATACCTATGGAGGTGGGTTTGTCTTTTGAGCCTTGCCTAAAAAGGCACTATGGGGGTAGGAAGAGCCTTTGCCAATATCCGAAAGCCCAGGGGTGACAGGTGCAAGCCGTCCCTAGCGAAGCATTGTGGCTTGTCGAGGATGTCATCCCAGGCTGACAGGCATTGGATCCCCTTTGAATGACACCAATACTTAAGCCAATTGTTGAAATTGATCATCTTGTCTACATATTGTGGCATCATTCTTGGTGAGGGTAAGATGCTACTCAAGGTCAGGGTCATACCGGCCTGGGCTACATGCTCAGAGAGCTCCTCTATGTCTCTTTTCATGTAGTCCAGGGAGGTACGTCTCAGGTCATTCACACCAGCATGGACAATGACCGAGTCATATTTGTACATGCCTTGGAGTGACCTGAGTGCTTGTGTTATGTAGCAGATCCTAGCGCCCGACAGGCAGCTCACCGTGACCTTCTCCTTGTTCAGCCTGGTGAGCGGGACGTCAGTGTGCCTGACGATAGAGTCACCTATTACAAGTGTATCAGGTGTGTTGTTTAGCCTTAAGGGCTGTGACTGTTCGGCACAATGGCTTTGTGAGCTATGTGTTGCATTTTGTTTTGGGGTAGCGGTTGCTTGGGTGTCTGCTTTGGAGGTCTCTGCTGCTTAGGCAGATTTTTATTTAGAGCCTCCGCGTATGTTTTTGTGCGTTTATGTGTTTGGTTTGCTGTCGTGGTAGGTCTATGTGAGACTGGAATTGTAGTGAGTGTGGTTTCCTTCTCCTCCTGACTGGTTACGCCAGTACTGAGTTGAGAGAGCTTAGCCTTCAGTTTGGCTATATGGTTGCATCTCTCACATGTTGGAATTTGTTGGGAGGAGGAGAGGGTTGTCTGTGTACATGAGGCAGTTGTAACATTGCCTCAAGATTCCCAGATTCACCAGCTGGACCGGAGAGGAGATTGACAACTGACCTTTGGACATTCTAGAATAGTATTGGGAATTCCTGTGTTGTGGCCACAGGTTTTTTATGTACCACTGGAACTTCTGCATGTGCATTCTTGCTAAGGGAAGCATAGGAATGGTGGCAGCCATCAGCCCCAGGAGTTGCCTTGCTGTTATTTGGGGGACTAGTAAAAGGTTTTGAAAGTGACTGGAGAGGGACAGGACTTTGTCCTGGGGAAAGAAAAGCCTGTATCAGATATGTCCTGATCCTGCAGCCTAGAAAGATTTTGTCTTGCTGTGGGAGTAAGGAGTATTTGTTTAAGCTGAGGGTGAAGCCCAGGTTTTAAGAAGGGAAGTGGTGAACCCGAGATGACTTTGGAGGTTTACTGTCTGTGCTAATAGAAGAATGTCGTCTAGGTAGGGATAGATTTGGACACCTTGGGTCCTGCAGAAAGCAATGGCTGGGGTTAGGCATTTTGTGAATACCCTGGATGCAGTAGACAAACCAAAGGGCAAGGCTGTAAAATGAAAATGAGAGCAGGGTCCATTATGGGGATATGGAGATAAGCCTCCTTTAGATCCAGTTTGGCCATGAAGACCTGGACTGGGATTAAAGGGAGAAGAATTTGAAGGGATAGCATTTTGAATGACGTGAGGTTTTAGGAAGGATAGATCTAGTATAGGTCTCCAAGACCCATCTTTTCCAGGGACCAGAAAGAGTCTTGAGTAAAACCCTTCTCCTTTCTGTGCTGGAGGAACAGGTTCTATTGTTCCTAATTTTTGGAGAGCTATAAGAATGTGAGGCAAGAGGTGGATATGATTTTTGGGTGGAAAGGGGATGGGCCTTGGGATGGTCTCTTCTTTCCAAGAAAGGAAGTATCCATTCTGAATGACAGTCAGTACCCACTGGTCTGATGTGATGTTTTTCCAAAAGGGGAGACAGTAGGGGAGGCGGGCTGACAAAGGTAGATGGGCAAGGCAGTCACGCATTGTTGGGTGCATTTCTATCCTGAAAAGGCAGTCTTGGAGTCAGTTGAGAGGCAACAGGTCTGGAGCAGGTTTGCCTTCTGGTTCCTCTCCTGTGTCTGGTAGATGAGGGGGTGCCAAAGGAAGGAGTTCTACTGACAGCAGAAGTTTTTGCAGGGTAACTCTTGTAAAACTTGGGAATAGGGGACACAAGTAAATGCTTGATATCCTGCAACTCCTTACTTTTCTCCTGCAGGTTTTTAAAAAGCTCTGCAGATTGTTTGCCAAACAAAAGTTTATGGTCAAATGGGGTGTCCAAAATTTTAGTTTTGAAATCCTCAACGAGTGGTTGTAGGCAAAGCCAAGAATATATGCGGAGGACAGAAGCATAAGCTGCCGACCTAGCAGAGGCCTCTGCTGCATCATAACTGCACCTAATGGAATGTCTGGCTACCTGTGAAGCCAGAGACAGTTTAGATGCTATGTCAGATTTAGTAGGGCAGTCAGGTGTGGCAGCCAGGAGATTGGAGGCATGTGAAACAAGGTCCAGGGCATATTTTACCATGTGTGTCTGGTAAGTGACAGCAGGGAAAGCCGGGGTGGAGGAGGTGTACACCTTTATCCCAAATCTTGTCCATGCTTTTGCTATCTTTATCAGTTGGCAAAGAAATGCAGAGAGAATCAGTCTGGATTGCTTATCAGGAAAGACAGCAATTACTGCAAGGTCTGCTGGGGGGGGGGGTTAAATAAGAATTTTTGCTCATCAGGTACTTTATAAAACCTGTCTGGTCTCAAGTGCAGGTGGTTGAAAGTCTGGATTCTTGGATGCAGAGGTGACAGCATCTAGATATTATGGGGAGGGTGATTCCACTTAAAGGAGTTCAAAATACCTCCTCTGTGTGTCAGTCATCTGGGTAGTGTCTCATTTGAAGCACTCTTTCATCTTAGTAATAGTTTCACCAAAGGTATTATTCTCTGGTGGGGAATCCCCTTCAGTGGACTCATCTGAGGAATAGCATTCCAAAGGAGAGGGAATCTGTGAAGCATAAGAGATGGACTCTTCAGAAGATGAGTAGTAAGGTTCAAGACCCTCTTCTCCTTCTTGGGTAGTCTGCAAGGGGAGAGAAGTGGCAGAGGCTGGCCTAGGGCTAAGCACTGGGATAGTGGAGGGAGAAGAGGTTGTGGACCTAAGAGCCATAAAAGCCCGCATCAAAGAATTAGTAAATGATTGCCAGTCTGGAACTCCTTCTTGGGTAGGAGTCAAGTGTTTGGTTTTTTGCTTTCACTTAGAAAGTGTAGGTCTGAGAGAAGGCCTAGGTTCTGGGGCCTGAGCTTCAGGTAATGGCATCTCGGCAGTCATCCAACTGATTCTGGTTCCCCCTCAACATCGGAAGGAACCAATGTCTGGGCTATCTTCATGGACATGCAGGCCATTACTTCTAAAGTGGCTTCCACGGTGGGAGCCTAAGTAGATGGTTCACTCGGACATCCCTCAACCCCTAGATTGGAAGCTGGCCGACGGCTGAGAGGCAGCGAAGGTAGGCCTGGAAACTTTGGCCTTTTTCTGTGGTGGTTCAGTTGGAACAGCCGATCTGGGATCCATCCTAAGCGCAAGCTTTTTGAGACACTGTTTTTTTAAATATAACTTTAATGCAGCCAGACAGCTACGAAGGGTGTTCGTGGCAAAAGATTGGCAAATGAAACAAATATATATGATCGTGTTCCTTTCACTGATAAAAGACGCAATGATCGTGCTTATCTTTATGAGGTATCTGATGCTTGCAACGACATTTGCCCTTCTTAACTGACATCGGCTAAAGATAACTACAGCTAACCAAGGTCAAGCAAAAACGTAAGTTTTCCCTAACGGGGTACTTAGCTTTTCAGAAGTCTTTGAGTTTAGGAGCGAAGCGATTGATGTGACGTCATCTACGGCTGAAAAGTCCTGAGGTCTGTGCGGGCAGACGTCACATTTAAAGTCCCTGTTTTTTGGCCCTATGAGTGACGTCCCACGCACCTACAGCAACCAGGCTGAAGCTTTTGTATAGCAGCCGACGTTCGGGTCGCCTGAGGCGGGAAATTCCACACTAAATATACTGCAACACAGGAATAGGACATCTACAGGTTCCAAAAATCCATCAGGTGACTCCAGAAGTGACATGATGTGGGAAGGAGGGATTGGAGTTGAGAAAGAATGAAAATGGACAACACAGACGCCTAGTAATGGTGAATAGTTAACTTTAATATATGATGTTGCCCTTTTCATTGTTCCTCAACACATGTAAAAGTTGCCAGCTACATAAATCTTGGGAGGCCCTCATGGAAGGATACTCCAGACCACTGCTGTACCAAAAGCAGCTCTGCTTCTGGAGATTAAATTCAATTTATAATGAGTAATAAAGGTATGCATATCAGACCATGTGGCTGCTGCACAAATATCACCAATGGAATTCCTAGACCAGAAGGTAGATGAGGTGACCAAAGATCTAGTAAAATGGGCCTTACGTGAGACTACATCCTGGAAATGCAATTAGTTATCCAGTTGGCCAACATAGCTTTAAAATAATTGGAGAAACCGAGTCAATTAGGTGAAAATGAGGCAAAGCTGTCCCATTTTTCTGAAATCCCTTGTTCAGTGTAAGTAGAAACATAGTTGTCTATGTACATCTAAAAGATGTAGCATGTATTCTCCCTTGTTCAAAAATTTGGGAATGCAGACTGGTAAATGAATGGTTTGATTTACATTTGATTCAGAAGCCACTTTTGGCAAGAAAGAAGGACTGATTCATAAAGCAACCCTCTCATTATGAAAAACAATGTAAAGCTTTCGATGAAAGAGCCTGGAGTTAAAAATCCTCTTAGCAGAAGTAATAGCAGGTAATAAGGCTGTTTTCCAAACAGGAACTTCAAGTCAGTTTTTTGCTGAAGGTTCAAAAGGGTTGTGGAGTTGCACCTTGAAGTACTACTGTTAAATCCCAGGGAGGAGACAGATCTTTCACTGGGGGTCTGTGCAGGAAGGTGCCCTTCAAAAAAAGTCTTCCATAATTTGGAAGCATCAAAGCAAGAAGTATTGCCTCCTGAATGAAAGTTTAATACTGTTGCCACCTGTACTCTGATTGCGGAAAAACTAGCACCTTCCTTAAAAACAGAAGCTAAAACTCCAGTACAGCAGAAATAGGGGCAGTGAAGGGTTCAATGTCCTTTTTCAGGGCCCAAACTGAAGATCTTTTCCATTTGCTTTTGTAAATCCTCAGTGGATTTTTTTTTTTTTTTTTTTTATGTGAGAACAAAAGTATATCATGAATCAGGGAAGAAAGCCTGGGCTGTCTAGCTATTAATGGAACTGGAGAAACCATATGGTTAGTTTGACGGATGGGATACTTGGATAATTTATCCTGGAGGGATGTGACAGAAGGTCTGTACTGGGGTCCCGTACCCAAGCAGGATAACCATGTTGAGACCAAAGGAAGGGGAACCAGTCCTACGCAGGCCAGAAGAGGGCAATAAGGATAACTGAGCTCTTCAACCGGAGAGCTTTCTGTAAGAATTTTGTAATCAGAAGTACCCAGGAAGAGGCATAAAGGAGACTGGAGGGCCAAACATAAAGTAGAGCATTTCTGGGTGACTCACCCTGAGGCAGAATTAGGGCAAAATACCTGCTGCATTTTTTGTTGTGGGGAGGAGCAAGAAGATTGCAGCAAGGTTGGCTCCAATAACAAAAAATTGTCTCTGCCACTGATGGACCTGCTGACTTTGCTAGTACACTGGATTTCTCTGAAATTTGCGTTGCTACTACAAAGTGGATGGAAGAGATCACCCATTCCCACACTCTCATAGCTTCTCAGCAGAGGCGGTAAGATTGAGTTCCTCTTTTTTATTGTACAAGACCACGGATATGTTGCGGGTTTGGATTGCAGTGGTCCCTACAGGGAAAAAGTGCAGTTTTGTACCTACCATAAATGTAGATGTCCGATAGATATGCAACTGCAGTCATAACATATGGGTTGTCCTGCCTCAGGCAGCCCTCGGTCGGCTGGATTCCAAAGTCTGGGTCCGGCGTCGGCTGGTGTCGCCTCCTCTCTGACGTCAGAACGGCTGGAGTATAAAGGCATTGGCCGACGCCATCTTCTTCCGTGTTTCTTGCCCCAGATGCCAGGTGCCCTCCTAGGAAGGCTAAATTTGGTGAATGGATAAACAATTCCAGACATGCACACCAGTAATAAACAGATACACCATAGAGATACCCCCAGCTAATAGGAATAGGGGTAGTGGACCCATAAAAAAGGTTGCAGAGGGGTAGGAGGGTGGGAGAATCCGACTGCAGTTGCATATCTATCGGACATCTACATTTATGGTAGGTACAAAACTATACTATGTCCTTCAAGAATGCAACTGCAGTCATAACATATGGGTTGAATACCATAGCCAAGCTGGGGGTGGTTGGAAGTAAGAAAGAGATGGTGTAGCTAAAATGCCCTGCAGGACTGCCGAAGCAAAGCCTGCACGGGATCTGGAGTATAAAGGCAGGTTGTAGTGCTTGGTAAATGTATGCACGGAGCTCCATGTAGCAGCCTCTAGAATGTCCTTTGTAGCCACTCCCCTTAGGAAAGCTGTGGAAGTGGCTATAGCTCTGGTGGAGTGTGGCCTAATATTGGCTGGCACACCTTTTCCATGAAAGGAATAGCAGAATCTGATGCAGTGTCCAATCCATTTGGAAACTGTTTGCTTGGAGATTGCTTTTCCCTGTACTCCAGCAGCATAGGCTACAAGCAGTTGGTCAGACTTTCTGGTGGCCTTAGTTCTGTCCAAGTAGTAGCGTAGTTGCCTGTGTATGTCCAAAGTATGCAGCAGTGCTTCCCCCTTGTTTTGAGGATTGGGGAAGAAAGTAGGCAGGTGAATGGCTTGATTTAGAGACACCCTGGAAATTACTTTTGGCATGAATGAAGGATTGGTTCTTAGAGAGACTCTGTCCTGATGAAAAATGAGAAAAGGAGGTACTGCCATGAGTGCCTGTATCTCCGATACTCTTCTTGCTGATGTGATTGCCAACAGGAAAACTGTTTTCCATGAGAGAAATTGCATTTCTGAAGTTGCTGCTGGTTCAAAGGGAGGAAGAGTTAATTTTTCCAAGACAAAGTTGAGGTCCCATGCAGGTACTGGCGGTTTCCTGGGAGGTTTGATATTCTTTATCCCCCTTAGGAACTGTCTTAGCAAAGGATGTGAAAACACAGGTGGATCACAATTGTATTTTGCTGAAATTGCTGAGGCATGAATCTTTACGGAAGAATATGAGAGACCAGTATGAAACATTTCTGCCAAGTATTCCAATATCTGAGGTATACTCAATACTGCTGTATCCTGACCCCTGCTAGCATTCCAGATGATGAATCTCTTCTACTTGGCTGAATAGGTTTTTCTGGTGGAAGGTCTGCGTGCTTCCAGTAAGATCTCTTGAACTTTTTTGGAAAGAGAGATATCGGAAGGAGTTATGGTAACCTCCAGGCTGTCAGATGCAATGTTTTCAGGTTTTGATGAGCCGTCCTGTAATTGTGTTGTGTTAGAAGCAGAGGCCATAGGGGCAGAGGCCACAGTTTGGTCCGAGTTATGCTCAACAGCAATGGGTACCAGTGCTGCACTGGCCAGTCTGGAGCTATCAAAATGCCTGTTGGTTGTTCTGCTTTGATCTTCAGTATCACCTTGGACAGCAGTGGTAGAGGAGGAAATGCATAAATTGTTAGGGACTTCCAGCTGAAGGAGAGAGCATCCGTTTTCCAGGCTAGAGGATGGTGGGTCCTTGTACAGAACTTTTCCAGGTGATGATTCATGTGAGAAGCAAAGAGATCTATGTCCGGCCTTCCCCATGTCCTTGTTATTTGTGAGAAAATGTGAGGATGCAGCATCCATTCATGTGGATCCAAGAAATTTCTGCTCAGCTTGTCCGCCAGTACATTGTCCTTGCCTGGCACAAACTGGGATTGCAGATGTATCTTCAGACTTAGGGATTTTTCCCAGAGAATCATTGTTAGTCTGCAGAGGGGATAAGAATGAGTGCCTCCCTGCTTGTTTATATACCACATAACAGTGGTGTTGTCTGTCCTTATTAGCAATTGCCCTTGTTGAAGTGATTTTTCGAAAGTCTCGATTGCATGTATCACTGCCAACATCTCTTTTTGGTTTATGTGCAGATGCCTTTCCTTTGGTGTCCATTGGCCTTGAATGCATCTGCCCTCCATGTGCGCCCCCCCCCCATCCATGGTCTGAGGCATCTGTTGTAATCGTTTGACCTGCTTGAGGTTTGTTGAAAGACATGCCTTTGTTTAACTGACTTGCTTGAGCCCACCACAAAAATTCTCTTTGCAGACATGGAATGAGTGGGATTACGTCCTCAAGGCTTTGGCTGTGTTGGGACCATAAGCTTTTTAAATACCATTGCAGCTTTCTCATATGAAGTCTTGCTAAAGGTATCAGGAGAATGCAAGATGCCATGAATCCCAGGGCCTGCAGGATTTTCCTTGCAGTCAGCTGGGAGAGCTTTGCTAGGCTTTTGAAGTACTCTGGTAACTGCTGTTGTTTTTCCTCTGTGAGATAAGCCATCTGTGTTTTTGTGTCCAGTTTGGCTCCTAGGAAAATAATCTGTTGGGATGGCAGAAGTCTTGATTTCTGAATGTTGACTGTGTATCCCAAGGCCTGTAGTAATTGAATGACATAGTCCAAGTTTGTTACCAAGGTTTGCTTGTTGTCTGCTTGTATGAGGCAGTCGTCCAGGTAAGGGTATATTTGAATCCCCTGGAGTCTGCAGTGTGCCACTACTGATGCCAGGCATTTTGTGAACACTCTGGGCGCAGTAGATAAGCCAAACGGCAATGCTGAGAATTGATAATGCTCTGTCCCTGCAAGAAATCTGAGGTATCTTCTGCAGCTTTGTCTGATTGGGACATGCAGGTATGCCTCCTTGAGGTCCAGAGTGACCAGCCAAGACCCCTTGCCCAGCATGGGAAGGAGTTGCTGCAACGTCAGCATTTTGAACTTTGGCACAATGAGATAAGTATTTAGAGTAGACAAGTCCAGTATAGGTCTCCATTTGTATTCCTTTCTTGGAACAAGGAACAGTCTTGAATAAAATCCCTGGCCTTGTTCCTGTGGAGGAACCTTTTCTATTGCTTTTATATTTAACAGCTTTGAAACTTGAATGAGTGCCTCTGCCCTTTGATGAAGTGGCAGGTTTGGCATGCCTTGTCTTATTGGTAAAGTATGGAAGTGGAATCTATAACCTTTGTCTATTAAATCCAGAATCCAGTTTCCTTGGTTAAGATATGCCAGTTTTTTGAGAATAAGGATAATTTTCCACCCAAAGGAGCTTCTCTTTGAGCCTTTGTAGGCGGTATGAAAGTCGAGTCATTGTGGTTGTCCTTGTGGTGCAGCTGGGCTGCCTGCGCCACTTCTTTGATTTGGTGGTTGCCATTGGCGGCCCCTGTAGGGGCCTCGGTATTGCCCTCTACCTTGGGCATGCCTGTTTTTTTCCCCTTTGAAACTTGTCAGTGTCTGGAAAGGACCAATTCTTTGAAGGCCAATTCCTGCTGAATCTGGGTGGCTGAACCTGGAGGAAATCTTTGACTGTCTGTACTGATTTTGCTTTTTCCTCAATGGACTTCAACACATCTTGTGCATTAGCACCAAAAAGCTTCTGTTTTTCCAGAGGTGCATCAAGTAACTTTACTTTAACATGGTCTGGTAGTGGCTGTTCTTTTAACCAAGCATGTCTACGTATAACAGCCCCAGTCATAGCTGCCCTACATGAAGCCTCCAATGCATCATAACCACACTGAAGAAAATGATTGCTAACCTGCTGAGTGTTATGTACTAGATCCTGCAATGCCTTTCTATCAATAGGCTCTGGAGAGGCTAGCTTTTTCTGTAAATCATCCAGTAAAAAATCCTGGTACTGAAACATATGAAAAAGGCAGTTAAGTGACCTCATGGCCAGGGTGGTAGAGGTATAAACTTTTTTACCCCATCTCTCCAGGGACCTAGCTTCCCTATCCGCTGGCAGTGGATTCTTGGCTGTGGAAGTAGCCACTCCCTTGGGGCCCTGTGAAATAGTTTCTAGATCCACAGAATGGGCCTTAAAGAGATGTTTGTGGGTGTCAGGGACCCTATAATATCTGTCTGGCTTGACAGGAGCTGGAAGGAGAGAATCAGGGTTAGCACTGGAGTCGGAGAAAACATCATCCAGGACATCCATAACAGGAGGGATAGCTAAAGGCCTGTGCTGGGGTAGCTTGAGGAAGGTACATAGCCTTTTCCTGGAATCAGAGAATTCCTGGCCCTGCCATTTAAAATGCTCCCTCATAGAATGTAAGACTTCACCGAAGGAAAAATCCTCTGGAGGAGAGGCAGAGGGAATTGATTCCTCAGCATCAGAGTCCTCATAGGCCTGGAAGGATTCTTCTTGGATATCTGAAGGCTCAGAATCCCCAGAGGCTTCATCTGAAGAGAGGTTGTCAGCCTGCTCAGTTCTGGGCCTTTTGTCTGCAGGCAGCTGAGAACCTCTGTCTGGATGAGGCTGAGACCCCCCTGATAAGAGAAATAAGGTCTGCAGCAAGAGACATGATCTGTTTATCAGAAGAAGGGGCCTGGGCAGTAGGTTTAGGATGGGCCTTGGCCTGGCTGGTGGCCTTATCACGTGCAAAGGCCTTGATGGACATGGATACAGGAGGCCTAGCTGCCCCACGTGCAGGAGTAACCTTGTCCACAGGAATGGTGTCGGGTAGATCCAGAACTTCAGTTTCTGGAGGAAAGTCAACAACTGGCACCGGAGTAGACTCCGAGACCGAAGGACGAGTTAACGCTGTGTCGTCGGCCTGGAGCGGTTGAATTACCGCTTCCGAAGGGACCGAAGCACTCGCGGAGGGTTTAGGAGGAGTATCGGTGGAGGACGTGGGCCGAGGATGTCGGTCCCGGTCCTTTCGTTTTTTGGAAGATTGAGTAGTCGGTTGTTCCGACGGCATGATACAAGCGAAAGATTTGCCGAAAAAGTCTTCGGCAAATTCTGCCCGGCGCCTGAGAGTGCGCTTATTAAAGCAAGCACAGGCAGCACAGGCCAAGATGTCGTGGTCTGGGCCCAGCCAAGGTAGGCAATAAGAATGGAAGTCCTTATGAGGTATTTGTTTACCACAAGACAAACAATTATTAAATTTCTCAATTTGTTCTGACATCGGCTGAGGCAAGAAAAATGTTCTAGCGGGTACTTAGCTTTTAGATGACTTCGGTACTGAAAACACAGGAGCTGACCGACCGGCACTTGCGAACTGCTTCTGCTTCGGGCACCGCGGCAAGAAAGACTGAAGAAGATGGCGTCGGCCGATGCCTTTATACTCCAGCCGTTCTGACATCGGAGAGGAGGCGACACCAGCCGATGCCGGACCCAGACTTTGGAATCCGGCCGACCGAGGGCTGCCTGAGGCAGGACAACCCATATGTTATGACTGCAGTTGCATTCTTGAAGGACATCATCTTGAAATATCTGCAACACTAGTAGGACTGTAATCATCTCCAGGACACTGATATGCTAACTGGTATCTTGGGGTGACCACATGCCTTGGACCATCCTTCCCAAGAAATGCCCCCACCCTAGGTGGGAGGAGTCCAATGTCACAATAGCTACTGGGGGAAGACAGAATGAAGGGACGACCTATATAAATGCTGTCTGAGTCTACCAGTGAATAAGATTTTTTTGCATACTGGAGTAAGTCTGACTTGAAGGGATAAGGCATGTCGAAGAATAGACCACTGAACAGCTAGAGTCCACTGATGAACAGGCATACAGTAACGTGCTAATGGGACTAATACTATAGACGGTGTGCCACAGAACCTAGGGCCTGAAGAATAAGTCTGGCAGGAGGAATAGGATGAGAAAAAATCTGATGAACCTGAAACTTGATTGTGCATATCCAATGAGGAGGTAAAGAAGCAATCTGACTTACTGTGTTTAGATGAACACCAATGAACTCCAAGGTCTGTACTGGTAGCAGTCTGGATTTGGGAATATTGACTGTAATGCCTAGTAATTCACAAATTTGGAGAAAATAGTCCTGAGACCGTTCTAGGAGATGCATGGTTGGGGGGGGGGGTGAGAAGCCAGTCATCTAGGTATGAAAATCACTCTGTATCCTTGTAGTCTCAGGTGAGCTGCTACCACTGCCATACACTTGGTAAACACCTTGGGGGCACTGGTGAGTCCAAAGGGCAGGGCTATGAACTGATAGTGACTGGCTCCCAACTGAAAGCACAATTGTCTTTGGGAGCATCTGTTTATTTTGTTGTGATAGTATGCATCCCGACTGAGCACATCAAATCATCTTTGTGTAAAAGAGGTAGTGCAAACTAAACCGTGACAATTCAGAAATTTGATTTCCGCTCAGGTTGCTTAGGTCCAAAATTGGTCTTAGGTCCCCTGTCTTCTTTGGCACTAAAGAGAGCCTTGACTACGTTCCGAATCCTTTCTGATCTAGTGGGTCAGTACAGTTGTGTACACTTACTATAAATGTAGATGTCTTGACTGTACTCACTGTTGCAGTCATTACATTTGGGTAATCTGCTGGCAGGTTGCTCTCAGTCGGCCTGATTGTGTCCTGCGTCAGTTGCTATCCCTTCTTCCATGACGTCAGGTCGTCAGGGGTATAAAACATGCAGCCGATGCCATAACATCAGTTTTTCTTGCCCCAGATGTCAGGTGCCCCCCAAATGGGGAGCAAATAAAATTAAAAACACAAAAAATATACCTCCAATCCCAAAAGCAAATACACCAAAAGGGCTTATAAGCATAGTGAAAGAATAGGTATAGTCAGTGAAAAATAGGGGGCTGGAGGGAGGGTAACCAGGACTGCAACAGTGAATACACTCGAACATCTACATGGTAAGTGTACACAACTGTACTATGTTCTTCGTGTTTCACTGTTGCAGTCATTACATTTGGGTAGATTCCCAAAGCTATGGTAGGGTGGAGGAAATAATACAGCATTACGACCAGCTATAAGGCCCTGCAGGACAGCAGTGGCAAAGCCAGCTCTGGATTTACAGAAGGAAGTTAAATGGTAATGTTTGGTGGAACGTATGAACTGAGATCCAGGTAGCAGCTTCTAGAATGTCTCCGGTAGGAACACCTCTGAGAAAGGCTGCAGAAGTAGATACAGCCCTGGTGGAATGAGATCTGATCCCCTGGGGGATAGTTTTACCATGGTGCATATAGCAGAAACAAATACAATGGCTTATCCATTTGGAAATAGTCTGCTTTGAAATAGCCTTTCCCTCTGCCCCTGCAGCAAATGCCACCAGTAGTTGTTCAGATTTTCTTTGAGATTTTGTCCTGTAAGTAAAATCTAAGTTGTATGTGTTCATCTAATGAATGCAGAATCCGCTCTCCCTTGTTCTGTGGATTGGGAAAGAAAGTTGGCAAATGAATGGTCTGATTAAGAGCCACACTGGATACCACCTTAGGCATGAAGGATGGATTGGTCCTGAGAGACACCCTGTCCGCATGAAAAATGATGAAAGGCTCCACTGCCATAAGAGCCTGTAATTCGGAAATCCTTCTAGCTGAAGTGACTGCTAAAAGGAAACCTGTTTTCCAGGAGAGAAATTTTAAGTCTGCAGTAGCAGCTGGCTCGAAAGAAAGGAGAGTGAGTTTTTCCAATACAAAACTGAGGTCCCACGCAGGGGTTGGAGCTCTCCTGGGTGGTCTTAAGTTTTTGGCCCCTCTGAGATACTGCTTTAGCAGAGGATGAGAGAAGAGGGGAAGCTCTGTGTTATAATGAGCTGAAATGGCTGAGGCATGGATTTTTATGGAAGAAAAGGACAGGCCCTTGTGAAGCATCTCAGTTAAGTATTGTAAAATCTGAGGAATACTGGCCACTGCTGTGCATATTCCTTGCGACTGACTCCAGGCACAGAATCTTTTCCATTTGTCAGCATAAGATTTTCTAGTACTACGCCTTCTTGCCTCCAAAATGACATCCATCATAGGTTTGCTGAGGGATGCTAAGGATGAATTTAGGTGATTAGCCATGCTGCAAGATTCAAAGTTTGGAGGTGAGTGTGCAGAATTTGTAAGAAAGGTGTTTGAAGCAGGTGCCACGGTGGAAGGTGTGACACATTGTGCAGGAGTGGGTACCAGTGTTGGCGAGCCCAGTCTGGAGCAATCAAAATCATTTTTGGTTTGTCCTGTTTGACTTTTAGTAGAACTTTGGAGAGCAGAGGCAGAGGGGGAAAGGCATAGACTGATAGGTTTTTCCAGCTGAATGATAGAGCATCCACTTTCCAGGCTTTTTTGTGATGAGTTCTTGTGCAGAATTTGTCCAACTGATAGTTCTGGGGTGAGGCAAAAAGATCTATGTCTGGACTCACCCATTTGCGTGTCATGTTGAAAATCCGTGGTTCCAGTTTCCATTCCTGTGGGTCCGTGAGATTTCTGCTTAGTTTGTCTGCTAGAGTATTCAGCTTTCCTGGCAGGAATTGAGCTTGTAGTTCATTTGATAGGTCAAGGCCGTGTTCCACAATGCCATGGCTAGTCTGCAAAGGGGGTAGGAGTGTGTACCCCCCTGCTTGTTTATGTACCACATAACTGTGGTGTTGTCCGTCTTTATCAATAATTGTCCTGGATGAAAGTAGTCCTTGAAGGCGGTCCACTGCATTCTGTACAGCTAGCATTTCTTTTTGATGCATATGAAGGTGCATTTGATTTGGGCTCCATTTGCCCTGAATGCACTTCCCTGCCAGATGAGCCCCCCAAGTATAGTCTGATGCGCCAGTAGTTAGGGTTTGGTCAGCAGGGGGTGGAGTGAATGGCAATCCCTTGTTTTGGTGGCAGGCCTCTGCCCACCATAGGAACTCTAGTTGCAGGCAAGGTATGATAGGAATTCATTGTTTCCTGGCTGTGACAATGTTGACTCCATAAACTTTTTAAGTACCACTGAAGTTTCCTCATATGCAGTCTTGCATATGGAATTAGAAGAATGCAGAAGGCCATGAACCCCAAGGCATGCAGAATTTGTCTGTTTGAAGTAAGTTACCAAATGAATTTGCTTTTCTGGCATAAGGTACGCCATCTGGGCAGTTGTATTCAAGCTTGCACCCAGAAATTTTATTTTTTTTGAGAGGGTACCAGTTGTGATTCTTTTCGTTTATAGTGTACCCTAGACAAGTTAGAACCCTTTTTACAAACACCAGATGTTTTAGAAGAATGTCCCCGTTTTCTGCCTGAATTAGACAATCGTCCAGGTATGGATATTTGAATATTACTTTGCCTGAAAAATGCAGTTACTGGAGCCATGCACTTTGTGAAGACCCTGGGCGCAGTAGATAAGCCAAAGGGCAGGGCAGAGAACTGGTAATGCAAGTATCCTGCTTTGAAGTGGAGGTATCTTCTGCAAGATTCCGCCTCTTTTAAGTCTAGAGTTACCAACCAGGTATCTTTGCCTAGCATAGGAAGTAACTGTTGAAGAGTCAGCATCTTGAATTTTGGAATGTCCAGAAATGTGTTTAGAGTAGATAAATCCAGAATTGGACACCATGATTTGTCTTTTCTGGATACCAGGAAAAGGCTTGAATAGAAACCTTGTCCCTTTTCGTTTTCTGGTACTGGTTGAATAGCCCCCATGTTCATGAGGGACAGTACTTGTTTCTGGGCCTCTACCCACTGATTTGGGGGCAGGTCTGGCCATCTGTTTGGGATTGGCAACGTGTGGAAATGTAATATATTTCCTTGGGATACTATATTTAAAACCCATTTGTCTTGGGTTTTAAGTTGCCAGTTTCTTGCATGAAGTGCCAGTTTTCCCCCAAAAGGGGCAGCTAAAAGGTAAGTGCTTGGTAAATGTAAAGGGAAGTCATTGAGACTGCTTACCATAGGGATGGGTCTTGTTGTTTCCAGATTTGGAGGAGGAGGCACCCCACTGTTTTGTTCTAAAAGTCCCCTGTGACTGAAAACTGGAGCCTTTGGAATGTCTGGGTTTGACTTGAGTGGCTCTCGAAAGAACTGGAAAGGACCAATTCTTAGTAGGCCAGTGCCTACTAAATCTTGGAGGTTGCACTTGAAAGAAATCTTTCACAGTTTGCATAGATTTAGCTTTATCTTCCATCTTTTTTAAAACTTCTTCAGCCTTATTACCAAAGAGACGGTCCTGTTGTAAAGGAGTATCCAACACTTTTGCTTTAACATGATCAGGCAGAGTTTGCTCTTTGAGCCAAGCATGCCTTCACAGACCCAGTTACAGCAGCCCTGCAAGAGGCCTCCAAAGAATCAAAACCACATTGCAAAGTATGTTTTCTAACTTGTTCAGCTGAATGCAATAGATTCTGTAAATCTTTATTTTCCACACAGTCAGAAATTAACATAATTTTCTGTTTAGAAAAGTCCCATGATATGCTGTTGATATTTAAGCATATGAAATTGACAGTTTAAAGCCATGATTGCCAAGGTTGCAGAAGTGCAAACCCTTTTACCCCATCTATCCAGCGCCATGGAATTTGTATCAGAAGGGGTAGGATTTTTAGCAGTAGAAGCCTTAATGCCCTTGGGACCCTGAGAAATGGTTTCAGGATCTGCAATAGGATTTTTGAAAAAGAATTTGTGGGAGTCAGGAACCCTGTAGCATCTGTCTGGCTTACAAGGAGCTGGAGGCAGAGAATCAGAAGCCATACAAGATTCCGAAAAAACGTCAACAATGTCTAGAACAAGAGGTATAGCCAAAGGCCTATGCTGAGGAAGAAGAAGAAAATTCCTAAGTCTCTCTTTAGATTCAGAGAAATCCTGACTTTCCCAGTGGAAATGTTCCCTTAAGGTATGTAAAGTTTCCCCAAAAGAAAAATCCTCAGGGGGAGAAGCAGAAGGAATGGAATCTTCTGCATCAGAGTCCTCACAAGTAGGTATAGACAAATCCTGTTCATTAGAAAAGTCAGAAGAAATAGAATCATGTTCAGAAGATTCATAATCAATGCCTTGCCTAGGCCTCTTAGAAGGGGGGGGGGGGTTGGCTACCCCTGATCAGAGTAATTAAATCTTGATCATTTGTTTTTTAGGCATAGGGGCCTGCAAATGTGGTCCAGGCGTCGGTTTTCAGACATAGATTTAGATTTTGGCCTTAGTTTTGAAGATGGCATCGGTCTAATATACAAATCTGTAGGCCTGAAAACACCCTCAGAAGCTGGTGCCTGCACAGTGCCTCCGGACCCATCTAATGTAGAGACATCCGTGGGTTCCATAACTGAAGCATCTCGTGGCATACCGGACTCCGAATGGGTCTCAGTAGAGGCCTGCGAATCAGAAGTAGTGGGTATCAGGGGCTGTGAAAGCACCTCACTGAGTATTGGCGAACTGGCGACTGGCTTAGGAGAAGTGTCGCCATCAGTTTTGGACCTCGACGGCCTGTCTCTCGTCTTTTTCTTTGCGTTTTTTAGGTATTCCGGTAGTCAGACTGCTAACCAATGACATTTCTGGATAATTAAAGTGGGAGCCAAAATATTTAGAAGCAAATATGCACCGACATTTAATAGTCCGTTGATTAAATTTAGCACAAAACTGACAGCAAGGTACATTATGGTCAGGGCCTAGGCAAGGAATACAGTACAAATGAAATTCCTTATGAGGTATTTGCTTCCCACAAGTAACGCAATTATTAACTTTTACTGACATCGGTAAGGAGCAAGAAAAAGTTTCCCCAACGGGGTACTTAGCTTTTTAGTTGAAGACTTCGGTTCTGAAACTCGAAAACGAAAATTTCAGGAGTTGGCCGACAGGCACTTGCGAACTGATTCTGCTTCGGGCACAGCACGGCAAGAAAGACTGATGTTATGGCATCGGCTGCATGTTTTACACCCCTGATGACCTGATGTCATGGAAGAAGGGACAGCAACTGATGCAAGACCCAAGACTTTGTTAATCAAGCCGACTGAGGGTAACCTGCCAGCAGATTACCCAAATGTAATGCCTGCAACAGTGAAACACAAAGAACATCTCCAGGATAACTCTCTTGTCCAGCAGCTTCTGAATTTCTTGAGCTGCAGCTTCTCTCTGACTGGGTGGAACACTGGGACACTCTTCTTTTGGAAGTGGGCATTTGAGAAAATGGTAAAAAGTAACCCAAACGGTATAAAGTAACCCCTGGATATTATTTTTAGCATACAATAATTTTTTATATTAGCAGCCCACCTGCCTAGGTGTAAGGACAAGTGTCCCTGACTTCCCCCAGAGGCAGGAAGTCAGGCAGCACTTCAGGAACACTGAAAAGGTCCATCTAAAATGAATCCTGGAAATCCCAACTTTCCAGGCCTCCTGTGTCACAAGGATGGTGTCTTTCATTTAACTCCCTCCTCTGCATCTAAGGTTGTCTCCATGTGAATCCTGGAAAAATCTCTGGGATTTATGGAACCACATTTTCTTGTCTCCTCTTTGTATCATGGAAAAGGATCATTCAGGGGAAGAAAATCGAATCCCTATGGCAGAGTCTTTCCTTCCTGTTCACTGTGGTAAAGTGTTTCTTTCACAGAATGGCCAAACAAGGATGTCCCATCAAAAGGGGCACTGAAGAAAGAAGACTTGAAAGCCTCTGGAAAACTGCATAAACACATCCAGGCATGTCTCTTAATGGCAAGGCCTGAACCAGCGGCCCATGAGGTGCCTTCTGCTGCATGAGAAATCAACCTCTTGGATGCACTTTAAAGGGATAAAAGAGTGGCCAACTGTGAAGCTGATCTTTTGTAATCTTTTGCAGACATGGACTCCAAGAAAGATTTTGCGAGTTCTTTGGTCAAATCCCTCTAGAGTCTCAAAGTGTGCCAAACAGTTCAGGGACAAAATGTTGCTGAAGAAAATATGCACTTTCCAAACCTGTCCAACACCCTGGAATCTCTGTTACGGGGGTGGACAGAGGAGTTCTGTTCTGCTAGCACCTTCTTGGTTGCTGCTGCCACAACCACTGCATTCAAGAGACCCGTTTGCTCCAATGGGGCTTATCTTTCAGAATAGCTAAAATGTTGTCTGGACGGCATGGAATATATTCAAATGAATCCAGTTGATTCCATGCCAGATGACAGACTAGGTCGATAAGCTCATCAGCAAGGGGAGTCACCAAAGATGTAGATGGGCCAGCACCAAAAGCCTCAAGAAATACGGACTCCTCTGGTGAAGGATTATCTAATGACCAATCACCCTTCTGCTTAAGGATTTCAAAAATGTCTCCAAATGAAATGTCATCAGGTGGTGATCTGGCGAACCTACCCCTTCGAAGTCACTATCTTCGGTGAGAGATTCCAAGGGAGAATCTATGTGCCTCCTTTTGCACATTCTCTTTCAGTGAACCTCCACATTTGGATGCTCTGGGGAGATGTCCAAAGAGAAGGGTATTTCTTCCATGGGAACTGTATGGATGCTCGACAGAACTGGCTACTCCGGTGGAGTTGGTCTGATGGGATCAAAGCTTAGAACCATACAGAGAAAGAGGGTAAGATCTGAGGACATATGAGAAACTGGATCTCTTGAACGAGATAACACCCTTTACAACAACGTCAAAGGCAGATAGACCTGGAGAAGCCCAGGCCGGCCACACCGAAGCCAAGACTTCCCACAAAAGCAGATCCAGATAAGTGCCTCAAGGAGGGAACTGGATCTGAGCTATCTAGCACCAAGGATCCGAGGGGCAAGAATGGATCTGACACCATCAGAGTAGACCCTAGCCCCACGGATCTGTCACCAATATTTCGCCCCACAGTCTCATCCTGATCCGAAGGAATAGGTGCAGAACTGGTCAGGGAAACCGTCGTGGTCAAAGATGTAATTCTCTTCTGCTCTGACACCAGTACTCCTGGAATTCTCCGATCCTGGGGCTCAAAAACTGAAGAACGGATCGAAGAAGGAGATACAACTGTATGGGCAGTGGCAAGAAGGCTCATGGATCCGATGGGAGATGGAGATAGAGATGGTATAATCCCTATTTGGATCTGAGCTCTGTGGAACTTTCTCATCATCCTATCCACTTTCGCTTCAGAAAGACTTATTTTAATTTCTTTCAAGTCTTTTGGATTTCTAATACTATGATGGGAATGGACCTCATTCCTAAGTCAAAGTATGATTAAATTTCATGAAATTAGTATAGTTTCAGTCTTTGATGTTTGCCAGAAGTGCTCTTTGCAGCACCAGGAATGTGCTCAGTAGCGACTCCTTCTGCAATTCATATGGAGTTACATGTATTGGTAACGTATCTAAGTACAACTGCAATTTTTTTTTTTTTTTTATAGGACCTATTGCTTCTACTACTACTGGAAATGTCTGGGTATCCTTCTTCTACATTGCCTCATTTCTACCTGAAAATCTTGGTATTTTATGACTTTGTCTCTCTCTCTGTAGGTAAAACACTGCAGTCATGGGGTGTAACAATTTCAATGATCAATGCTACTTTTGTCGTCTTTTCCTAGACTACTATACCTGTTTTCTCGCATCCATTTTTTGAACTGTTGGTAATGGGTGATCCCATGTGATATAAACCATCATTTTATATAATGCTTTCTGGCTCATATTTCTAATGCTTCTTAGCTACTTCAATATTATAATGTTTGCACAATCCCCAATGCAACAGTCTTGCCACATTATTATGCCTTTCAGTATACAGCCCTTCTACCATTAGTGTACCACACCCAGCAACAAGATGTGCGCCAGTTTCCAATTCTGTTTACAAAACCTGCATTTCTCTGTTTCTCTCACATGTTCAATGAACTTTGTGAACCAACGTGCAAATAGTTCACTAGTCTGCCTGCCAATATTAACCTTTCATCTTCTGGTTTAAATTCACCTCTCCTTAACCATTCCTGCATTCGGTCCTGATCGACATGAGTTGTTTCAAAAATGTTCTGTACTTGCAAAGTACAGCTGTGTACACTTACCATAAATGTAGATGTTACAGTGTATTCACTGTTGCAGTCATTACATTTGGGTAATCTGCTGGCAGGTTGCCCTCAGTCGGCCTGAATTCCAAAGTCTGTCCTGCATCGGTTGCTGTCTTCTCTTCCATAACATCAGGTCGTCAGGGGTATAAAACATGCAGCCAATGCCATTCTCTTTAGCTTTTCTTGCCCCTGATGTCAAGTGCCCCCAAAAAGGTAGCAAAAATGTATATATATCTATACATATATATATATATATATATATATATATATATATACATACACACATGCAACAATATAAACTTTACCTTCATCTACAAGCAAATACACCACATAGGTTGTAGAAGATAGAAAAGGAAAGATAAACTCCAGAATGACAGGGGGATGGCGGGAGGGTAACCTGGACTGCAACAGTGAATACACTCGAACATCTACATTTATGGTAAGTGTACACAACTGTACTATGTCCTTCGCGTTTCACTGTTGCAGTCATTAACATCTGGGCAGAATCCCAAAGCTACAGTTGGGAGGCTGGAGCTAAACAGCATTAGGTGTGGCTATAAGGCCCTGCAGAACTGCAGTGACAAAGCCTGCCCTGGACTTAGAGTAGAGAGGCAAATGATAATGCTTTGTAAAGGTGTGAGCAGAAATCCAAGTAGCCGCCTCTAGAATGTCTTTGGTTGGTACTCCTCTGAGAAAGGCTGCTGAAGTAGCTGCAGCTCTGATGGAATAAGACCTAATGCCCTTGGGCATAGGTTTACCATGGTGTAGGTAGCAGAAACGGATGCAGTGGCTTATCCACTTTGAAATTGTCTGCTTTGAAATAGCCTTTCCTTCTGATCCTGCAGCATATGACACCAGTAATTGCTCAGTTTTTCTTAGAGCTTTAGTCCTGCTCAAGTAGAATCGTAGCTGTCTGTGTACATCCAAGGAATGCAGAATTCTCTCCCCCTTGTTCTGCGGATTTGGATAAAAGGTTGGCAGATGAATTGTTTGGTTAAGAGCCACACTGGAAACCACCTTAGGCATAAAAGTAGGATTTCTCCTCAGAGACACCCTGTCTGGGTAAAATATGATAAAAGGCTCTACAGCCATGAGAGCCTGTAGCTCAAACTCTTCTTGCTGAAGTAATTGCTAGTAGCAGAGCTGTTTTCCAGGATACGAACTTTATAACAGCGGTAGCAGCTGGTTTAAATGGAGGCAGGGTGAGCTTTTCCAACACATAATTTAGGTCCCATGAAGGTAATGGTGATCTTCTAGGAGGCCTTAATTTTTTGGCTTCTCTAAGATACTGCTTTAGTAAAGGATGAGAAAAGATTGGTGGCCCTGTATTGTAATGAGCCGAAATGGCAGGGGCATGGATTTTAATTGATGAGAAAGATAGGCCTTTGTCAAGCATCTCAGTTAAGTATTGTAATATCTGAGGAATATTTGGTTCTGCTGTATCAGTTCCTTGTGCTTGATTCCAAGCACCAAATCTCTTCCATTTGTCAGCATAAGATTTTCTAGTACTAGGCCTTCTGGCTTCCAAAATGACATCCATCACAGCTTTAATGAAAGGTGTTGTTTGTATAACTACATGATCAGCCATACTACCAGGTTCAGTGTCTGTAGTTGATTGTGCAGGATCTGATTGTTTTGCTGGGACAGTAGTTGAGGTCTTTGAGGTAAGGTCCAAGCTGGGTATTGAGACAAGTTCCTTAGGATTGTGAACCAGTACTGGCGGGGCCAGTCCGGGGCAATTAGTATCATCCTTGTTTTCTCTTGTCTGACTTTTAGGAGGAACTTGGGGAGAAGACGCAGAGGAGGAAAGACGTAAACTGATAGATTTTTCTAACTGAAGGATAGAGCGTCCACTTTCCATGCTTGTCTGTGATAAGTCCTTGTGCAGAATCTATTCAACTGATAATTTTGAGGAGAGGCAAACAGATCTATGTTTGGGCTCCCCCATTTCTCTGCTATCATGCTGACGACTTGTGGATTTAGTTTCCACTCGTAAGGATCCATAAGGTTTCTGCTTAAATCGTCTGCCAGTATATTTTGTTTTGCTGGCAAGAATTGAGCTTGGAGATGTATTTGGTAGGTCAAAGCTGTGTGCCACAGTGCCATGGCTAATCTGCAAAGGGGGTAGGAGTGTGTGCCCCCTTGTTTGTTTATATACCACATGACTGTGGTGTTGTCCGTCTTTATCAGTAGTTGTCCTGGATGAAGTAAGTCCTTGAAGGTTGTTAGGGCATTTTGAACAGCTAGCATCTCTTTCTGGATGATATGTAGATGCATTTGTTTTGGGGTCCATATGCTCTGAATGCATCTTCCTGCCATGTGGGCCCCCCAGGTATAATCTGAGGCGTCTGTTGTTAAGGTTTGGCTGGCAGGGGGGAAGAGTGAAGGCCCGTCCCATGTTTTGGTGACATGCCTTTGCCCACCATAGAAACTCCTGTTGTAGGCAGGGAATAAGAGGAAACATTGCTTCCAGACTGTGAGAATGTTGACTACATAAACTTTTCAGGTACCATTGAAGTTTCCTCATATGCAGTCTTGCATATGGAATCAGTAGGATGCAGGATGCCACGAGGCCCAGAGCATGCAGAATTTGTCTTGCAGATAAATGTGTTTTTGTTGCCATCAGTTTGAAGTAAGTAGTCAGTTGCCTTTGCTTGTCTGGAGTGAGGTTAGCCATCTGGGCAGTTGTATTCAATCTTGCATCTAGGAATGTTATCTTTTCAGAGGGTACCAGTTGTCATTTCTTTTCATTTATTGTGTACCTTAGGCATGTTAGAAGCCTTTTCAAAAATGCCAGGTGTCGAAGAAGAATGTCCTTGTTCTCTGCTTGAATGAGACAGTCGTCTAAGTAAGGATATATTTGTATACTTCTTTGTCTGCAAAATGAAATTACTGGTGCCAGGCACTTTGTAAAGACCCTGGGCGCAGTAGATAAGCCAAAGGGCAGAGCAGAGAATTGGTAATGCATTAAGCCAGCCTTGAATCTAAAGTACCTTCTGCATGATTGTCTTATTGGGACATACAAGTATGCCTCTTTTAGGTCTAGTGTCACCAGCCAAGCATTCTTGCCCAGCATGGGCAGAAGCTAATGCAAAGTCAGCATTTTGAATTTTGGAATGTCCAGGTATGTGTTCAAAATTGATAAATCCAGTATTGGCCGCCAGGCCTTGTCCTTTCTGGGTACCAAGAACAGTCTTGAGTAAAAACCTTGTCCTTTTTCCTGTTCTGGTACTGGCTGAATGGCCCCCATATATCCATGAGGGATGTAAAGTACAGTTTTGTAACTACCATAAATGTAGATGTTCGAGTGTATTCACTGCTGCAGTCATTACACTTGGGTTATCCTGCCGTCAGGCGGTCCCGCAGTCTGCCAGAGTTCAAAAGTCTTGGTCCGGCGTCGGTTGCTGTCGCTTCTTCCCTGACGTCAGTGCTCCAGGGGTATATAAGATGCAGCCGACGCCATTTTCCTCAGTTTTTCTTGCCCCAGATGACAGGTGCCCCCAAATAGGTAGGCAATATATACTGCTAATGAAATATACATAAAAAAATGAAAACAATACCTTCAGTTACAAGTAAACACACAACATAGGTTGTATAGGGTAGAAAGGTATAGATAAGTCCCAGCTAAGAAGAGGGGATGGAGGGAGGGTAACCTGGACTGCAGCAGTGAATACACTCTAACATCTACATTTATGGTAGGTACAAAACTGTACTATGTTCATTGTGTTTCACTGCTGCAGTCATTACACTTGGGTTGAATCCCAAAGCTGACGTAGGGTGGCTGGGTCTATAAAGTATTCGGGGTGGCTATGTGGCCCTGCAGAACTGCAGTGGCAAAGCCAGCTCTGGATTTAGAGTAAAGAGGCAAGTGGTAATGCCTGGTAAATGTGTGCACTGAACTCCAAGCTGCAGCTTCCAAAATGTCCTTGGTAGGTACTCCTCTAAGGTAGGCAGTTGAAGTGGCTGTTGCCCTGGTGGAATGTGACCTAATGTTGCTAGGTTCAGTTTTTCCATGCTGTGTGTAGCAGAAACGGATACAGTGTCCTATCCACTTTGAAATGGTCTGTTTCGAAATAGCCTTTCCCTGTGATCCTGCAGCATATGCTACAAACAATTGCTCAGTTTTCCTGAAAGCTTTTGTTTTGTCCAAGTAGAAGCGTAACTGCCTGCGTATCTCCAATGAGTGCAGTAGCCTTTCCCTTTTATTCTAGGGATTTGGATAAAATGTTGGCAAGTGAATAGTTTGGTTAAGAGACACACTGGATACCACCTTTGGCATAAACGTAGGGTTTTGTTCTTAAGGCAACCCTGTCCTGATGAAAAATGATGAAAGGTTCCACTGCCATTAGTGTCTGCAACTCTGAGACTCTTCATGCTGAGGTTATTGCCAGAAGCAGAGCAGTTTTCAATGACACATATTTTAATTCTTCTGAATTGGCTGGCTCAAAAGGAGGTAAAGTTAGTTTTTCCAAGACAAAGTTGAGGTCCCAAGTTGGTGTTGGTGCTCTCCGGGGCGGTCTTATGTTCTTAGCCCCTTTGAGGTACTGTTTTAATAATGGATGAGAGAAAATAGGAGGATCCGTGTTCTAATGAGCTGAGATGCAGAGGTGTGTATCTTAATGGATGAAAAGGATAGGCCTTTGTTCAGCACCTCAGTTAAGTATTGTAACATCTGAGGAATATTTGGAACAAGAGGGTCAAAGCTTTGAGCCTGGTTCCAGGTGCAGAATCTTTTCCACTTTTCTGAATAGGATTTCCTGGTGCTGGGCCTCCTGGCTTCCAAAATGACATCCATAACAGCTTTAGGGAGAGGTGTTGACTGTTTGACTAAGTAATCTGCCATGCAGCCATGTTTAAGGTTTTGAGCTGGCTGTGCAGGATCTGATTGTTTTGTTGAGTCAGAAGATGAGGAATTTGAGGTAAAATCCATGCTGGGCCTTGAGCCAAGTTATTTAAGATTGGGTACCAGTGCTGGCGTGGCCAGTCTGGGGAAATCAGGATCATTTTTGGCCTTTCTTGTCTGGCTTTTAGGAGTACCTTTGAAAGGAGAGGCAGTGGTGGGAAGGCATAAACTTTTAGGGCTTTCCAGCTGAACGAGAGAGCATCCACTTTCCATGCTTGTGAGTGGCAAGTCCTTGTGCAGAATTGCTGTAGTTGGCAGTTCAGAGGGGGGGCAAAAAGATCTATGTCTGGGCACCCCCATTTTTGTGTTATCATGCTGAATACTTGTGGATTTAATTTCCACTCGTGAGGATCCATGATGTTTCTGCTTAAGTTGTCTGCCAGAGTATTTTTCTTTCCTGGCAGGAATTGTGCTTGCAGATGAACTTGATAGGTCAGTGCTGTGTTCCACAAAGTCATGGCTTGTCTGCAGAGGGGATAGGAATGAGTGCCCCCTTGCTTGTTTATGTACCACATAACTATGGTGTTGTCTGTCTTTAGTAATAGTTGTCCTGGATGAAGAAGGTCCTTGAAAGCTGTTAGGGCATTTTGTACAGCTAGCATCTCTTTTTGATTGATGTGAAGATGCATTTGGTCTGCGGCCCACTTGCCCTGAATTCATTTTCCTGCCATGTGTGCTCCACAGGTGTAACCCGAAGCATCTGTTGTTAGTGTCTGCCTGGCTGTGGGCAAAGTGAAAGGCCGTCCCTTGCTGTGGTGACATGCCTGTGCCCACCACTGAAATTCCTGTTGTAGGCAGGGAATAAGTGGTATTACTGTTTCCAAACTGTGACAGTGTTGAATCCAAACACTTTTTAGGTACCATTGTAATTTCCTCATATGCAGTCTGGCATATGTATTAGTAGTATGCAGGACGCCATGAACCCCAAGGCCTGTAGAATTTTTCTTGCAGGAAGTTGGGTTTTTGTTGCCATCACTTCAAAGTACTGAGCCAGTTGTATTTGCTTGTCTGGCATGAGATAAGCCATCTGGGCCGTTGTATTCAAGCTGGTACCAGGAATATTATCTCTTGAGAGGGCACTAGTTTTGACTTCTTTTCATTTACTGTGTACCCTAGGCAAATTAGCAGTCTTTCTACAAATGCCAGATGCTTTAGAAGAATGTCCTTGCACTCTTCTTGAATAAGACAGTCGTCCAAGTAGGGATAAATTTGAATTCCTTTTTGTCTGCAAAATGCAATTACTGGTGCCAGGCATTTTATGAAGACACTAGGCACAGTAGATAAGCCAAAGGGCAGTGCAGAGAATTGGTAATGCATTGTGCCAGCTATGAATCTGAGGTATCTTCTGCAATTTTGTCTGATTGGGACATGCAGGTATGCCTCTTTGAGGTCCAAAGTAACAAGCCAAGCCTTCTTGCCCAGCATGGGAAGAAGTTGCTGTAGTGTCAACATTTTGAATTTTGGAACATCCAGGTAAGTATTTAGAGTAGATAGGTCCAGTATGGGTCTCCAGGCTTTGTCCTTTCTGGGGACCAAGAAAAGTCTCGAGTTAAATCCTTGTCCTTGTTCCTGTTGTGGCACTTTTTGAATAGCTCTCATGTCCACGAGGGCTGTAATTTGTTTTTGTGCCTCTGCCCATTGATTTTGTGGCAGGTCTGGCATTCCTTTTGGCCTTGGTAGAGTGTGAAAGTGGAACCTGTAACCTTGAGAAACAATATTCAGAACCCATCTGGCTTGGGTGATTATATGCCAATTTTGTGGAAAAAGTGCTAGTTTTCCCCCTAAGGATGCTGCCAAAAGGTAAGTGCTTGGCATTTGAAGTGGGAAGTCATTGGGACTGTTTCCTATAAGGTTGTGACTTGTCTTCTCCTCCTTTTGGGGTAGAAGCCCCCCACTGTCGTGGTCTGTAAGAGCCTTGGGGCATCTGTATCTGCCTCTTTGTGGTCTGTCTGACACTGAAAGGACCAATTTTTAGAAGGCCAATTTCTGCTAAATCGTGGTGGCTGTACCTGTAAGAAATCCTTCACTGTTTGCATAGACTTTGCCTTATCCTCCATTTTCTTTAATACCTCTTCTGCCTTAACACCAAACAAGATATCATGCTGTAAAGGAGCATCCAATAATTTTGCCTTAACATGATCAGGTAAACCTTGTTTTTTTAACCAAGCATGCCTTCGAATCACAGATCCTGTAACTGCGGCTCTACAAGAAGCCTCTAATGAATCAAAACCACATTGCAGAGTATGTTTTCCCACTTGCTCAACTGTATGCAACAAATCCTGCATCTCCTTATAGTCAGGACTTTGAGCTTATAAGCATTTTTTGTTTTAACAGAGACATTAAATATTGTTGGTATTTAAGCATGTGGAACTGGCAATTTAAAGCCCTTACTGCAAAAGTTGCAGAAGTGTAAACTTTCTTCCCCCATCTATCTAAAGCTCTAGAATCCCTGTCGGAGGGAACTGGATTTTTAGCAGTGGAAGCCTTTACCCCTTTGGGACCCTGGGAAATAGCTTCTGGGCCAGCAGCAGGGTTTTTATAAAGAAATTTCTGAGAGTCAGGGACTCTCTAGTACCTATCTGGCTTGACTGGAGCTGGGGGGTAAAGAGTCAGGGGTTAAACTGGATTCAAAGAACACATCATCCACAATATCTAACACAGGCGGAATAACAAGGGGCCTGTGCTGAGGCAATAAAAGGAAATCTCTGAGCCTTTTCTTGGATTCTGAATAATCCTGGCTCTCCCAATGGAAATGCTCCCTCATGGTATGTAAAGTTTCCCCAAAAGAGTAATCCTCAGGAGGAGAGGCTGAAGGGATTGATTCTTCAGCATCAGAGTCCTCATAGGGGGGTAACGAGTATCCCTGGTCTGAAGAGGAATCAGAAGAAATGGAAACCTGGTCAGAGGAATCATAGTCTGTATCCTGCCTAGGCCTTTTATCAGGAGGGGGATGGGAACCCATGATCACAGTAATTAGGTCTTCAGCCATTTTGAGCATCTGTTCTTTAGGCATGGAGGCCTGTCCAGGTGAATGCTGAAATTGTTTCTTCGTCTTTAATGGAGTTTTAGACTTGATTGTTGTTTTGATGGTAAGCTGTGAAGGTCTGAAAACATCCTCAGAAGCCGATGCCTGCTCAGTGGCTCCAGACCCATCTGAGGGGTTAATTTCCGTAGACCCAATACCTTGAGTTTCCAGAGGCCTAGCAATCTCCACGTGGGAGTCGGAGGCGGCCTGTGGCTTGAAGGTAGTGGGTGTCAGGGGCTGCGAAAGTGCCTCACTGAGAACCAGCGACTGGCCTAGAAGAGGCTTCATCGTCAATTTTTGACCTCAGATGCCTGTCCTTATCTTTGTCTTTGCGTTTTTTGTGTATTCCAGTCGTCGGTTGTTCCGACGGCATGGTATAATTGAACCTGTGGCCAAAATAATGGTGAGCAAAATCAAACAGACGTTTAATAGTACGTTTGTTAAATCTAGCACAAAACCGACAACTAGTGACGTCATGGTCTGGGCCTAGGCATGGACTACAGTAGGAATGAAAATCAGGTATTTGCTGCCCACAAGAAATGCAATAATTAACTTTTACTGACATCGGTCTGAGGCAAGAAAAAGTTTCCCCAACGGGTTACTTAGCTTTATAGAAGACTTTGGTTCTGAAATTAGAATTTGAAAATCTCAGGAGTCGGCCAACCGGCACTTGCGAACTGCTTTTGCTTTGGGCACCTCGTGGCAAGAAAGACTGAGGAAAATGGCGTTGGCTGCATCTTATATACCCCTGGCACACTGACGTCAGGGAAAAAGCGACAGCAACCGACGCCGGACCAAGACTTTGGAACTCTGGCCGACTGTGGGACCGCCTGACGGCAGGATAACCCCAGTGTAATGACTGCAGCAGTGAAACACGATAAATAGGACATGCTGGAGGGACAGATTCATAACCCAGAGGCTCCCTTCACTCTGGAATAAAATCCCAGTCCAGGTTAGGCAGAGTCCCTCATTGACTCTCTTCGAGAGGAATCCTGATGAGTGGATGGGAGATCGTAGGTTTACCCCAGGTATCATTTCTGTGTCATTGTTAGACAGAGGCACAGTATACTAACCTCGAAAAAGGGCATAGCAAAATTAATTTAAAATGGGTGGCGAAAGCCAAACACACTCTGGCTAGGCTTATAAATGCCCTAGGGCAGATAGCCTAGTATGAACCTATGAACATCCTGTTTTTGTGCCTCTGCCCATTAATTTTTTGGCAGATTTGGCCAACCATTTGCCATTGGCAGAGTGTGGAAATGGAATCTTTATCCCTATGATACTATGTTTAGTACCCACTTGTCCTGGGTTATTAACTGCCAATTTTGAGTAAAAAATGCTAACTTTCCCCCTACGGGTGCTGCCAAAAGATAAGTGCTTGGTGTAGGCAGAGGGAAGTCATTGGGATTGTTTTCTGTAGGTTTGTGCTTTACCTCCTCCAGATTTAGAGGGAGAAGCGCCCCATTGCTTTGACCTGTATGAATCTTGCGCCTGTTATCTGGAACCCTTAGGGCATCTGGATTTGCCCCTTTGAGCTCTGTCTGACACCGGAAAGGACCAATTTTTTGTAGGCCAATGTCTAATGAATCTTGGTGGCTGCACTTGAAAGAAGTCTTTAACAGTTGCATAGACTTAGCTTTGTCTTCCATTTTCTTTAAAACCTCTTCTGCCTTAATACCAAACAGAGAATCATGCTGTAAATGTGCATCTAGCAATTTAGCTTTAACATGATCAGGCAAATTTTGTTCCTTTAACCAGGCATGTCTCCTAATCACAGATCCAGTAACTGCGGACCTGCAGGAGGCCTCTAAGGAATCAAAACCACATTGCAAAGTATGCTTTCCAACTTGTTCAGCTGCATGCAATAATTCCTGCAATTCTTTATTTTCTGCACATTCTGAAATCAACATCATCTTCTGTTTCAGCAATCCCATAACATGTTGTTGGTACTTTAACATATGAAATTGACAGTTTAAGGCCCTGACTGTCAAGGTTGCAGATGTATAAACCTTTTTTTACCATCCGTCTAGTGCCCTTGAATCTCTGTCAGAGAGGGTAGGATTTTTTGCTATTGAGGCCGTAACTCCCATTGGACCCTGTGAAATAGTTTCAGGATCAGCAGCAGGGTTTCTAAACATAAATTTATGAGAGTCAGGGACCCTGTAATATCTGTCAGGCTTACTGGGAGCCGGAGGTAAGGAGTCAGGAGTCAAGCTTGACTCTGAAAACACATCATCCACAATGTCTAAAACAGGGGGAATGGCTAAAGGCTTGTGCTGAGGGAGAAGAAGGAAATCCCTGAGCCTCTTTTTTGATTCTGAGAAGTCTTGACTCTCCCAGTGAAAATGCTCCCTCAAAGTATGCAAGGTTTCTCCAAATGAATAATCCTCAGGAGGAGATGCAGATAGAATAGACTCCTCAGCATCAGAATCCTCCTAGGGAGGTATAGATAATTCCTGATCAGAAGTGGAATCAGAAGAAATAGAAACCTGATCTGAAGATTCATAATCAGTGTCTTGCCTAGGCCTCTTATCTGGAGGGGAATGGGTACCCCTGAACAAGGTAATAAGGTCTTCAGCCATTTTGATCATCTGCTTTTTAAGCATAGAGGCCTGTGCACGTGGCTCATGCGTCAGTTTTTTAGTTTTAGAAGTTGCTTTTGTCTTTGGTTTTGCAGCTGTCATCAGTTTGATATACAAATGTTGAGGTCTGAATACACCCTCAAAAGCCGGTGCCTGCTCAACGGCTCTGGACCCATCCGAGGGAGATGCATCCGTAGTATCTTGCAGCATGCTGGACTCCACATGTGTGTCGGTAGAGGCCTGAGACTTGAAGGTAGCGGGTATCAGGGGCTGCAAAAGCACCTCACTGAGTAACGGCGAACCGGCAACTGGCTTAGGAGAAGCTTTGTCGTCTGTTTTGCATCTCGACTGACTTTCTCTGTCCTTTTCTTTGCATTTTTTATGTACTCCGGTAGTCGGATTGCTATCCGACGACATTTCTGGGTAGTTAAATCTGTTTCCAAAATACTTTGATGCAAAAATATACCGACGCTTAATAGTGCATTGGTTAAATCTAGCACAAAACTGACAGCCAGGCACGTTGTGATCAGGGCCTAGGCAAGGAATACAGTATAAATGGAAATCCCTATGAGGTATTTGCTTCCGACAAGTAATACAATTATTAACTTTTTCTGACATCGTAAAAAGCAAGAAAAAAGTTTAGCCAACGGGGTACTTAGCTTTAGTGAAGACTTCGTATCTGAAAATCAAACTTGAATATTTCAGTAGTCGGCCGACCGGCACTTGCGAAATGCTTCTGCTTCGGGCACTACACGGCAAGAAAGACTAAAGAAAATGGTGTCGGATGCATGTTTTATACCCCTGACGTCATGGAAGAGAAGACAGCAACCGATGCAGGACCCAAGACTTTGGAATTCAGGCTGACTGAGGGCAACCTGCCAGCAGATTACCCAAATGTAATGACTGCAACAGTGAAACACGAAGAACATCTATATTTATACATTTTCCACATTTCTTGCCTTCTCATCTGATCCTTCACTTTATATTTTTCTTTTGTTTTTTGGCACATTCAGGAGAACTTATGGGTTGTTCATAGGTTGATACTAGGCTATCGGCCCTAGGGCCTACACAAGCCTAGGCTTAACAATTCCCTGGCTACTTCTTCCCACACTATTTACTTTCTTGGACCCCTGTCTAGAAGGGCGACTGACGTGATACCCGGGGTGAATTTCCTTTCTCCCATCCAATCATCAAGCTTCCTTTTGAAGAGGGCCAAAGAGGCGCACTGCTTGACATGCATGGGCAGTCTATTCCAGAGTCTGGGGAGTCTCTGGGTCAGGAACCTATCCCACCAGCATGTTTTGTTTATTGTGATGACAAGGTTTAGATCCCTGGAGCGTGTGGCTCTGAGGGATTGGGATTTCTTTAAGTGTAGCATGTCCAACAGCTCTGGGTTTGACATGGCCTTGTATGTTAAGCAGAGATCGCCTCGGAGTAGACGATATGCGACAGAGTATAGCTAGAGTTTTTTAAGGCGGTCAGCATAGGGCATCTGCTTTAAGCCTGTGATTCTTTTAGTGAGGTATTCCTGCAGCCTTTCCAGTTGTTGCAGATGTCTTGAGAGGTACATACCAAATGGGGCGTTGTATTCTATAATGGGTCTAATGAGGGATGAGTACAGTGGGACGACCTCCTTTTTTCTTGATGAAAAGCCCTTATTGATGAGGTGTGCCACATACAAGGATTTCCTGACTGTTGTTGGGATGTGGTTATTGAAGGTGAGACCATTGTCCACCTGTGTCCCTAAGTCTCTTATCACACTTTTGGTGTTTAGTGTACTGCCACTGATGTGGTAATTCACTGGTACATGTTTTTTCCCAAAGGGGATAACTATAGATTTCTTGGCATTGAGCTTGAGCCCACGGCTCTGGCACCAAGCATCTGTTTCTGTAAGGCCCTTTTGTAGAGTGTCCACATCATTTGGATTCAATAATGGCTCCCAGTTTGCAGTTATCTGTGAACTTTGTTAGGCAGAGTCCCTTAGTGTTGGCCTGTACTTCAGAGAAGTAGATGCCAAACAAGAGAAGTCCCAGGACTGAACCCTGAGGTACTCCACTTGTCACTTGTCTGGAGCTGGATTTGGAGTCAGCTACTTTTAAACTATGGGTTCTGTCAGTAAGCCAGTTGACAACCCAGCGAGTGACATAGGGATTAATGCCCAGCTTAGTAAGTTTATCTACGATTCCAGAGTGGGGGGTGGTGTCAAAGGCCTTGGCAAGGTCCAGATAGGCTGTGTGGACTGCCTTACCCTCGTCCACAGCTCTGAAGACTGTTTCGAAGAAGTCAATAGGTTCATAGGTAAGTACTAGGCTAGCTGCCTTTGCAGGCCATTTAAGCCTAGCCCATTTCCCTTTTTACGCTCAAAATAACCTATCCCATTGCAAGATTGGCCTTGCCCATCTCATAGTGGATAATTTTATATTACTGCTAATAAGAATAAATGGGATCATACCATAGATAATTTGAGGGGACCCATGCATGGGATAAAGCATTTAGAAGCTGCCTCTGTCATTAGTAATAGTACAGTTTTTGAGGAGTTCCACTGCAGATCTGAGGAATGTTATTCATTGTAAGGAGTCCTGCTGCCAGTTTTGAAGAATATTATTTCCTTTTGATGAATGTTGTCATAGACTGTAATTTCCCATTTATTTGCGGAGTCCTATCATGTTCTCTTTTTTGGGTATTATGCTTCTGATGTTAGTGTTATGACTTTGTATGCTGACTTTGTGAAATGCTGCAGACTTGGTTTTGGTATTCTTCAGAAATTTCTTTAAAACCTTGATGTACTCCTAGGATATTCTTCGAGGGCTGGACAGTTGTAAATGCAATGATATTCATGACAGGGTCATTATGGTAATATTTTGGTATAAAAAGACACTTTAATGAAAACAGCCACAGCTGCAGATCATTGTAAAAGGAGGGAGATGTGCCCATAACCAATCAACTTGGCTTTCTGCTCTTTGCTGGACTAGAAAGCCTGGGAATATTAAACAGGAAAGAGATGGTTGTGGCAGTCAAAATAGTAGCAGCTGTGGTAGAGTGAGGTAGGTTTTAGTTCAGTTTGGACTTCAGTTATCATTAGTGGAGAGTTTTGCAGGGCAAGAGTACTTTGATATAAGGGCCGATGGGTGAGCAGCTGTGTGTATATGTAAAACAGAGATGACATACACTGTGTTGCTGTTATTTTCCTTTTTGCTTTAATGACAATTGGAAATCAGAAATTTTTGTAAATACAAATTACCTGTAATTGTTGGGTGCAAGGCCTATTTGAATACAGAATTACCTCCTGCTGTTGTTTGATAATTAATCTGGCTTTGCAGGGCTAATGTGGTTTTCCTGGAGCAAGTTAGTATCAAACCTCTCAAATGTCCCTTATTTTGCCTCATATTTTTTGCTCTGTCCAGTGTAAATTCTTTTTGATTTGGGTAAATCAGTGTGTTCTAACGTTTACATGAATTTTCCTCTTTTCATCTGTTCATTTTAAACAATCACTAATTTGGCTTTACAGGCCTAGAGTGCATTTGTGTGATGTAAGTGGCAGCACTTTGCTGTTGTTACTGTGTGTTTGTGTGAAACCAACTTGAGATATGATACTGTGGCCATTATTTTTACATAGTCAGATATCTGGGTCACAGTTGAGATTGCAGCTATAATTGGTGGGTCAGGGGCTGTATATGGATGAAAGCGGCCAACCTTCCGCTCATGATCAAGTTGACAGTTATTAATCTGGATTTCCAATACTAGTATACATTTGTTTACAGTAGTTTGGAATATTTTACTGTAGTCATTGTTTTATCACAATCAGATTTATGAGGTGTACACAGTAACAGTGGTTGTAATTGATGAGTATGGGCATTGCTGGTTTAGAATGGCAACAGTTCAAGTTGTCTTGTATTGTTGAAATGCTTTGAAACTTTTAGTTATGTACTTACCATAATGATAGATGTGTGTGATCCATCTCGCCTACATTCATTACTGACGGGCTCGGAGCCGAGAGTCGGCTCAGACTCGGCCACTATAACTAGCACAAAGTCTCTCATTGGCTGGGCTAACCCTGTATCCCAGGATGCATCACGCCCAAACCCCCAGATCTTGTTTGCCCCAATATTATCTTCCCACATACACCACACCACAAGGATATATATGTAAGAGGAGAGAAAAAATAATATCCTCAGAGGAATCAGAATACAAGTTTCCTCCAAGTCCAACAGGTAGGGGGAAGGAGGGTGGGTACGTAAGAATGTAGGCGAGATGGATCACATACATCTATCGTTATGGTAAGTACATAACTAAAAGATGTAATGTGACCCTATCTCGCCTACATTCATTACTGACGGGACAGCGTCCCTAGCAAGTAAATCCCGGGAGGCTCACTGGAAAACACTCCTGAGCACTGTGGAACCAAAGGAAGCCCGACCTCTAGAGGCCATGTCCAGTTTGTAATGAGAAATAAAGGTATGTGGAGAAGTCCAAGTAGCCGCTGCACATATCTCATCTATGGATAGTCTAGCATGAAAGGCCACTGAAGTTGACATAGCCCTGGTAGAATGCGCCTTAACTGGAACGGGAAGATCCTTACCCGCTAATGCATAAATAAATGAGATGCAGTCTCTAATCCACTTAGCTATGGTGATCTTAGTTACAGATCTGCCAATTCTATTGTGCGAAAAGGACACAAACAACTGATCTGATTTCCTCTCCTGTTGTGTCCTATTAAAATAAAACCTCAGTTGTCTATGCACATCCAACTGGTGAAATTTGTATTCCGCTTTGTTGGAAACCCATGGAAAAAAGACCGGAAGCTCAATAGACTGGTGGAGACAAAGGGCAGAAGAGACCTTAGGGAGAAAAGAAGGATTAAGTCTCAGAGATACTCTGTCCTTATGAAAAATTAAATAAGGAGGTTTAACAGAAAGGGCTTGAAGCTCCGATACCCTTCTGGCTGAAGTTATGGCTACCAAAAAGGCAGTCTTCCATGACAAAAATTTCAATTCGCAAGAGGCTGCCTGCTCAAAGGGAGAAGACGTTAAAGCTCTGAGCACCACATCTAAATCCCATGGCAAAACGGGTTGCAAAACCAGAAGGCGAAGCAACCAGGCTCCTTTCAGAAAGGCTTTACACAGCTTATGACCCATGAGGGAAGGCTCATATGCAACATGATAATTGGAGATTGCTGCCAACTGAACCTTTATAGTGGAGGCAGCCGAACCCTGTCTAAAAAGTGTTGCTAAGAAATCTAACACCGCCGACACAGGGGCTTGTAAGGGGATCAAGATCACGTTGCTGAGCCAAAAATGCAAATCTCTTCCATTAGTAGAGTATATTTTCCTAGTAGAAGACTTGTGGGAGGAAGACAGAATATGTACTACTTCCGGGGTAAAGATATGCTGTCTGACTAAGGTCGGAAGTGGAGAAGCCAGGCAGCAAGCTTGAGAGTTCATAGGGATGGATGGAGCTGTCCTGACTGATGAGTCAATAGGTCTGGAGCTGGGTCCAGAATCCAAGGACCATCCACCGCATACTTCCGAAGGAAGGGGAACCAAACTTGATGGGGCCAGTGTGGTGCGATTAAAATCATCTTGCTTCCCAAGCAGGTAGCCTTCTGAATTACTCTTGGTAGAAGAGGGACCGGCAGGAAGGCGTAGAGCAGACCGGAGGGCAAATTGTGGACTAGAGTATCCCTGAGTGACTCCCCCTGTGGGGGGATCAGAGTGAAAAAACTGCTGAACTTCGCATTCAGGGGGCTGGCAAAGCGGTCGTAGCAGGGAAGGCCCCACCTGGAGAAGATCTGAGCAGCCACTCGATCATTCAGGGACTACTCGTGAGGCATCAGAATAGCTCTGCTCAGCCTGTCTGCTATCACACTGGACTTCCCCGGAATGTGCGTTGCCACTAGAAAGCGCTGGGAAGTGATCACCCAATTACACACTCTCATGGCCTCCCTGCAAAGGGGGTAGGACTTGGTTCCTCCCTGCTTGTTCAGATACCAGACAACCAACATATTGTCAGAAAGAATCGCAATAGTTCCCCTGGGAAGACAGCTGTGAAGTGCCTGCAATGCTAGAAGCACCGCTCTCATCTCCAGAACATTGATATGCAAGTGAACCTCGTGGTCTTGCCAAGTACCTTGGACCGTCTTGCCCAGATAATGCCCCCCCACCCTATCTGGGAGGCGTCAGTGGTTACTGTGGCAATAGGGGACGGGGGGTACAAGGGTCTCCCTTGATTCAGGTTGGACGAGAGAAGCCACCAATGCAGATCCTGCCGGCATCTCCCTGTGATGAGAATCGGATGGGACAAGGGATGTTCTTGATATGACCACTGGGCCGAAAGGAGCCACTGAAGTATTCGCATGTGTAACCTGGCTAGCGGAACTAGAAGAATGGTAGCTGCCATTGATCCCAACAACTGAAGAACCATCCTGGCTTGGGCTTTTTCCTGGGGTAGTAAAGCCAGGACTTGGGCCTGTAACACTTTTATTCTCTCTGCCGGTAGGAAAGCTCGCATTTCTACAGAGTCTAGCTCTGCGCCGATAAAGGCAATATGCTGTGATGGCAGCAATACAGATTTTGCCCAGTTGAATAAAATCCCTAGAAGATGGCCCAATTTGACAGTAGCTCTCGTGGCTTGAACAAGTAGATGCCTGGTGGGGGCGGTGAGGAGCCAGTCGTCTAGATAAGGAAACACCTGGAATCCTAGACGTCTCAGGTGAGCTGTCACCACTGCCAGACACTTGGTGAACACTCTGGGGGCTGTGGTGAGACCAAAGGGCAGGGCCCGGAAATGAAAATGACTGGCTCCCAGCCGGAAGCGTAAATGATTCCTGGAAGCCTTGTTTATCTTGATGTGATAATAGGCATCCTTGGGATCGATGGAGCACATCCATACTCCTTTTTCCAGCAATGATAAAATGGATTGCAAAGTGACCATTCGGAACTTGGACTTCTTTACAAAGCGGTTTAAATGGCTGAGATCCAGAATGGGTCTCAAGTCCCCTGTTCTTTTAGCACCAAAAATAACCTTGAGTAAGTTCCTAATCCGATCTGATCTGCGGGGACTGGTTGGATGACTCCTTTTTCTAGCAGCTTTGAGACTCCTATTGCTGCCTGATCCCATTGACTGGGTGGAACGCCCGGGATTTTCCTTGATGGCGGGGGGGGGGGGATGAGTAAAGGGAATGGTGTAACCTCTGGTGATGATACGAAGCACCCATCGATCCTGAGTGATGGACTCCCAGGCCTGAAGATGCTCCGAAAAATGACCCCCGACTGGCTCCGGAGACACATAGTCGGGTAATCCCTGAGGGACGTTGGTAGGAGGAACCACAAAAGGACTCGCTGTCTCCTGTATTGCGGGGGCCTCCACCGCCTCTAGGGCGACACCTTCCATTAAAATTCCCTCCTCCTCTGCCCCTGGAGGGGGGGGGGTCACTTTGATGGGCAGGGGAAGACCTTTGAGACTTTCTGAACCACATTTTCCCTCACCTCTGAGCCTTGGGATAAGGTCTAGTGGGAAGCGAAAAACGGGACCCAACGGCAGACAAAGTCTTACCCTCCTGCTCACATCTAGTGAGGGTGTCTTTCACTTTGGGTCCAAAAAGGGAGGACCTGTCGAATGGGGCGTCCGTGAAAGAAGACTTGAAAGCCTCCGCAAAATGACACAAGCACATCCAAGCTTGCCTCCTGAGGGCTACGCCCGAACTCGCTGCTCTACCCGCCCCCTCAGCTGCATAAGATATGAGCCTCATGGACAAGTTGACGATGGAAGAAAGGGTAGACAGCTGGGTGTTAACAGACTGGGCCAACGCCTCAGGCAAGTTACCCGACAGGGTATCTCCCAACTCCTTTATGAGATCCCTTTGGAGCCGCGTAAAATGACAAGTAATTCAGCGACCGCAAGGTAAAGGTCGCTGAAGACAGGGTACGCTTCCCATACCTATCCATACTCCTAGACTCCTTATTAAGAGGATGGATGGAAGTAGAAGCTTCTGCCACGTCCTGCTGAGTGGCAGACGCCACCACCATAGCATCCACAGGTACTCCCTTGGTCAAAAATTCTTTTCCAGGAGGTGCAGATAAGAACTTATTGGGGCGGCTAGGAACTGGCTCCACAGAGTCAGGGTGTTCCCACACCCTTCGACAAATAAGATCCAATAATTCATCGAAGGGTGGAGACACCCAGGAGGCGGAAGGCTGGGCTCCGAAGGCCTTGAGGAAGAACGACTCCTCCTCAGAAGGGTTTTTGGATGGCCAGTCGCCCCGCTGTCTCAAGATCTCCAGGATATCGGAGAACGAGACATCATCAGAGGATGACTTTGAGGACCCTTCTGCATCATCGAGGTCAGTGTCCGAGGTGACAGACTCATCTGGGGAGTCTACGTTCTTCCTCTTACACAAATTCTTCCTGGGAGGCTCCTCAGGCACGGACTCTGAAGGGCTCTCAGAAAGCAGGGGACCACACATGGAGGTATCCTCAGGCCTAGGAGCCCCGCTGTCCAGAGATAGGGGGGCACCAGAAGCTCTAGTCGCAGCATCTGGGAAAGGAGTTGCTGATTCAGGTGAAGTCATTACGGACTTGGCCAGCGCGCTCCTCATAGCCTCGAAGGCAGGTCCATCAGAATCGGATGAAAAACCCGCCTCTGAGACCATGACCGGAGTCGGGGTACCCCTAGCCGAAGCACCAAGGGGGAGACTCTAAGCCGAAGCCTGAAGCACCGCTGTATCCCCCTCTGGTTCGACTGAGGACATCAGAGTACCAAAACCTGTAGAAGGGATGGAAAAGGTTGGAGCCGAGGTCGGATCTGAAAGACTAGCAGGAGGTTTCGGAGCCGACCCAAGGACTTCACTCGATTCGGCAGACACCGGCTCCAATGACACAGAGGTTGTCGGAGGAGGAAGAAACGGAACAGATACAGTGGCTGGCTCCGGAGCCGATTGGGCTGGAGCCGAAAATAATTTAGTTAACACTGGCGACTGGAGGAGCCTCTGGACCACCCTATCCACATCTGAATCCGACAGCCTGGAGGAATTGGAGGAGACAGAAGGTGGTCGAGAAACCTTCTCTGTCGGAACAGAGAGAAGACTGGGGGAACGGCTCCGAATCGGCTCCAAAAAGATTAGAGCCGAAGCAGGCTCGAGAACCACCGCAACCTCCTTCGGCACCGACGACCGTGGAGTCGAAGAAACCGACCCCGAAACAGACAAGACTTCCTGCGGCTCCGAGACCAGTGGAGCCGAGGCAGGAGATATAGCCTTGGACTGTAACACCTGCGACTCCGAGACCAGTGGAGCCGAGGAAGGAGATATAGTTTTTAACCTTTTCTCCGGAGGCTCCGAAGAACTAGCCGGAGACTTCATTTTTGTCTTGGACCTGGATTTCTCTGACGGGGGAGAAGACAATAATGTTTCCTCAAAGGAGGGTTTAATCAAACCCTTAAGGATAAGTTTATTTTTTCTCTCCTGTAAAACCCTGGAAGAGAAGGTATGACAAACACTGCAGGATTCCTGCAAGTGTATGGCACCAAGACAATAAACACAGATGGCGTGGCCATCAGTCAACAACATTTTATATGCACATTTGGCGTATTTTCTAAAGCCAGATGGCTATGTTCTTTTTGTTCCTTACCAGACATTAGGAAAAAAGTACAGTTGTGTACACTTACCATAAATTTAGATGTTCGAGCGTCTTCACTGTTGCAGTCATCACTGTAGGGTTCTTCCTGCCGGCAGGCAGTCCTCGGTCGGCCAGAATCCCAAAGTCTGGGTCCGGCATCGGCTGTTCAGTCATGCTCCCTGACGTCAGAGTGCTAGGAGTACAAAGCTGCCAGCCGACGCCATGTTCTCCAGTTTTTCTTGCCCCAGATGTCAGGTGCCTAAAAATGAAGGCTAATAGTAAAAACCAAAAAATAACATACCACAAACCCCATAGCCTGTAGCAAATACACCTCAGAAGAAAGGTGAAGTAGGTAAGCACACTAGTGAAAGTATAAGAGGGGACAGGAGGGAGGATAACCCAGACTGCAACAGTGAAGACACTCGAACATCTACATTTATGGTAAGTGTACACAACTGTACTATGTTCATCGTGTTTCACTGTTGCAGTCATCACTGTAGGGTTGAATCCCAAAGCTGAGATAAGGGTTGGTGGTTATAGAGAAGAAGGGGCGGATAGAAGGCCCTGCAAGACTGCAGAAGCAAAGCCTGCCCTAGAATTAGAGTAAAGAGGGAGATTATAGTGCTTAGAGAAAGTATGCACTGAACTCCAAGTTGCAGCTTCCAAAATATCTTTGGTAGGTACTCCCCTGAGAAAGGCAGCTGAAGTAGCAGCAGCTCTGGTAGAGTGAGTCCTAATTTTTCCTGGGATTTGCTTTCCATGATGAGGGTAACAAAATCTGATTCCATGAGCAATCCATTTAGAAATGGTCTGTTTTGAAATGGCTTTGCCTTGGGAGTTTGTTGCATAAGAAACAAACAGTTGCTCTGTTTTCCTGATATCCTTGGTTCTGTTCAGGTAAAAACGAAGTTGTCTGTGTACATCCAAGGAACGCAAGATCCTTTACCCCTTATTTTGTGGATTAGTGAAAAAAGTTGTCAGGTGAATAGTTTGATTTAAAGCCACTTTGGAAACCACTTTAGGCATGAAAGTAAGATTAGTCCTTAAAGACACCCTATCTTGGTGAAAAGTAATGTAAGGTTCCACAGCCATGAGTGCTTGTAACTCCGAGACTCTCATGGCTGAAGTCAAAGCCAGTAGGATAGCTGTCTTCTATGATAAATACTTAATATCAGTTGTGGCAGCAGGCTCAAAAGGAGGCAGAGTGAGTTTTTCCAGAACATAGTTGAGGTCCCAGGCAGGTATGGGTGGTGTCCTAGGGGGCCTTAAATTCTTTGCTCCTCGGAGATATTGTTTCAGAAGTGGATGCGAAAAGATTGTAGGGTCTGTACTGTAATAAGCAGAGATAGCTGAGGCATGAATTTTTATGGAGGAGAAGGATAAACCCTTATGCAGCATGTCTGTTAGGTAAAGCAAAATCAGAGGGATATTAGGAATGAGAGGATCTGAATCCTGAGCATGCATCCAGGTGCAAAATCTCTTCCATTTACCTGCATAAGATTTTCTAGTGCTAGGCCGTCTGGCTTCTAAGATAACATCCATGACTTGTTTGGGAAGGGAAGGATTAATCATAGATCCTGAATTCGCCAGGCTGCCAGGCTGAGAGTTTTGACATGAGAGTGCAGAACTGGCCCTGGTGTTGGGACAAAAGATTGGGAATCTGAGGCAAAATCCAAGGTGGTTCCTGAGATAGATTCTTCAGTGTTGAGTACCAAAATTGACGAGGCCAATTTGGGACCAGTAAAATCATCATCTCGGGCTTGTCCTGCTTGATCTTTAATAACACCCGTGGTAGAAGAGGTAGTGGTGGAAAGGCATACCCCTTGAGGTTTTTCCAACTGAATGATAGTGCATCCACTTTCCATGCTAGCTTGTGAAATGTCCTTGTGCAAAAAATCTGTAACTGGTGGTTGAGGGGGGATGCAAACAGATCTATGTCCGGGCAGCCCCAGGCTTCTGTAATCGTCTTGAATATGTGGGTGTCTAGCATCCACTCGTGTGGGTCTGACAGGTTCCTGTTCAGGCTGTCTGCCAGAGTATTTTGTTTCCCTGGCAGGAACTGAGCCTGTAGATCCCACTTTGTAAGCTACAGCTTTGTTCCACAGAGTCATGGCTAGTCTGCAAAGGGGTTAGGAATGTGAGCCCCCCTGCTTGTTTATGTACCACATAACTATGGTGTTGTCTGTTCATATCAGTAGTTGTCCTGGTTGTAGAAGATCCCTGAAAGCCAAGAGGGCATTCTGAACAGCTAACATCTCTTTTAAATTGATATGTAGGTGCTTCTGATCCTCTGTCCAAAAACCTTGCAGACCCTTTCCCTGCAAGTGGGCTCCCCATGCGTAATCCGAGGCATCCGTGGTTAACACTTGACTGGCTGGAGGTAGACTGAAGGCTTTCCCTTTGTTGTGAAGACATGCCATGGTCCACCAGTGGAATTCCTTTTGTAGGCAAGGCAAGACAGCAATCTGTGTGTCTAGACTGTGGCAATGCTGGGACCATACACTTTTTATGTACCATTGTATTTTTCTCATATGTAGTCTTGCATTTGGTATGAGAAGGATGCAGGAGGCCATGTAACCCAAAGCCTGCAGGAATTTCCTTGCAGTTAGCTGAGTTATAGAAGCCAAGGTTTTGAAAGTGGAAGCCAGCTGTGGTTGTTTTTCGGATGTCAGGAATGTCATCTGGGTTGTTGTGTTTAAAAGAGCACCCAGAAAAGTTATCTGTTGTGTGGGGGTCAAATTTGACTTTTTTATGTTCACAGTGAATCCCAGATACTTGAGAAGATTTTGAACAAATTCCAAGTGCTGGAGTAAAACATCCTTGCTGTCTGCTTGAATAAGGCAGTCGTCCAGATAAGGGTAAATTTGAATACCCTTGAGTTTGCAATAAGCTACTACTGGTGCCAGGCACTTGGTGAAGACCCTGGGCGCAGTAGACAAGCCAAAGGGCAGTGCAGAGAATTGGTAATGTTTCGAGCCGGCCTTGAACCAGAGGTATTTTCTGCACTCCTGTCTGATAGGGATGTGTAGGGTAAGCCTCCTTTAAATCCAATGTCACCATCCATGCATTTTTGCTCAACATTGGCAGGAGCTGCTGCAGAGTAAGCATCTTGAACTTTGGTATCTCCAGGAAAGTATTTAAGAGTGACAGATCCAGGATGGGTCTCCATGTGTTTTGCTTTCTGGGAACTAGAAAGAGCCTTGAGTAAAAACCTTGCCCCGTCTCTGATTGTGGAACCAGTTCTATGGCCCTCATAGTCATGAGGGATCCCACCTAGTTTAATGCCTCGGACCACTGGTGTTTTGGTAGGTCTGGCCATCCATTTGGTCTTGGCAAGGTATGAAAGTGGAATTTGTAACCTCTTGAAACTACATCCAGAACCCACTTGGTCTTGGGTTATGCAAGTCCAATTTTGTTGAAAAAGAGAGAGTTTTCCTCCTAGAGGGGCTTCCAGGAGAGAAGTTCCTGGAGCCATGCAGGGGGAGTCATTGAGCCTGTTTTCTATATGATTGAGGTCTGTCCTCTCCACAACTGGAGGTGGAAGCACTCCATTGTCTAGGTCTGTAAGAGGTCTGTGTTTGAGGCCTCCATCTGGTGCGCCTATATCTACCCCTCTGAGACCTGTCCAAGCTGGGAAAAGACCAATTTTTTGTTGGCCAATTTCTGCTAAATCTAGGGGGCTGAACTTTTAAGAAATCCTTAACCGTTTGCATGGATTTTGCCTTATCCTCTTTTTTCTTTATTACCTCTTTAGCCTTAGGCCCAAACAAAACATTCTGCGGAACAGGAGCATCCAGTAACTTTGCTTTCTCTTGATCAGGTAAGTTTTGTTCCTTTAACCAAGCATGTCTTCTAATGATTGTGCCAGAGGCAGCCGCCCTGCAAGAAGCCTCCAAGGCATCAAAACCACAGTGTAAACCATGTTTCCCCACTTGTTCAGTAGCATGCATCAAATCATGTAATTCCTTATTATCTGCACATGCAGAAATGGTACCTAACTTTTGTTTCATAACAGACAGTAGAAATTGCTGATATTTTAGCATATGAAATTGGCAATTTAAAGCCTTAATCGATAAAGTAGCAGAAGTATACACTTTTTTGCCCCATCTCTCCAAAGCTCTGGAATCCTTATCTGTTGGAATAGGGATTTTAGCAGAGGCAGCCTTAACCCCCTTAGGACCCTGAGAAATGGTTTCTGGATCAGCAGTAGGATTTTTGTAAAGGAAATGGTGGGAGTCAGGGACCCTGTTATATCTGTCGGGCTTAGCAGGGGCTGGAGGAAAGGAGTCAGGAGTTAAATTAGCCTCAGAAAAGGCATCAACCACAATATCCAAAATAGGAGGAATAACCAGGGGTCTATGTTGGGGAAGAAGAAGGAAATCCCTGAGCCTTCTCTTAGATTCCGAGTACTCCTGTCCCTCCCAGTGAAAATGATCCCTCATGTCATGTAGAGTTTCCCCAAAAGAAAAATCCTCAGGGGGAGAAGCTGATGGAATAGATTCCTCAGCATCAGAATCCTCATAAGGAGGGAAAGAATATTCCTGTTCAGAGGAAGACACTGAAGAAATAGATGCCTGATCAGAAGATTCATAATCTTGGCCTTTTGTCTGGAGGGGGATGTAAACCCTTAATCATGGTTAGCAAGTCCTCCACCATTTTAAGTAACTGTTTCTGGGATTTGGGTCCCGGATCAGAAGAGGCCTGGGCTGGTGTCTTAGATTTAGAAGGAGTCTTTGTCCTTGGTTTTGCCTTTATCAGAAGCTGTGTATGGCTGAAAACCCCCTCGGAAGCCAGTACCTGCACAGCGGCTCCAGACCCATCTGAGGGAGCATTGTCCGAAGGTCCTGCAGCTGGAGTGCTCAAAGGCCTAGTTGGCTCCTTGTGGGAGTCTGTTTCGGCTATCGGTTCTGAAATGGCCGACAGGGGCTGCGAAAGTGCCTCACTGACGACGGCCGAACCTGAAGCTGGCTCTGCTTGTATAACGTCGTCTGATTTGGACCTCGGAGGTCTGTCCTTATCCTTGCGTCATTTGTGAACTCCGGTAGTCGGAAGTGTGTCCGATGACATTTTGTAATTAAATCACCTACCAAAGTAGTGAAAAGCAAAATCGTACCTCCGCTTAATCGTGCGTTGGTTAAATCTAGCACAAAACCGACAACTAGCTACATCGTGGTCAGGGCCTAAACAAGGAATACAGTAAGAATGGAAATCCTTATGAGGTATTTGCTTCCCACAAGAAATGCAATTATTAACTTTTTCTGACATCGGACTGGAGCAAGAAAAAAGTTTCCCCAACGGGGTACTTAGCTTTGAGAAGAAGTAGTAAGTCTTCGGACTGAAGCACGAAAAAATATCAGGAGTCAGCCGGCCGGCACTTGCAAACTGCTTTCACCGCACGGCAAGAAAGACTGGAGAACATGGCGTCGGCTGGCAGCTTTGTACTCCTAGCGCTCTGACGTCAGGGAGCATGACTGAACAGCCGACGCTGGACCCAGACTTTGGGATTCTGGCCGACCGACGACTTCCTGCCGGCAGGAAGAACCCTACAGTGATGACTGCAACAGTGAAACACGATGAACATCAACCGCACACTCAGCAACACAAGGAGGGAGGGTGGAAAGGGCTCTAACGTAAACACCCGAACACCAAGAACCAAAAACGCCTGACACTAAGACACAAGATAGGGCAAAGGCCCACTAACTCAAACGGGCCTATCCCGCCAAACAGAAGGATTACCACACAATCACCAACAAAAAGGCTGCAATCAGTCACAAAAAATGGAAACAACAGACAACGTAGCTATTAAAATAGCTTTTTAGTATAATAACTCGAGCAAACAGCTAAAAGTTCAAAAAAGAGAGGGTACTTAGCCACAGCCAAGTCGAGACCACGTCGTTACTCTAGGAGTGGCAAACGAGATCTGGGGGTTTGGGCGTGATGCATCCTGGGATACAGGGTTAGCCCAGCCAATGAGAGACTTTGTGCTAGTTATAGTGGCCGAGTTGGAGCCGACTCTCGGCTCCGAGCCCGTCAGTAATGAATGTAGGCGAGATAGGGTCACATTACATTGCGTGTTTTGTGTTGTTACTGGTTAATAAATTTTGTTTAATGTCTTAGTGGAAAAAATGAAACACATTCAAATAAAGTTTGTTTCATTAGACAATAAACAACTTATCAAACAATCTGTTAAGTGAATTTAAAGAAACACATGCATTTATGCATGGTTCTAAAATAAAAAAGTATGGACTGTAGCCCATACCCAGGGGCCAACCACGTGAGAGTGAGTGTTTCATTTCTTTGTCTTGTTCACGGTTAACTCTTTGTTGCACCAGTATATTTTCTATAAGAAGAGCCAGTGTGTGTTAGTACCACAGTATGTAAAAAGGAAAGAAGCAATTTTTCGCGGAGTACAATCTTAGTCTTACTCTACAAATTATTTATTTATTCATTGCTTTTGGAGGCAGGAGACAAGATCGGGCCTTCACAAACCCAAACTGGGTGGGGTCCAGTGTCTGAAGGTTGCCAATGTCATTGTTTATAAGTACCATGATAATACGTTCCATGGCCTTGCAGATCAGGCTCGTCAGACTGATGGGGCGGTAGTTCCCGGGATCCAAGGTGGATCCCCCCTTGTGGAGTGGGATAACTGTAGCTGTGCGCCACTCAGTGGGCATGAAGCTTGAGGTGAGGGTATGATTAAACATGACACTTAGGTGAGGTGCCAGTTCATTTTGTAGTTCATGTAGTACACAGCCCGGGATGTCATCTGGTCCCATGGATGCTGTATTCTTAGCTTTGGAGAGTGTGTTTTTTTTTTTACCTGTGTGGCCATTACCGGAATTTGGCAATCTTCTGGTATTGAGATGGGCCATTTAGGGGGTGAGGGGGGGGGGGTGAAGTTGGCACTGAATCGATCTGTCAAGATATTGGCAATATCCTTGGGATCAGTATATTTAATGCCATTCTGTTGTAGCTCAGAGCAGATCTGAGCATTGCCATTTAGATTCTTGACATAGTTATAAAATGCCTTGTGGTTGTCTTTGGAATCTTTGGCAATTTTATTTTCGTAACTTGCTTTGGAGGATTTTATGTGGGATCTCAGCTTCTTACTGAGGCTGGTAAGGGAGTTTTTTGCATCCTGGGATTTTCTTCTTTTCTGCAACAGTTTCTTCCTTTTGTTGTAAAGTTTGTTTATGGCACGGGACCACCAAATTGGCTTCCTTTTTTGGGGGGAGAGCGTCTTGGTTCTATTTGGGATGGCACGATTCATGCATGAGTAGATGTGCTCGTACCGTGCCTTAGTGTAGGACTCAGCCGTCTAACTTTTAGTTCCCATCTACATGGGTGTCGCGAAGTTTGTAACTTCTGACTTGAGTAGCACGAAGTTGGCTTTGGAGAAGTTTTTTATGGAGGTTTCCTTACTGGGGTGGGGGTGGGGGGTGGGAGTGGGATGTGGATGTTAAGGGTTATTAGCTTATGGTCTGACCTGACCAACGAGGGGGTGACCATAGGTGTGGAGCATCAATTTCCATTGTTAGTAATGAACTAGTCCAGGATATTGGAGCCCCTGGTGAGACTATGGATTAGTTGATCCAGGGCATTGGAATTTATGAATTCCAAGAACCGTTGGGCAAAGGTGTTGGTACATGAGTAGTTTTCCCAGTTAATGGCAAGGTAGTTGAAAATCACCCAGTATTAGGGTGCTTGGTTGTATATTAATATTTTCCAGTATATTTAGAAAGGTGTAGTGAGAATCTTGGGGCATGGTGGGGGATCTGTAGCAAGCTACAATTTGGATTGCAGTCATATCTAGTGTTAGTTGCACCTGGAGAATTTCAGACGCATTGTGTTGGGCAACTAACCTGGTGGTGTGAATATCCTTGGTGAATATGGACACTCCTGCACCTTCTGTTTTGATCCTGGTTTGGTGGCCAAAAAGTGTGGTAAGAGTTGTAGCCTGGTATTGCAGGGGTGCTCTCTAGAGCCTTGAACCAGGTCTCAAGTTACTGCACAGATATCGATATTCTCCATTTTTAGGAGTGCCTCGAGAGAGTGCATTTTGAGGTTTAGACTTCTAGTATTGAGTAGCATTACCTTCAGATTTTGCATGCTTGTATCTGTTACAGTGGTGGTTTTGTCCTTTGAATGTTGCCTAAAAAAGGCACTATAGGGGTGGCAAGAGCCTTAACCAGTAACCTGAATCCCAGGGGCGACAGGTGCAGACCATCTCTGGCAAAGCATCATGGTCTGTCGATCATGTCGTCCCAGGCAGATACTGGATCCCCTTTGAATGACACCAGAAGCTTAGCCAACTGTTGAAGTGAATAAGTTTGACCTTGTATTGTGGTATCATTCTGGGCGAAGGCAAAATGCTACTCAGGGCTAGGGTCATACCTGCCTGGGCCACATGATCCGAGAGCTCTTCCATGTCTCTTTTCATATAGTCCAGGGAGGTACGTCTCAAGTCATTCACTCCAACATGGACAATGACAAAGTCATATTTGTACTTGTGGAGTGACTTGAGTGCATGAGTTATGTGGCGGATCCTGGCACCCGACAGGCAGCTCACTGTAATTTTCTCCTTGTTCAGCCTGGTCAGCGGGACATCAGTGTGCCTGACTAGAGAGTCACCTATGACTAAAGTGTTAGGTACATTGTCTTGCCTTAGGGGCTGTTGTTGGGTGGCACACTGATGTTGTGAGCTATGTGACACTTTGGTTGTGACTGGTGTTTGTTTGCGTTTCAGCTTCTGAGGTCCTTGTTGCTTGGGCAGGTTACAGTTAAGGGCCTCCGCATATGTGGATTTAGTGTTGCTATGTGTGGATGTTGGTGGTGTGAGCTTAGAAGGGTTGTGTGTTGCTTGAGGTGTAGTGCGGTTGTTAACCTTCTCCTCATGACTGTCTAGCACAATCTTGGGTGGAGACAGCTTTTCTTCCAGTTTGGTTATGTAAGTGCATCTCTCACAGGTTGTAGTGTTGGGTGGTAAGAGGAGAGGGTTGTCTGTGTACGAGGCAATTGCTGCATTGCCCCAGTATGCCAGATTCACCAGGTGGACAGGAGAAATCAATGGAAGCTGACCCTTGGACATGCCTGGTTTGGTGCTTTTTTTTGAAAAGTACAGGAGCTTTGCAAAGGTACTTTGCAACTATAGGCTGTTTAGTGCCTATGATTAATTTCTCCTTATTGATAAAGAGAGTTGAGTGCTTGTATCAGTTTAAGGCTTCCTAGTGCTTTCCAACAGGTATTAGAGCAAGTGCTAGTCACAGGGATGCTTAAAGGTAAGATGAAAAAAAAAATGGTTTATCCTAAACACTGCAGTGTGTACTAGAGAAGCTAGATGTTAAAGTAGGTAACTTAAGTTTTACCTGTCTAAAATGTTAAGTTTGAGTGGAGGGTCACTATTTTTAAAACAGCAGGATAGACTGAAAGGGGGTGATCACTGTTGTATGCCGGTACTATGGAATACAGTAGAATGGCCAATAAATTTAAATAGTTGAACGGGAGTGATTTCACAATATGATAATTTTGTGCTTACTCACACAAGCCAGTGAAAGCAGAGATAAAATGAGATATATGGCCAAATTAACATAAGAGGCAGGCAACTAGAAAGACAGTGGTATTTAAGAGCACAACAGTGACTGGGGGGATTTCTGCCTGACTCACAAGAGACAGAGCTGTGGTGTCTTCTGAAGTTTTAATATGCACTTAAAAGCAGAACACAAGCAAAACACAAGGTAAAGAAAACAAATCACAGCACTCAAAATATAAAAAGGCAATAAACTAATACAAAATACAACAAATAAAAAGCAAACCAACCTTTTCCTCACAGCAAGTGTAGCAGAGTCTGGGTGAGCCTTTCTAATAAAGACAGATGAAGTAGTAGACTGAAGTCTAGACTGTTTTCTTGGAGTACGCATTAGTGGAGAGGGGAGCAAAGAAGATAGAGAGTCAACCATGAACTCAGGTGAGTGAGCTCTCAGCAAAAAAGTGCTAAGAGTCAGACCAAAATAGTTTTGGATCCATAGGTTAAAAAGTGGGATTGGCTGAAATAACTACAAGAGTTGAAGACTTAGGAACTGTAGTTTTTCTCTCTGGATCCGATGATCTTCAATTTTTTTTTTGAGGATCCGAGGATGAAATAGTCTTTTGAGACTTTGGTGGAGATTGTTTCCAATGCTCCCATGGAGTCTTGGATGATTTGCTGGGGGTTTGAGTCCCTGAGGAAGAAGATGACAGAGGTAATAATCCTTTGAGGACTAGTTTGTTTCTTTTATCCACAATAGCCCTAGAGTTAAGAGCGACACAAATGGTACAGTTCGTACCCAGATGTGCTGCTCCAAAACTGTAAACGCACTCCCTGTAGGTATCTGAGTTTGGGATTTTGTGCCCACTGGAAGTACAATTTTTAAAACCTGTAGAAATATAACTAACCTTTTTTTAAGGCAAATTAAAACTATAGAAACTAGGGCTACCAACAATGGTAGTTAACATCCAATTTATCTGGGTAAGAAAGATGGATAGGAAAGAGTAAATATATAAAATGAGGTACCAACAATGGTATGGGAAAGTTACCTTGATAAGGTAGAGAAATAACCAAGAGAATAAAAAGTGAACTACTGACGGGGAACTAAAAAGTAAATAGCTAACCAGAAAAAGTGGTTTTAATACCCAAAAAACACTTACTACACAACCCAAAAAATGCTATGAGAGCGGATCCACATTGGTGCGAAATGGCAGCAAATGAGATCTGAGGTACTGGGGATGGACTAGGGAATTATGGGTAGAGGGAGGATCTCGAGAGTTGGATTCGAAGTCTATAAAATGTGACTGAGTTGTATCCAAGGTTGGATCCGTAATCCATACTTTGAAGAAGAATAAAAAGGGCAACCATCAGATCTGCAGATAAAACATTCCTCATACTTTCACAATATGTCAGAACAAACTAACATGCACTCCTGACAATTCAAAACTCTGAAAATCAAAGTTGCAGAAATATACACTTTTCCCCATAGCTATCAATTTTCCCATCCTTGTCAGAAAGAGAATGGTGTATAAAAATTTAAAAGACTGAAGAACATTATACATCCTATCTGCCTTTTTAGGGGTAGCTGGATGACCCTCAGGAAAACTGTGGGCGGTGACACACACATCCTGTAAAGCAGACAGAAGATGAAGAATGAGTGTAGGTTTCTGTAAATGCTTGTATAACAACTCATAGAATTTTCTGAGGGACTGAGAAACTTGAGTGTTCTCCCACTGAAAACATGGTACATTCTAGCAATTATCTCAGATAAAGAGAAAGAAATCCCCACAGGGAGTCAGAAACTGAGATCTACTGAGTCTGAATCACACATCTCAGGTGAAAAAAAACTATCTGTCCCTGCATCTTCCTGTTCAGATTCAGAATCTTGAATATATTCAGAAAAAGATAAATACTTCTTTATTTTACCAAAAACTACTTTACAAGAAGGATCAAAAACCTGAATTAAACCCTGAGCCAGACCCAGTAAATTACTCCTATCCAAAGAATTTGAGTAGATACATGATTTTTGTTTTTGACAGGAAAAATACGGCCAATCATGTTACTAATGGCAGTAGCTGCTTTTCCAGGGATTGGCACAACATTCTGACACAATAGGGAAACCTTCCCTGTTCCCTCTTCTAGGACGGAGTGGCCCTCCCTTACCCAATGAGGAGACCCCAACAGCTGCAGAGGATGTGGCTAACACTCAGTCCAGAGTGGCTTCTGGAGCTATACTGGTGGTATCTGGGGTAAAAGATGAGTGGGTCTCAGGTACAACAAGGTACAACAAATGGTTAAAGTTTTTTTTGAACAAACGGGTAAAACAAGTTTTTTTACCATACTAATTCACAAAGGAGATCACTCTAATGAACTATCAAACTTTAGGCCTACAGCTATCTTGTCTCCCCTTTCTAACTTACTAGAAAAATGCATTCAAGCAACTCTTGGACTATCTCCTTCAAGAAAATCTTCTCACTTCCACCAAACATGGCTTCTGTCCAAACCACAGCACAACTACTGCCTGTTATTTCCTTTACACAAATGATCACTCAAGCCAAATTCACTTCACGAGCTCTATCCATAACAGTGGTCTCACCTTCGATAACCACATCACCACAACAGTCAGGAAATCCTTCTATGTGGCACACCTCATCACTAAGGGCTTTTCATCCAGAAAAAAGGATGTCATTGTCCCACTGTACTCATCCCTCATTAGACCCATTATAGAATACAATGTCCCGTTTGGTATGTACCTCTCAAGACATCTGCAACAACTGGAAAGCCTGCAGAAATACCTCACTAAAAGAATCACAGGCCTAAAGCAGATGCCCTATGCTGACTGCCTTAAAAAAACTCCAGCTATACTCTGTCGCATATCGTCTACTCCGATGCGATCTCTGCTTAACATACAAGGCCATGTCAAATCCAGAGCTTTTGGACATGCTACACTTAAAGAAATCCCAATCCCTCAGAGCCACACGCTCCAGGGATCTAAACCTTGTCATCAGAATAAAACAAAACATGCTGGAGGGATAGGTTCCTGACCCAGAGACTCCCCAGACTCTGGAACAGATTGCCCATACATGTCAAGCAGAGTGCCTCTTTGGCCCTCTTCAAAAGGAACCTTGACGATTGGATGGGAGAAAGGAGAAAGGAAATTCACCCCGGGGATCACGTCAGTCACCCTGCTAGACAGGGGTCCAGGGAAGTAAATAGTGTGGGGAAAAAATAGCCAGGGAATTGTTATGGCTAGGCTTGTATAGGCCCTAGGGCTGATAGTCTAGTACCAACCTATGAACCTATAACTTTCCTGAGGTTTCTGACATGCTCTACTTCACCATTTCCTCCAACCAGTAAATCATCAACTATTACTGCACATGGGTAGCCTGAAAAAAATCACTCCATTGCATGCTGAAAGACTTCACTGGTAGAATTTATTCCAAAATAAATCCTGAGGAATCTGTATCTACCAAATGGAGTTCTGAACGTAGTCAGTAGTGAAGATTTGTGATCAAGCATTACTTCCCAAAATAAACTTTCCATTTAAGACAAAAAAAAAACAATGGCATTTAGCATGAGGGTTGCAATCTCCTTGACTGTACGCATAGGATGACAAGGTCTTTTTAATGTTTTGTTTAAGTTTCTTGGGTCAATGCATATTCTGATTTCATCTGAATATTTTTTTTATAAGTAGCTACCATGTAAGATACCCACACTCAGTTGGTTCTGTGACTGGACAAATCACACCTTGCCGGACCATTTTGTCTAACTGGAAGTTGACTTTGTCCTGGACAGCTAATGGAACTCTTCTTGCTGGTCTGACCACTGGACTAACCTCTGGGTCTACTTTCATTGAGTACACAACTGGAAGTTTGCCTAGCTTGTTGTTGAACACATCAGCATACTCTGAGAAAATAGTATCACTGAAGATTGAACTGTGACGTGCTTACATGATATACTTCTTGATAAAAGAAAGCAGTTTCATTCTTAAACTGTCTCTGAGACCTAACAATGACTGCACAGGTCTTCGGACTACATAAAATTGCAGGTTGTAACCGTTTCCTGTCAAATAGCATGAAAGCATCACTGAGCCTTCGGTTTGAATCTCTTCACCTCTATAAGCAACAAGCTTCACACAACTGACCAAATTAAGTTGCTCACCAGCTTTCACTTTAGCAAATATTTCTGCTAACATCACATTACACTTTGAACCAGTGTGCTAATAAAGCTACTGCATTAACTTCTTCACCGACCACTGATACATCATCTACATACAAAGTAAGGTTGTAGCTCTCTATATGATCAATTTGCTTTTTTGGGTGACCTTTCTTAATAACTGAACGAGGCTTGCTTGATTTACAAAACTTTTGAAAATTGTTCCATTTTTTACACTTGTGGCATTGTCGACCAAATGCTAAGCACTTTTCTGTTTTAGACTTGTGGTTGGCCCACAGTTGCGACAGTGAACAATAAGACGACTTGAGTTTTGCTGACTCACTGTTATACTGTACCAGACATGCTCCTTTCACTAAGCTAGTCTTGGAACTTGCTAGAAAGCTCCGGGTTCTCCTTGGGAAGACTGCAGGGGTAGAAGGTGCCATGTGCTTAGGCCTGCTTCTGCTTGCCACGTGTTGCATAGTCTACGTTTGCTCTAGAGGCTGCTGAAACCATGCTTTTATCACTTGCAAGCACACTTAAGTGCCTTTCTGTAAGCTAATGGATTTGACAAATCTCCGTGGCTTTGCTGAATGTTAAATCACCGTCACAAAGCAAAATCTTTCTCACTGCAGCACTATTAACACCACACACAAGCCTTTCCTTTATTAACTCATCTTTCAAGTCACCAAATATGCACATTTTATCTTTGTTCCACAAATCAGTGACACAAGCTGCAAATTTTTCACCTGGCATTTGGTCTGTTGTATAAAATAAGTGCCTCTCTAGTGTGTCTGGTGGTTGCACACTTGTCTAAAATTACCTTTTAAGCACTCAGGGTCTTCCCTTTATTCAGCCGATACCAAAATATGATGGTTTGCCCCTTCTCCTGCATATACTTCTGGTGAATACGCAGACGAATGCTCGCTTTCAATAGCTTGTGACCCAGCTAAGTTAAGCAAAATGAATGCCCTTGTAAGTGCATCTTTGTCAGAAAAAGCTGCTTGTAAGAAAATATCATATTCCTGCTCAAATACTCTCCAAGTCTCTGCTACATCATGATCAAACTGCTAAACAAACTAAACCAATATCATCTATCAAATTCCACTCTTACCTGGTTCCGAAGCTACTTAACTGACAGGTACCAAACTGTAAAATGGGAAAATTGTCTCTCTCCTCAGCTGCCCATAACTATAGGAGTCCCACAGGGTTCTATCTTAGGACCACTGCTATTCACAGTCTTCACAAATGACCGCCATACCTCCACACAGCATGCATCTATAATGGAGTATGCAGATGACACTACCGTAATCTGTGCTGCACAAAACATTCCCACCCTCCTGCAAACAACTCAACTAGCATTCTCTGATGTTGAAAACTACCTTACCAAAGCCCAACTTATCCTCAATCCAAAGAAAACTCAGCTTATGATTATAACCAGTTCTAACAAAAACACTAACAGTCAATTCACTATCTACTCCACAAATACTACTCCAATTGCTCCAGTGGCACAGGCTAAGCTATTGGGAATAACCATAGACTCCCACCTAAAATTTGATAGTCATCTCAACTTAACTATTAAAAAAGTACATGCCAAACTGGTGTCATTCTACCATATCAAACCATTTCTTACCAACAACACAAGATTAGCCATTGCTCACTCCCAACTTCTATCTACCCTACTCTATGCATCTCCCATTCTGACTAATCTCAACAAAACTGAACTAAGCAAAATGGAAGCCTGCTATAACAGAATTGCCCGCTTTGCTGCAAACTGCTCATACAGAACTCATCACTGTACTGCTTTGAGACAACTCTACTGGCTTGAACTGCCCAAACTCCTAACCTACCATCAGCTCTGCCTCTGTCATTCTATCTATTACCCCCCCAATAAGTGTCCTGCCCTCAAAAACCTAGTACGACATCACTCAGCCAAAATGCCCCTTAGATCATCAAGCAAACTACTACTAGAAGTCACCAACAGCTACAATAGCTTTGGAGATGCACTATATAGTATTTCAGTGGCTAAAAAATGGAACTCTGTCCCTACTAGCATTCAAAACACACCATCCAAAGCCTCCTTTAAAGACCTCATCAGGCAACATCTCAAGCAAAGTTGGCAGTGCCATGATTGCTCCCCAGGCTAGTGAAAGCAGATAACATATACATACTAAATCTAGAGCACTTGATAATAGTTTTCAATCTTACTCACAAACACTGGCTAATCTTCAATGTATGTACTGTACCTGTGTACTATGTATGCATTCCACCTATGTTCCAAATTTCAGCTCTACACCACAAATCTATTAATTACCTTTATTTTTAAAATTAAATTTTTTTTGTTTCTTCTCTCCACTATAACTGTTTATGTGCCGCATACCACTGTAAAAACATGTCTCTTGTAATTTGTGTGTATACTGATCATGTCTAAATAACTAAATGTGTCTGTAATTTTTCTTTGTGGAGCTTTTCTCCCTGGGTCTCCGCTGAAAAAGGGCCTTTCGGCTCCGACACCCCCGGTTAACAAATGTAAAATAAATAAATAAACACAAGTAGAGTTGATTAGAGTTGATCTGTGAAGTGCATCTGCCATATTAACATAAAGCAGTGAAGGTGCTTGAAATCATGTACGAACATGCACACAAATATATATACCAGAACTTTACACCAGTACTTGTAATTATGCCCAGTAGCACAATAAACTCTGAAATAATTGCACTTAGCCAAATTAGTCTCCATTGCAGAAGCATACTCTAAAATCATTGTACTTTGTGAAACTACTTAGTGTAAGAAATACTTCAAAATGACTGCACTTTGCAAATAAACTGCACACAATGGAAAAAGCTCAGAGTAAGAAACACTTCGAGATGAATGCACTTTGCAATTACACTGTACACAGCAGAAAAAAAGTACAGTTGTGTACACTTACCATAAATGTAGATGTTCGAGTGTATTCACTGCTGCAGTCATCACATTTGGGTTATCTACCTGAAGGTAGCCTCAGCTGGCCTGAATACCAGTGTCTTGGGATTTATGCATCGGATGCTGTCGCTTCTTCCATGACGTCAGGTCATCAGGGGTATAAAACATGCAGTCGACAACATTACATCAGTTTTTCTTGCCCCAGATGTCAGGTGCCCCCAAAATAGGATGCAATTATATGGTGCGGAACACCCCCAGCAAAAAGCAAATGCACATAGTATAAGAACTGCCAAACCAAAAAGGATAGGTGAAAGCAAAGACAATCAGGGGGCTGGAGGAAATGGTAACCAGGACTGCAACAGTGAATACACTTGAACATCTACATTTATGGTAAGAGTACACAACTGTACTATGTTCTTCGTGTTTAACTGTTGCAGTCATTACATTTGGGTTGATGCCCAAAGCTAAGGAAGGGTGGAGGTAGATTAAGAAGTATTAGCTCTGGCAATCAGGCCTTGCAAGACTGCTGTGGCAAATCCAGCTCTAGATTTAAAAAAGACAGGCAATTGGTAATGCTTGGTGAAAGTGTGTACAGAGCTCCAGGCTGCAGCTTCCAGGATGTCCCTGGTAGGGACTCCTCTGAGAAATGCAGTAGTGGTAGATGTAGCCCTAGTGGAATGTGTTCTTATCCCCTGTGGGGTAGGTTTTCCATGGTGCTTGTAGCAGAAATGGATGCAGTGTGCTATCCATTTAGATATGGTTTGCTTTGAAATGGCCTTCCCCTCTGCCCCTGCAGCAAAGCTGACTAGCAGATGGTCAGATTTTCTGAGAGGCTTAGTCCTTGTCCAAACAGAAACCTAAGCTGTGCACATCTAGAGAATGCAGTATCCTTTCCCCTTTATTTTGAGGATTAGGGAAAAAAGTAGGCATGTAAATGGACTGGTTTAAAGCCACACTAGACACCACCTTGGGCAAAAAAGATGGGTTAGACCTGAGTGAAACCCTGTCCGCATGGAAGATAATGAAGGGTTCCACTGCCATAAGGGCCTGCAGTTCAGACACTCTTCTTGCTGAAGTGATGGCTAAAAGTAAAGCTGTTTTCCATGACAGGAATTTCAACTCTGCTGTAGCAGTTGGTTCAAAGGGGGGAAGTGTAAGTTTTTCCAATACAAAGTTAAGGTCCCAGGCTGGAGTTGGAGCTCTCCTGGGGGGGGGGGGGGGGGTCTTAAACTTTTGGCCTCTCTAAGGAATTGTTTTACCAGAGGCTGAGAGAAGAGGTGTGGCTCAGTATTATAATGAGCTGAGATGCCAGAGGCATGACTCTTAATTGAAGAGAAGGACAGGCCCTTGTGGAGCATTTCTGTTAAGTAATCTAGTATATGAGGTAAGCTGGGCACAGTTTTGCCCCTCCCTTGAGACTGGCTTCATGAACAGTATCTTTTCCACTTTTCGGAATAGTATTTTCTAGTACTAGGCCTCCTTGCCTCAAGAATGACATCCAGCACCTGCTTACTGAGGGGTTGCTAGAGGTGAGTTCAAGAGATTAGCCAGGCTGCAAGGTTCAGGGTCTGAAGCGAAGGGTGCAGCATTTGGCCCCCCCTGCTGGGACAGCAGGGAAGGGGTCTGGGGCAGGTGCCATGGTTGTAGCACTGTCAGACTGTGCAAAAGAGGATACCAGTGTTGGCATGGCCAGTCTGGTGCAATCAGGATTGCCCTTGGCTTGTCCTGTTTGATCTTTAGTAGAACCTTCGAGAAGAGAGGCAGAGGGGGATAGGCATAGACTGAGAGGCTTTCCCAGGAAAAGGACATGGCATCCACCTTCCAAGCTTGGATATTGGGAGTTTTGGTGCAGTACTTGTTCAACTGATGGTTCTGAAGGTTCTTGACGTCATGGAAGAAGTGACAGGATCCGACACAGAAATCCAAAGACTCTGGTATTCAAGCCGGCTGAGGGCTACCTGTAGGAAGATAACCCAAATGTGATGACTGCAACAGTGAAATACGAAGAACATCTAAATGTCTCCAGGTACACAGATGAATCTTCAGAAGGGTTTAGGGTCTTCCAGCCACCTCTCTACTTCAGGATCATTAGAATGTCTAAAAAGGAGACATCCTCAGAGGGTGAACTTGGGGACCCTTCTGAATTCTCTAAATCTGTGTCAGAAGTGACAGACTCCTTGGAGGAGTCTAGATGTTTCCGCTTACAAGTTCTCTTCCAAGGGACCTCTGCAGAGGGATCCTGTGGGGAAGTTTCAGAAGAGTGACACTCACCCAATGGGGCATCCTGGGGCACTGGCTCCCTACGCCTGGGGGGGGGGATGGAACAGAGGTAGAAGCTGGCTCTTTAGGGGGAAGAGTGCCAGGATCCAAGGATGGAGCCATCTGGGGTGACAGCACACATCACCTCGAAGGCGCCACAACCCGGGTCTGAGGAGGTCTGGACTGCCTGTTCATCTTTATGTGATAGTAAGCATCCTGAAGATCTATTGAGCACATCCAGTCGTTCTTGCCCAGAAAAGGGAGAATGGACTGATCCGTGACCATCCAGAACTTGGTTTGTTGAACAGATTTGTTTAGATTTGAGAGACCCAAATGCGGTCTCCAGTCCCCTTGGGGTTTTTTTGGCACTAAAAAGAACCTTGAGTAAGTTCCGGATCTCATCTGGTCTGGTGGGATCTCTTCGATGACTTTTTTCTAGCGGCTTTGAAATCTGAGTTGCTGCTTGACCCCTCTGACTAGGTGGAACATAGAGGAGTTTTTTTGGGAATTGGAGGTAATAGAAATGTTGGGGAAATGGTATTATATAACCTCTGGATGTAATCCTCTGCACCCAAGTATCTTTTAATTCTAGCCAGGCTCTCTGGTGCAGGTACAATCTTCCCCAGACTGTCTTCCAAAGGTGGATAGTCGGCCCTATGTTCAGGAGCACTGGTAGGGTTTATCAAAGAAAGATTCTTGTGAATCCTGCTATGAAGGGCCACCTCTGCCATGAGGGCGACAACATCCAATGGAGTTCCCCTCTTAGCCTATGGGGGGGCACTTCCTCCACGTGTCCAGGAATGGACCTTGGGACTTTTTGAACCACATTCTCCGCCCACTCCATTGATTTCTGGAGAAAGATCTTTGGGCAGCCTGAAAAATGTATGCCCATGGCAGACCAGGTCTTTCCATCTTTCTCACACCCGGACGTTTCTTTCACTTTAGCCAAAAAGGGTAGTTTCGTCAAAGGCAGCACTGATGAAACTGGACTTAAATGGCTCCTCAAAATCAGACAAGTGCATCCAGGCATGCCTCCTCATGGAAATGCCTAAACCTGCAGCTCTTGAGGTTCCTTCCAATATGTTGGAAATTAACCTCATGGAACTACTGGATATAGCCTACTGGGATGCCAACTGAGAAGTTACTGAATCTTTAACCTCTGCAGAGACGGTTCCTGAGACAGTGTTTGATAATTCCTTTGTCAAATCTCTCTGAAGTATAACACAATGTGTCAAACAGTTCAGCACCTGCAAGGCAAAGGTTGCTGAAGCAAACACATGCTTCTCTAATCTGTCTATGGCCCTCAACTCCCTGCTGAGGGGATGAACAGTGGAACTCTTGTCGGCTAGTTCCTTCTTTGCTGCCGCCGCAACGACCACGGCATCAACTGGAACCTCTTTTCCCCAAAACTGTCTGCAGGTGGTGCCATTATCCTGTCCAGTCTCGGAGGTATTGGTTCTATGGAGTCAGGCTCCTTCCATGTCCACCTAGAGATCATGTCCACGAGCCATCGGCAGGCAGAGTCACCCAGGAAGTAGAGGGTCCTGCACTGAAAACCACCAGGAAAACAGATTCCTCTGGTGTAGCGTTGGAGGATGTCCAGCCACCTCTCTACTTCAGGATTAATAGGATATCTCCGAAGGGAACGTCTTCAGGAAGTGACCATGGGGACCCTTAGCCTTCATCAAAATCTTCGGTGACAGACTCATATAAGGAGTGTAGGTGCTACATCTTGCACATCCTTTTCCTGGCTACTTCCTCAGTAGGATGTTCTGGGGAAGTCTCAGAAGAGGAAATCAAAATTCCCCTGGGAGGAACCTAAGGTTCCGATACAGAATGTCCACAAGGAGAGAGTTGTTGAGGCTCCAAGTGCTGGGGGCATCATGGTGGAGTAGGTAGGATCAGACGGCAAGGTTCTGTCAGGACTGCAGAGGCAGTGAACACTCTCTTTGCAGGCTCAAAGGCAGAGCTGAAAGAGCCAGAGAGAGGCTCTGATATGAACTGAGATAGCTCATAAAACTTCAGAGTCAAATGCTACACTCAAGACTCACCAGGCAGGCTTCAGCTCTGAGAGCTCTGCGGATCTGAAAAGGTCATAGGTCTCACAGACAATGTCAGATCCAAAGATATGGAGATCCTCAGATCTGAGACTGACAGATCCAGGTGACTGGGATCCTGAAGCTCTAAGACAACAAATGTTGTTAGATGAGGAACTTGCAGGGGTGGGGTGGCGGAATGTCGGGCAGCCTGACCCAGAGGGGTAGGCGCTGCAGGAAAAGCAATCTGCCCCTGTGCCGAGAGGCTCTTCCTCACCACTCTCTCCATATCTTCTTTTGTGAGACTTCTGGAAGAATGAGTAGAGTAAATGGAGGGGGATGTTGGTCTCTGCAAAGAAGGAGATGGAAGCTTGTCAGATACTGGGTAACCCGATGTTGAGTATATCTATTATGAGGAACATATAGAGTCTCCACAGGCTGTGCCTGATCCGAAGATTTTGTCTGATCCTACATGGCTTATGTTAGAACTGCAACAGTTGCTTCGGAGTCATAAGAGCCAGAGGAGTAGTTGAGTTCTGAATTTTCTCCTTTTTCTGATCTGAGGTTGAGACTGGATGTTTAGCCCTCCTTTTCCGGGAAGAGTCCAAGGAACATTTTGACGAGGTGGAAGGATTTGACTTTGGATACTGGGATATGGCTTCTCCAAAAGAGGATGGGAGGAGACCTGTTAATATCAATTTTTTAAGTTCAGTTAAGACTCATGGATGAAATACATGGCAAATCGAGCAACCTTCCTGTAAGTATAATGGACCCAAGCAGTACACACAAAGTGAGTGTGCATCTGAGATAGGCAACTTATGTCCACATCTGAACATTTCTTGAAACCTGCAGGTTTGTCACTCATTATGCAATCTCTATATCAAAACTAACAATATATGAAACATTTTCAAGATAAAGACAACTGAAAAATAGTAAGCAACATTTTTTTTTAAACAGGATTGAGAAGAAAGCAGAGTAATACCAATAATAAGAACTGCGACCAGGTCACAAGGAAAAGGAGATACTAATGATAGTATCTAGCAGTACCAGGTACAAAGAAGGAGCAGAAGCAGTAGAAGGTAAGGGGAGGCAAGGAAATATTAACAATGGTATGTCAGAAAATACAATGAAGTTATTAGGGCAAGGGAGAAAGGAAAGTACAATTGTGTGCACTTACATAAATGTAGATGTTGGAGTGCATTCACTGTTGCAGTCATCACTTGTAGGTTATCCCTGCTGGGTAGCCCTCGGTCGGCCCTGATACCAGAGTCAAGCTTTTCCCCTCCGCTGGCCGTTGTCACCTCTGGACTGACATCAGATCGTGTGGTATAAAGGAGAACAGCCGGCACCATTACTTCAGTCTTTCTTGCCGTGGAGCCCAAAGTAAAAGCAGTTTGTGTGTGTGCCGGTCAGTCGTTGCCAGAGTGGAAGTTGAATCAGAAAACGACTACAGCTAAGTACCACATTGGGGACCTTTTTCTTGCACTAACCAATGTCTGAAAAAGTCAATAATTGTCTCCACTGCAGAAAACAAATACCACACCGAGACTTCCATACTTTGTGCATTACTTGTCTAGGCCCAGACCACGACATCCCCCGTTGCCGGTTCTGCGCACTTTTCAATTCTAGGACTATTCACCGTAGAGTTGATTTTGTAGCCAGGCATTTTTGTAGTAGTTCCTCACATTACAAAACGGCATCCGTCGGTTAGCAGTCTGTGGATATTTCCCAAAAAATGAAAAAATAAAGAAAGGGAAAGACCACACAAACTTAAGCCTTCAGACGACCCGTCCCGGAACCAAATAGTTAGTTCTTAGGACTTCAGTGAGGCGCATTCGCAGCCCCTGATGCCCGACTTGTTTCCTTCGCAGGCATCTAACGAGACCCTTTCGGAGTCCGGTATGCCACCGGGGAATGCTTCATCATCCAATCCCTTGGTTGTTTCTGCTTCGGTTTGGTCTCTACCCAGCAGGGATAACCCACAAGTGATGGCTACAACAGTGAAACACGAAGAACATCAGCAGAGATCCTAAACCACAATGCCAAACGTTAAAAGGTAAGCTAAAGAGAAAAACTGTTCAATGGAAAGAGTTATGAAGAAAAAAAACTTTACTTCTCCAATACAGCTAGAGAGAAACTGGTAGACCATGCCCATTAGCTAAAAGCTGCAAATGAGATCTGAGGTAATTGGCAGGGTGCATTGCAGATAAGGGAGAGGCTCGAGAGATCTGATGGCTGTAAGCTTTATCACTGGCCGAGTTGGATCTGATGGATCAGATCCAAACCCATTTGTTGAGGACAGAATGAAGACTGACATCAGAACTGTTCACCCATTAGATACCCTTCAGTTCACTCAGAAGAGTACCTCAGCATTTTCTCTTCATCCAGTCACAACTAAATAAAAAAGCTGCTATCTCAATTAAAACTTACAATAGTAACAGCTGACCACTTCCAGATAAATACTTAAAATTCGCCACAGAGGACACAGTCTAGTCCATATTAATACTAATCAACAGATCAGTGTTAGAATATGTATCCAAAATATTACCCCAGAACAGAGGAGGAAAATCAATCGAATTATCAAACTATCAACCACCAGCCATACTCCCTCTCTCCCTTGTCAAAATATCCTTGAAATATGTGCACCTTCTTCCCTATCCTAGATAACTTACTTTCTCCCACCCAACATGGATTTCTTCCTTCACACAGCATCACTATCACTCTCCTCTCTTTCCACAACACAATAAATCAGCTTGCAATCTAGAAAGACCACTGCCCTCTTATATCTTACTGCCAACCCTCTCCTATGCCTCTCTTCTGCTCACAAATGTCAACTCCTCCTTTTTTTGTTACAATAAAATAAAAAACAATGCAACCCACCTTCTAAATAAAACCCATCACTACTCAGCACTCAACCATCTAAACTGGACAGAATTCCACAACTGTTAGCACTGAAGACAGTAAAGTTATGGCACTCCACATCACCAAACAAATGTCCAGCACTGAAAACAGTAATGCTATGATGTCCCCAGCTACATCCCTCAGGTATAAGGGCTTACATCTAGCCCAAGCCCATAGACTAAACAATAAACATGGTGAAGCAATATATTCTTCATATGTATCTAAATGATGGAGTATTATCCCACAGGAACCAAGATAAACTGTAAATCCAAAATACATCAAACCAATCCTTAGCATCCACATCATCTCCTGGTAAACAATGACACAACTCTATCCGTATATCCTCTGTCTTCAGTGTCCTTTTTATCTGCTGGCATAAATAATCTACACTTCTGGGCTTTTCTCAGAAGATTCAATAGCTTAGCATCATCACCTAGAAATTCTTTAACAATCTGCTATCCAGTAGTAATGCCCTACAAATATTCTATTGCAGCTATCCATCAACCTAATGGAAGGCCTTAACATTATCACTGCTACTTAGGATCTATGTCTTTTTAATTTATACATAACTTTTTGTACAAGTGTTTAATATTTAACATTTGCTGTTATGAATTGCATTGTACTGTATTAAAATCTCATACGATTTAACTGTGAAATGTCTCTCATCAGGCCTCCACTAAAAAGGGCCTATCATGGACCACTCAGATGCTCCCTTTTAACAAATATCAGTTAATACATACATAATATATACTTTTAAGTAATGCAAAGTTATGAATGGCAGTGAGGGAGGACCTTCTCTAAGGCACCAAACTACCAGTTTAATAGCAGCAATATAGACATGAATGAGGCAGTACAGTAAAATTCAGTCACTCATAGTCTGTGGATTATGCAGCAGCATAAAATAAAGTTAGTAATTTCTATGAACAATTGGTGAAACCATCAAATATGCATATTCACAACCATTTCACATAAAGCTGTTTCATCCGTGGGCACCTTTAGTCTAGGACAACTGCCTACTGGAAAGAGACAAAGGAAAGGCATGGTTAGAAAGCCAAAGGCACAGTAAACAAAAATTCATCCAGGCCAGACAATACAGTTGTGCAAGGACTTTGCATAAAAGAAAAGATGCCCAAGTAAATCACTCTTGCAGTACTGACTACATATGACAAGTACTCTGCAAAGGATAATATACACCTGGTCGTAATACTAAACATTGGGTGCTTTCCTCTCAAGTCTTCCGTCCGACCTACAATCCAAGCACGAGAATGTGAAGTGGTACCTTACAGATGAGAAAATCCACAAGACTTTCTTGCCCTAAACCAGGAGAAAAAAGGCAAAAAAGACAGGGCACACTAAGGCATGACAACAGGGAGAGAGGTATATGTGTAGTAGGCCTACCTTGGCCAAGAAAGCGGAAAATATACAAGAAAAAGTGGGAACAGAGGAAAGGTGCCAGTACTGTAACAGTGATCTACTTGGATTTGCTGTTAAGTTCTTACACAACTGGACTATGTCCTTCACTGATCACTGCTGCAGTATTTCTTAAGCACTGGAAAACTCCCAAAGCTTTTTAGAATATCTGCAAGGATGACTGAGTTGTGGAACTGGAGTCAAAATTTCCCTGGAAGATAGATCAAGCAAAACCAGTTCTGTAAATGGAAAGAGCGTCAGTTTTATACTATTTTGCAAAGATGTGACTGGAAGACCAACTGACAGTTCTAACATGAATTTTGAGTCCAGACCCCTGGAAAAAAAAGTACCAGAAGCAGCAACAGCTCTGGTACAGTGACTTTTGACATGGCATGGAAACGATTTTCTAAGGAAGAAGTAACAAAAGAAAATAGCCAAGGAAATCCATCTGAAGACAGTCTGTTTAGAAATAGGGTAACCCAACTTTTTACCCCAAAAAGAAAGAGCTGATCAGATTTTAACATCATTAGTTTTATCAAGATAAAATCTAAGATTGTACCTTTCAACCTCTTAGCCCAAGAAATACAGACACTCTAAAACAATGAAGGGTCAAAAGCCCATAAACAAGGACATATTTTAAATATCGCTCTTATAATCTTAGAAAGTTGCTAAAATAACAGGATTTGTGTTGGCATGCATTTTCTGAAGGATATGAAGTCTGAAACTCAAGTCTATATCGGTATTTAGTGATATCAACACTCAATGATTTGCCAGAAAACCAGAAAACACAAATTGTGTGAGGAACAGACTGAAAATTTTAGGGGAAAATCTGGACAGTTGACAGGTACGTCTAAGATGTCTATAAACATCTAGGGAATGAATGCAAAGCTCTTCCCTCTTACTTTGAGGTCTTTGAGTAAGCTAGTTAAGAGACTATTTTAGACATTTCATTAACAACTTTAGGCATAAAAAGAATGATCAATCCTAAGGGACACCCTTACTTTGTGAAAGGGGAGAAAAGGAGGAGAAGCCATTAGGGACTGTAACTCAAACTCTCTTTGCTGAAGCAGGGGCTACCAGCAAGATAGTCTTCCAGGTAAAACACTTTACAGAGGTAGAGGAGGTAGGGTCAAAAGGATGGAAAGTCAACTTTTTCAAGACATAATTCCGGTTCTAAAGAGGAAGAATGGATTTTCTTGGAGGCTTGAGGATGCCTTTTAAAAACAGTTTGACCTCAAAATGAGCCGAAAGGGGAAGATCCAAAGGCAAATGTGGTTTAATGGAAGGATTGGCCAGTCCTGAATTGAGCATCACACAGACAGGAGAGAATAGTAGGAATACCAATATGACAAAGGTCCTGTTTTTTTTTTTTGGCACCAAACAAATTTCTCTACCATATGGAAATGTAAGATTTTCTTGGAACAGGTATTTTAACCTCCTGTAAGACCTGCAGCACATCTTCAGAGAATAGGTGCCCGAACGGTATTAGAATCCTATCATCCAAAGTGTCAGGATTAGGGTTTGCAACTTCTGGTGAATAAGAAAGTCCTTCTTTCTTGTGAGTAAGTCCATTCTGTGGGGAAACATCTAATTACCCTTGCCCAGACAGAAGAGAAGGGAGAAAGGAGAAACAATGTTGTCTAGGTCAGAATGGGGATACCCAACAGCATCTTTGTGCTGTCCTTAATTTTGATCAGGACCACTGGAATCACAGGAAAGGCACGAAAAGTTTAAAGGAATTTTCTTTTCCATAAGACTGACATGGTGTCTATTCCTTAAGCCTCTGGGTACAGAAATTTGGAGCAGAACAGTTTTAAGCTGCCATTTCAGAGTAGATACAAACAGATCTATAGGGGAGTTCCCCAATGTTAGATAATCTGCAGGAAGACCTCTGTTCAACATCCATTCTTATGAGTCTGCTTTGGATCTGCTCAGGTAATCTGCCATTGTAGTTATCTATTGGGGAATGTAAACTGCATGAAGGAAGAGGTTGTGCTGGACAGGTTATCTCCCAAGCTGTCACGGCAAGTCTGCAGAAATAAGATTCTCTCCCTCCCAGTTTGCTGATGATTCACCTTACAGTGGTATTGTATGTGAGGGATTCTGTAGACAAACTGTGATGTAAAGACTGAACAGCCAGGATCAAAGTTTTGTTGGTTCTGTCCTACCATTAACCCTACACCTTAAGACTTTTTTTGTGTTCATGGAACACGCTCCTCATGCCAATCTGAAGCATCTGTGGAAAACTACCGGCAAGGAGTGGGAACCAGAAAGGACACAATTGAATTAAGTGATATCTGGTTGATCTACCAAAGGAATACCTTATTCATGAAGGGCAAAAGAGAAATTCAGAAGTTCAGACGGAGGCAATGCTATGCCTAAACAGACTCTAGATACCATTGACTCTTGTTCACGTGGAGTTTGGCAAAAGGTACAATTTAAATGGTTGAAGCAATGTACCCCAGGGCCCAAAATATCTTTTTTGATGAGATCAATTCTAGGGGAAGACAACACTGTAAACAAGATATTAAAAAGTGCATCCTGTCCTAAAGAAGAAACGGCTTCAAGAGGACAGTGTTTAGACAGTAGCCTAGGAATACCAGTCCTGAGAAGGGGGCAGGACAGACCTTTTCAAGTTTAGGGTGAAAGCCAGGTGATGAAAAAGGTCCATGGTGAAGATGTGAACTTAAAAAAGCTGGTCTCTTGAAGGGGTCTGGGAGAAGATGATCACTTAGGTATGGGTAGATTTGTACACCATGGAGCCTGCAGAATGCCATGCCAAGGGCTAGACATTTAGTAAATTTCCTTGGAGCTATGGAAGACCCAAACGGCAAAGCAGGAATTGAAGAAGAAACTGTAAAGCACAAAACCTTAAGTACTTTCTGTTTTCTGGAAGATGTGTGTCCTTGAAGTCAAGGGTAGCCAAGAAAAGTACAGTTGTGTACCTACCATAAATGTAGATGTTTGAGTGTATTCACTGTTGCAGTCATTACAATTGGGTTATCCTGCTGGCAGGCTACCCGCAGTCGGCCTGAATTCCAAAGTCTAGGTCCGGCATCGGTTGCTGTCACCTCCTCCCTGACGTCAGTGCGCCAGGGGTATAAAAGATGCAGCAAACACCATTTTCTTCAGTTTTTCTTGGCCCAGATGTCAGGTGCCCCTAAAATGGTAGGCTAAATTATGCCAATAAGCATGCATGCACAAAAAACAACTTTTCCTTCATCTAAAAGCTAATACACCACATAGGTTGTATAGAATAAAGTACAGATAAGTCCCAGCACAGGAAAAGGGGGATGGTGGGAGAGTAACCTGGACTGCAACAGTGAATACACTCGAACATCTACATTTATGGTAGGTACACAACTGTACTATGTTCATCGTGTTTCACTGTTGCAGTCATTACAACTGGGTGAATCCCAAAGGTAAGGCTGGGAGGCTGGAGCTAAACAGGATTAGGAGAAGCTATCAGGCCCTGCAGAAAGTACAGTTTTGTACCTACCATAAATGTAGATGTTAGAGTGTAAACACTGCTGCAGTCATTACACTTGGGTTATCCTGCCATCAGGAGATTCCCCAGTTGGCCTGAGTTCCAAAGTCTTGGTCTGGCGTCGGTTGCTGTCGCTTCCTCCCTGACGTCAGTGTGACAGGGGTATGTAAGATGCAGCCAACGCCATTTTCTTCAGTTTTTCTTGCTCCAAATGTCAAGTGCCCCCAAATAGGTAGGCAATTTAATTTGCTAGTAAAATATACAAAAGAAAAGCAAACAACCATTTTAGTTACCAGCAAATACTCCCCATAGGTAATAAAGGGTAGATGACCTAGGTAAGTACCAGAAAGTAAGAGGGGAAGGAGGGAGGGTAACCTGGACTGCAGCAGTGTTTACACTCGAACATCTACATTTATGGTAGGTACAAAACTGTCAATAGTCACCAAAACCAAAAGCAAATTGCAGTATCCACGATAGACGGCTCAAACCAGCAACTTTTAAACAAATTAACCAAATTTATTTCCAACGCACAAAAGAGACACTTGTATAACATAAACGCCTTCACCATACATCTATTTGCGTTTTCGTCATAAAAATGACTTCATCAGATGACCAGCGTACCCTAAAACATTTATTTTATACTAAAACACATCATTGTCAACCAATAAAAATTCACCATTAATTAATTAATTAATTAATTAATTAAATATCTAATTCAGTAAATCCTTTTAAAAAAATATATATGTGAACTCAATTCCTATTGAATATTATTAAATATGTTAAATATGTTAAATATAAATACTATAAATATATGTGTAATTAAAAACAACCATTGTTTAAAACATCCATTGAATTTAAAACATTTAAAACCATTGCATTACATAAAGGGAAGTGTGCAACTCATTCACATGAATTTAATCTAGTCTTATAATGTATGGAACAGTGCCCTCTCCTGACCATTCATGTTTATTACATTCAAAGTTTTGCAGCTCTCATTTTTAGTAGAGGTACTATGGAAATGCAATCATTCAAACCCGGTGTTTTATCAGCTTCTAAAGTGATCTGCCACCACAGTTCTCTGAATTCAACTTTTTCTTCCCATAATCCCCCTCTACTATCACTTTTAACCTGTTCTAATACTAAGAATTTATATTTGTAATCAGGACAAACTTTAGTATGCTTAAATAAAGCATTACTTTCTTTTCCTACTGAGATTTCATAAACAGGTTCGTAGATCCTTCTTTTTAGTTTCCTTTCTGTCTTTCCTATATAGAACGATCCACATTTTTCACAAATAGCTAAATATATTACGCCTTTAGACTCACAATTGTAAAATTCTCCACTATTTACATACCTTCCTCTACTTTCTAAAAATATTCTGTCATTATTAATAATGTATGTACACTGGGTACAATGCCCACATTTGTATGTACCTATTCTGTTTCTCCTTTTATCTGTCATTTCTATTACTACTATTCTCTATTACAGATCTTATATTTTGTGAATTCTTAAAAATTACCTTCTGTGGTATAATAGCTAAATTCTCTATGTCAGTCAAGGCTACGAATTTCTCCCATTCATTTAAAAATATTTTTTTGACTACATTATTCAATCCATTATATTCAAGCACCAACGTTTGCTGAAATTCTTCTCTTTCACACTTTTTATTACTATCTATTTCATTACTAAAATCCCTCTTTTTATATATGGGGCAAAATTTATCTCGTCTCCCTTTTTCCACCTCCTGTCTTATTTGTGCAATAAATGCTAATGGATAACTTCTCTCTAGAAACATTTTTTTCTAAGAGGTCACATTCTTCTTTAAAATCTACATCAGAACTTGTCATTCTACTTCCTCGAACAAACTGTCCCTTCACTATGTTTCTTTTGCAGTGAAAGGGATGGGCACTCTCAAAATGTAAATAGGAATTACAAAAGGTATTCTTTCTAAATATTCTAGTTCTTAGTTCATGTCCATCTTTATATACTTCTAAAGCCAAATAAAATACATTAGATTCAGAAATATTATATGTGAATTTTAGGAAATTAGTAGTATTTTCTATATATTCCAAAAATTCAGTAATTTTTTTCTTTTCTAGCTGTCCACAAAATTAAAATGCCATCCAGGAACCTTCTATATATCTTCCAACAATTCTTAAATTCTGAATTGAAAATATATTTTTCTTCCCAATAGGCAAGTATTAAATTAGCATATGTAGGGGCGCAAGCCGCCCCCATTGCTACCCCCTGTTTTTGTTGATAAAAGTCCCCATTAAAATAAATAAAATTAATCTTCAAGACTAATTCCATTAGCAAAGTACTTATTAATTTCTCATTTTGTGTTAATAATCCATCTTCATAAACAATTTCCTCAAACACTTTTGTCCCTTCATTGTATGGGATACAAGAAAATAAATCAATAATGTCTATTGTGACAAACAATAATTGATCATTAACCGGACTATCAGGTAATTCCATCAATAAGTCCCAAGAGTCTTTCAAAATACATTTCCTTTTCATAATTTTTTATCTATAAATTTGGCTAAAGGATATGTTTTTGAACCTTCTGCCGTAACTATCGGTCTAAAAGGTGGGTCCTCTTCATTTTTATGAATTTTAGGTATACCAAATATCGTAGGTGTTCTAGGTTCATCCACTTTTAAATACTTGAAAGTATTGTAGTCTATAATTTCTTCATCTAACATGTCCTGTAAAATAACATCTATTTTGTTATATGCTATGTTAATTTCATTCAAGGATACTATTGAGTATCTAACCTCATTCCATAGGATAGTGTTCATTTTACCTTCATATAGAATACTATCCATAATGACTAACCCACCTCCTTTATCAGGTTTCATCACTCTAATTTTTCTATTATTTTTTACTTCATACAACAAATCACTTTCTTTCTTACTTAAGTTTGGATTATACCATATTTTATTTACCTGTTTCCTCACTTCAGATTCAATAATTTTCTCTACATTTTTTAATTGGGGATGTAATGGGGGGTTATATATACTTTTCCATTTCAATTCTGTCTTAAATTGAACTTTATTATTGGGAAACATAATATGTAGATTTACCTTTCTTAAACTTTTTATATCCAATATACTACCTGTTATATCACCTTTCCTTTTAGGTATATATTTTAGGCCTCTGGAGAATAAATCAAAATGTTCCTTCTCTAGAACTAATTCACTAAAATTATAAATTGTGAAATTATTGTACACATATTTGTGCCTATCCTTTACTATTTCGTTATCAACCTGTGTATTGGGGTGGGGATTTAATAAAATTTCCCTCTCCCCCCCCGGAAAATTTTGCTGTTGAGGGCCCTGTTTGCTTTTCAGTCTTTCAGATCTCCTTAAAGGTGGGAATGCTTCATCATAGTCTTGTCCATCCTCATCAAAAAAAACATGTTTCACCATTATTTACATTAAAATTATTTTCTCTCATTGTATTTGTATCCATAAACATAATTATTATATCTTTTGTTAGGTATAGGGTAACATGTGTTGTTCTCATACTCATTGATGTCCCTCTCAAGATTTTTTATTTTTCTACTTACTAAATCTTCACATTTTGTATCAATGTCCTTCCTAATATTGTAATATTTTTCCTTTTCTTCTCTGATTGAAAAAATCAAATCAGCTTTAATATGCTGGTCCAATTCATCAATATCTTTCTGTATAGCTTCCTGGCTTTTTGTATTATCTTTTATAATTAACTTCAAAACATCAATACCACATTTATTAAACACATCTAAAAGTTCTTTGTGAAAGTCAGTACCAATAACCACATTATTCGGAAATTTAAAAACACGTAATCCCTTAGGAACAATGTCTCTGGAAATACATTCTTTTAAATACTCATTCTCTATATCCAATACTTTAAATTTGTGCATTAATTTAGACAATTTATCTATTTTGTTTCTGTAGGAATCATTCAAGCCTTCTCGTTTTTTATAGTCCCATTTAAACACATATTTGCCTTTTAGCCAGTCGGAAGTCTCTTTATGCATAGTAGTTAACACAGTACCTGAATGACAGCCACGCTCTTCATGAAACACACTATTGCTTCCATTTGGGCCATTTCTTGTCTCCAGGTTGTGAAAAATCGTCGGAGTGTTAGCAGCATCAAATGTACCTTCAATTCCCCCATTATTAGTTCCACCAAGGTCACCGGCTTCGGAATTTGCGCCAATAAGCTCCCCTTGCTTCCGGTTATTTTTTACACTTCTAGCGTTTAACCCTTCGGTCCTAGTTCCACGCGATTGGATGTTGACGCTGCTAGACTCTAAAAACGACTGGCTGATGGGTGTAAGAAGTTCTACTAAGGCTGTTAACTGGCCAATGAGCTTCCTCATTTGCCCTGCTTCGTCCTGCCTTCTGGAATCAGGAAGTGGTGAACCATCCATCATGAACCACCAAACGTAAACCAAGAAAATGCGAAAAGATGGATAATACTGCCAATAGTCACCAAAACCAAAAGCAAAATGCAGTATCCACGATAGACGTCTCAAACCAGCAACTTTTAAACAAATTAACCAAGTTTATTTCCAACGCACAACAGAGACACTTGTATAACATAAACGCCTTCACCATACATCTATTTGCGTTTTCGTCATAAAAATGACTTCAACAGATGACCAGCATACCCTAAACCATTTATTTTATACTAAAACACATCACTGTCAACCAATAAAAATTCACCATTAATTAATTAATTAATTAATTAATTAAATATCTAATTCAGTAAATCCTTTTAAAAAAATATATATGTGAACTTAATTCCTATTGAATATTATTAAATATGTTAAATATGTTAAATATAAATACTATAAATATATGTGTAATTAAAAACAACCATTGTTTAAAACATCCATTGAATTTAAAACATTTAAAACCATTGCATTACATAAAGGGAAGTGTGTATCTCATTCACATGAATTTAATCTAGTCTTATAATGTATGGAACAGTGCCCTCTCTATTATACCACAGAAGGTAATTTTTAAGAATTCACAAAATATAAGATCTATAATAGAGAATAATAGTAATAGAAACAAGACAGGATAAAAGGAGAAACAGAATAGGTACATACAAATGTGGGCATTGTACCCAGTGTACATACATTATTAATAATGACAGAATATTTTTAGAAAGTAGAGGAAGGTATGTAAATAGTGGAGAATTTTACAATTGTGAATCTAAAGGCGTAATATATTTAGCTATTTGTGAAAAATGTGGATCGTTCTATATAGGAAAGACAGAAAGGAAACTAAAAAGAAGGATCTACGAACATGTTTATGAAATCTCAGTAGGAAAAGAAAGTAATGCTTTATTTAAGCATACTAAAGTTTGTCCTGATTACAAATATAAATTCTTAGTATTAGAACAGGGTAAAAGTGATAGTAGAGGGGGATTATGGGAAGAAAAAGTTGAATTCAGAGAACTGTGGTGGCAGATCACTTTAGAAGCTGATAAAACACCGGGTTTGAATGATTGCATTTCCATAGTACCTCTACTAAAAATGAGAGCTGCAAAACTTTGAATGTAATAAACATGAATGGTCAGGAGAGGGCACTGTTCCATACATTATAAGACTAGATTAAATTCATGTGAATGAGATACACACTTCCCTTTATGTAATGCAATGGTTTTAAATGTTTTAAATTCAATGGATGTTTTAAACAATGGTTGTTTTTAATTACACATATATTTATAGTATTTATATTTAACATATTTAACATTTAATAATATTCAATAGGAATTGAGTTCACATATATATTTTTTTAAAAGGATTTACTGAATTAGATATTTAATTAATGGTGAATTTTTATTGGTTGACAATGATGTGTTTCAGTATAAAATAAATGTTTTAGGGTATGCTGGCCATCTGATGAAGCCATTTTTATGACGAAAACGCAAATAGATGTATGGTGAAGGCGTTTATGTTATACAAGTGTCTCTGTTGTGCGTTGGAAATAAACTTGGTTAATTTGTTTAAAAGTTGCTGGTTTGAGCCGTCTATCGTGGATACTGCATTTTGCTTTTGGTTTTGGTAACTATTGGCAGTATTATCCATCTTTTTGCATTTTCGAGGTACAAAACTGTACTATGTTCATCGTGTTACACTGCTGCAGTCATTACACTTGGGTGGAATCCCAAAGCTGAGGTAGGGAGGCTGGATCTATAAGGCATTAGGGGTGGCTATAAGACCCTACAGGACAGCAGTGGCGAAGCCAGCTCTGGATTTGGAGTATAAGGGCAAATGGTAATGTTTGGTGAAGGTATGCACAGAACTTCATGTTGCTGCTTCCAAAATATCAGTGGTAGGTACTCCTCTGAGGTAGGCAGTTGAAGTGGCTGTTGCCCTAGTGGAGTGAGATCTAATGCTGCTAGGTACAGATTTTCCCTGGTGGGTATAGCAGAAACGTATGCAGTGTCCTATCCATTTTGAAATAGTCTGCTTTGAAATGGCTTTTCCCTGTGCTCCTGCAGCGTATGCTACCAATAATTGCTCAGATTTTCTGAAAGCTTTGGTTTTGTCCAAGTAGAAGCGTAAATGCCTGTGAATGTCCAAAGAATGTAGTAGTCTTTCCCCTTTGTTCTGTGGTTTTGGATAGAAAGTTGGCAAGTGAATAGTTTGGTTTAGAGCCACACTTGATACCACCTTTGGCATAAAAGTAGGGTTAGTTCTTAAAGACACCCTGTCCTGGTGGAAGATGAGGAAAGGTTCCACTGCCATTAGTGCCTGTAATTCTGAAACTCTTCGTGCTGATGTTACTGCCAGTAGCAGAGCAGTTTTCCAAGAGATGTATTTTAATTCTGCTGTGTTAGCTGGTTCAAAAGGAGGTAAAGTTAATTTTTCCAAAACAAAGTTTGAGGTCCCAAGTTGGTGTAGGTGCTCTATGGGGCGGTCTTATGTTTTTAGCCCCTCTGAGGTACTGTTTGAGCAAAGGATTAGAAAAAATGGGTGGATCCGTGTTGTAATAAGCAGAAATAGCTGAGGCGTGGATCTTGATGGATGAGGAGGAGAGGCCCTTGTCCAGCATCTCAGTTAAGTAGTGAAGTATCTCAGGAATGTTTGGGACAAGAGGGTCAAGGCTGTGCGCTTGGTTCCAGGCACAGAATCTCTTCCATTTTTCCGAGTAGGCTTTCCTGGTGCTAGGCCTTCTGGCCTCCAGAATGACATCCTTAACAGCTTTGGAGAGAGGCACTGCTTGCCTGACTAAGGAATTTTCCATGCGGCTAGATTTAAGGTCTTTAGCTGGCTGTGAAGTATCTGATTGTTGTGCTGTGTCAACAGCTGTGGGATTTGAGGCAAAATCCAGGGTGGTTCTTGTGCTAAGTTCTTTAAGACTGGGTACCAGTGATGGCGTGGTCAATCTGGTGCAATCAGGATCATCCTTGGCTCTTCCTGCCTGGCTTTTATGAGTACCTTTGGAAGGAAAGGTAAAGGAGGGAAAGCGTATACTTGTAGTTTTTTCCAGCTGAAAGAGGGCATCCACTTTCCATGCTTGTAGATGGTAGCTCCTTGTGCCGAATTTCTGTAATTGGCAGTTCACTGGGGATGCAAATAGATCTATGTCAGGGCTCTACCATTTTGGTGTTATCATTCTGAATATTTGTGGGTCCAATTTCCATTCGTGGGGGTCTATGATGTTTCTGCTTAGGTCATCTACCAGTGTATTTTTCTCTCCTGGCAGAAATTGTGCTTGCAGATGAACTTGGTAGTTTAGAGCTGTGTTCCACAAGGTCATGGCTTGTCTGCAGAGGGAGTAGGAGTGTGTGCCCCCTTGCTTGTTTATGTACCACATAACAGTTGTGTTGTCTGTAATTGTCCTGGATGCAGCAGGTCCTTGAAAGCTATAATTGCATTTTGTACAGCTAGCATTTCTTTTTGATTGATGTGGAGATGTCTTTGCTCTGTGGGCCACTCGCCTTGGATACATTTTCCTGCCATGTGTGCTCCCCAGGTGTAATCCGATGCATCTGTTGTCAGTGTTTGCCTGGCTGTGGGTTGAGTGAAAGGCTGTCCCTTGTTGAGGTGACAAGCTTGAGACCACCATCGAAACTCCTGTTGAAGGCAAGGAATTAGTGGTATAACCATTTCCAAACTTTGACAGTGTTGAGACCATACACTCTTTAGGTACCATTGAAGTTTCCTCATATGCAGTCTGGCATATGGAATTAGTAGTATGCAAGATGCTATGAAGCCCAAGCCCTGCAGAATTTTTCTTGCAGGGAGTTGTGTCTTTGTTGCCATTAAATGAAAATATTGAGTCAGTTGTCCTTGATTGTCTGGCGTGAGATAAGCCATTTGGGCTGTTGTGTTCAAGCTGGCACCCAGGAATATTATCTGTTGTGAGGGCACTAGTTTTGATTTCTTTTCATTTACTGTGTACCCCAGGCAACTTAATAACTTTTTTACGTATGCCAGATGCTTTAGTAGAATGTCCTTGCTCTCTGCTTGAATCAGGCAGTCGTCCAGGTATGGATAAATTTGAATTCCTTTTTGCCTGCAAAATGCAATTACTGGTGCCAGGCACTTTGTGAAGAACCTGGGCACAGTAGATAAGCCAAAGGGCAGTGCAGAGAACTGATAGTGCATTGAACCAGCTAGAAATCTGAGGTATCTTCTGCAGTTTTGTCTGATAGGGACATGCAAGTATGCCTCTTTGAGGTCCAAAGTCACGAGCCAAGCTTTCTTGCCCAGCATGGGAAGAAGCTGCTGCAGTGTCAACATTGTGAATTTCGGAACATCCAGGTAAGTGTTTAGAGAAGAAAGGTCCAGAGTGGGTCTCCAGGCTTTGTCCTTTCTGGGAACCAGAAAGAGTCCTGAGTAAAATCCTTGTCCTTGCTCCTGTGGTGGTACCTTTTGAATAGCTCTCATGTCCATGAGTGCTGTAATTTGTTTTTGAGCCTCTGCCCATTGATTTGGTGGCGGATTTGGCATTCCTTTTAACCTTGGCAGAGTGTGAAAGTGGAACCTGTAACCTTGAGATACGATGTTGAGAACCCATTTGTCTTTGGTGATGCAATGCCAACTGTGATAGAAAAGTGCCAGTTTTCCTCCTAAGGGGACTGCCAAGAGAGAGCTGTTTGGCAGCTGCAGTGGAAAGTCATTGAGGCTGCTTTTTAAAAGGTTGAGGCCTGTCTTCCCCTTCTTTCTGGCCTGGTGTACCCCATTGTCAAGGCCTGTAAGGGCCTTGTGCCTGACCTCTACCTCTTGGACACCTGTATCTGCCCCTTTGTGGTCTGTCTGTGACTGGAAAGGACCAATTCTTTGTTGGCCAATTTCTGCTAAAACGAGGAGGCTGAACCTGTAAGAAATCTTTCACTGTTTGCAAAGATTTTGCCTTATCCTCCATCTTCTTTAATACCTCCTCTGCCTTAACTCCAAACAGCACATCCCGCTGCAAAGGTGCATCCAATAATTTGACCTTAACATGATCTGGTAACGCATGTTCTTTTAACCAAGCATGCCTTCTAATGACAGAGGCTGTAACTGCTGCTCTACAGGAGGCCTCTAAGGAATCAAACCCGCATTAAAAAGTATGTTTTCCCACTTGTTCAGCTACATGCAATAAATCCTGCATTTCTTTAAAATTAGGAGGATCTGAATCTGGAAGCATCTTTTGTTTCAACTGAGACATCAAAAATTGCTGATATTTTAGCATGTGAAACTGGCAATTCAAGGCTCTCATTGCTAAAGTTGCAGACGTATATACCTTCTTTCCCCATCTGTCTAATGCTCTGGAATCTCTGTCAGAGGGGAAATGGGTTTTTTGCTGATGAGGCCTTAATCCCCTTGGGTCCCTGAGAAATAGTTTCAGGGACAGCAACAGGGCTTTTGTACAGAACTTTGTGAGAGTCAGGGACTCTGTAATATCTATCAGGTTTAACTGGGGCTGGGGGTAAGGAGTCAGGGTTTAAACTGTATTCAGTGTACACATCATCCACAATATCTAAAACTGGTGGGATAGCAAGGGGTCTGTGTTGAGGCAATAAAAGGAAGTCTCTGAGCCTTTTCTTGGATTCTGAGTAATCCTGGCCTTCCCAATGGAAATGTTCCCTCATGGTATGTAAGGTTTCCCCAAAGGAGTAGTCCTCAGGTGGAGAGGCTGATGGAATTGATTCCTCAGCATCAGAATCCTCATAAGGGGGTAAAGAATATCCTAGGTCTGAGGATGAGTCTGAGGAAATGGACACCTGGTCGGAAGATTCATAGTCTGCATCCTGTCTGGGCCTTTTATCAGGAGGGGGATGGGACCCCCTGAGATCAGGGTGATTAGGTCTTCGGCCATTTTCAGCATTTGTTTTTTAGGCATGGAAGTCTGTCCTGGAAAGAGTTGTGTCTGTTTCTTTGCTTTTAAGGAGGGCTTAGACTTAGCAGAGGGTTTAATAGTTAACTGGGTAGGTCTGAAAATACCCTCTGTGGCTGTGGATTGCTCAGCTACTTTGGTTCCCTCTGTAGGGTTAGGATCGGAAAGCTGAAACCCTACTGCGTCCGAAGGCCCAGCCAGCTCTATGTGGGAGTTGGAGGCAGTCTGTGGTTCTGTGGAAGCGGTCATCAGGGGCTGCGTAGGTGCCTCGCTGAAAACCGGCGACCGGCCTGGAAGAGGCCTCGTCGTCAATTTTGGGCCTCGGATGCCTGTCCTTGCGCTTTTTATGCATTCCGGTAGTCGGAAGTTCCAACAGCATGGTGTAATTGAATTTTCTCCCAAAATAATGTCGGGCAAAATCAAACCGACATTTAATAGTGCGCTTGTTAAACCTAGCACAAAACCGACAACCAGTGACGTTGTGGTCAGGGCCTACGCATCGAATACAATAGGAGTGGAAGTCCTTATGAGGTATTTGCTTCCATACTTGAAAAAGCAACCAGAACTACAACAGACCAGCAAATGGACTCCAAGGAAGCAACCAGCTTGCAACAGATTACACCACGAGTTTACCTAGGTTTCGTCTTTAATCAGACTTCTTCAGAACACAACTGATACAAGTAATAAAAATCCAACCTTTTATACAAACTTGAGAATGACATCATCAAATAATCAATTAATCAATTAATTAATTATTGTAAAGGCCAGCATTCAAAATAAAAGCAACAATACAGACATTACTAAAGAGGCTGTATACAAATACACAAGTTAAAAACAGCTCAAAAACAGTCATCTAACACTAAAAAATGAAAAATAAATATTAAAAGCTTAAATAAACATGCACCATAAATCAATTATTGCATAATCATGTGCTTTAAATATTGCAGATGTTACACCATGATCCAACTTAACCTAAAATATTCCTTAATCTTAAAATAGGCATAATGCTAATGCAGTCATTAATGCCTGGAAATACCAGTGCATTAAGTTTCAGCTGCCATTTCATCTCACATATATCTAAGTGAACCTCCAGCATTTTGCCATAATTGTCTACCAATATCTGCTGGATGACACTAAATTTAAAAGTGTGCCCAATATTGGTATCAATATGCCTATATAAAGCGTTGGTCTTTTTCTTCAATCTAATATCCGATTGATGCTCAATAATTCGATCTCTAACCGCCCTACATGTCTTCCCAATGTAAAAGGCCGGACACTGCACGCACAGCGCCACATACACCACACTCCTACTATAACAATCAAAATGAGCCCCAGGCCTTACAGTAACCCCTGCCACTTTAAATTCCACGCCAGTTACATTGATCAAGTGACATACACTACACCTACCACACTTAAAATTGCCCCTACTCCTGTAAGAAACAATATGTGGTACATCATCCGTTTCCAATAACTGTTTAAAGGAACGACCTTTCCTAAAAACACATTTGGGTGGTACCCCCAACTTCCCACTGACCAATTGATCTAATTTTAAAAATTTCCAGTTGCTGATAACAATCTCAGCAATGTGAGGTGCATCAAAGGAATAGGTCGTAATAAAATATAGGGGATTATCGTTGCTAACCTGTGTGCATAAACTTTCACTCTCAGAATTAATCCTACCCATACAAGCACTCCTTCCATCCACAACATTAATGTGTACCGAAAGGTCTGCGAGCCTGGAAGTACCCCAATGGGATTGCAACTAAAAAAGATATGTTGGAAGAAGTGCATAAGTTATATGACAAAATGGGGCTTGAGCTTCTAGCTATTATTATTAAATATAATGACCAGCAAATTGCTTCTTTATTGAGTGAGCTGGAAGCTGTAAATGAGGCAATCACTACTGATTTAAATTTTGAGCATTACTTAAACTATAACAATCTGTTGGCGGATGTGAACTCTCAATGCGCATCTATACACGCTAGGAAGGCTAAGAAAATTGAAAGGGACAGCAACGAGTATAGGCGTAATCAAGTCTACCCTATGTCTGAAGGTAATTGCTACGGCAGAGTCCCTTTAAATAGGAGCGTTTTCAACAGGGATCCAGAAGTGACACCAATGGAAGAAAATACAAATGGGGAGCCTGAACGAGCTGATTTCCCTTTAGATGCAGAGCCAAGAAGGTCAGAGAGGATAAGGGGCCGAAACCAACAGCAGGAATCAAGCGAGTACAGCGATTTCGTCAGGCTAGGTGCAAAGCCAAAAACAACGAACTTCAGCAATTCAAACAGTGGGGCCAATCGGGCCCAATGGAGGGGATAATGCTTGGTAATGATTTCAAGCGCTTAGGTGAGCCTTCAAATTCAACGTATTTTTCAGCTCAACCTAGCTTTTTTAACTGTAGATCCTACCATGAATGTTTAGATACTGTTGATAACTGTTCCGCTTCTTCCTTGTTAAATGGGTGTTCAGCAGCACGAATTGCCGATGTTAGCAGTAACATTTTTGACTTTTTTGGTGGCGTTTCGCTTGATGTTTCTACTTGTTGAATGCACCAATTATGTGGTCTGGGTGAAAAAGTGTGTACAGGTGTCGATGAAGCGATTGGTAATAGCAGCATTGAACGTGTATATCGTGTGGACTTTAATGAAATCAATCAATCTGTTACAGAAGTTGAGCAATGTCCACAATTAAGTGGTGATTCTTGTGTTGCGTATAATGCCACTTATTCTCCTATTCGAAATATTGACTGCATTTTCAATGCTTCTTTTTCTTCTTTTGTTGACAAGGCGCATGAGTATTTGGACACTGGTAATGTTGGGACAATTTGTGTGTATTGTGAACAAAATCATGTTGTTTGTAATGAGGGTAACTTTGTTAATACTACAAAATTCACCTCAGAGGCTTTACAAGTTTCACAATTTAGTGATGCTTTTAGCAGCGTTGCAGAAATTTATAGAAATAGTTTGACTGAAACGTTCAATGGTGGTTCACATTTAGATTTGGTTGTTAACCATGAGTGTGGGTTTGAGGATATGCACGACATGGGTAGTATGCCATCGAATATGAGCTGGCATTTTGAATTTGGGGAAAGCTCACCTGTGATGAGAGAAGATAATGTGCGTATGTGTGAAATAGAACCATTAGGCGAGCCAAAATTGTTATTAACAGCTAGTGATACAGGGGCATCTCGCATTGTCATCAAACAGTCTTTAGTTTGTGAGGATGCTTTATCCCCTAGGGATTTCACTAGGGAGATTATTAATAATAATAGCGTTGGTAATGGTGATGCTGAGTATGCCTCTTTGTTAGATGTTAGCTTGCATTCTTTTCCTACTGGTCACAGTGGGGTTTCTATGCAATTAGATTTGGATTATCAGCCATTGACCAGTGATGTGAATTATCTGAATATGCAAGTTTCTGGGGATGTAGCTCCGATTACTATGAATGAGTGTGGTATTGAGGAATTAATTCAAATAATTGATGGTGAAGCTGCAACAGCATATAATCATGGGCTTAGTAACCCTTTAACAGTAGCCAATAGATACGATGATTTCAAGATATATAATTACTCCAGCAAAGTCATTAATGAGCGACATGTGGAATTATTAGCTAAAGGGTTAACTTTTGTCCCCCTAGCTAGGGGTATTCTGAGTGACACTTTAGTTGACCTAAAAATGTTTCTGAGGAAAATGAATTTGAAATTGGTGTTTGATGGTGCAAACAGGAATGAAGCTGGTTTGATTTTAAAAAGACCAAGCAAGTATATGCCCCCTAGCAATGGTGTGATTAATGCATATGAAAAGATTTGTGAATTTGATATTAGGGAGCATTTTAGGCAGGCGAGGTGTCCGTATAACAAGCAGGCTTATAACAGAATGGACAATTTAACTTTTGAAGAGCATGGGTTATTTGATGAACTGGCAAATGATGGAACTATTAGATTTATGAAGCCTGACAAGGGTAACGGTCTGGTGCTCACTGACAGGGTTGATTATGTAAATAGTATCATGGCATTGTTGGTGACGGATACTTATGAAGAAGTTAGTCTTAATGAACCTAATATTGCCTATAGTAAGGTTAACTTGTACATTGAAGATTTGCTTTGGCAGGGGCATATAAATGAAGCAGAGTACAGTTATTTGAACAATGATTATCCTCTGGTCAGTGGGATTTTTGGAATACCTAAGATTCACAAAGATTTAAACAATTTGGCCTTCAGGCCCATTGTAGATGGGAAGTGTAGTAAAACTTGTTTTATAAGTAAATTCTTGGATTTTGAATTACAAAAAGGTTTAAAGGAATTTGATTATATCACTAAAGACTCTTGGTCATTTTTGGAGAGGTTAAAAGGGGTTAAATTCACTAATGATACTATTATGATTACAGTTGATGTTGTTAATTTGTTTTCGGTCATTCCCACTACAATAGGGCTTGAATGGTTGCAATGTCAGTTGTTAAAAACACGGTTGTTTGACCAGGATAGAATAAATTTGTTGGTAGGTTTAATGGAAGTCATTCTTAACAACAATTTTATTCAGTTTGAAGGATGTTACTACAAGCAGACAACTGGTGTTGCAATGGGGGCGGCTTGTGCCCCAGTGTATGCCAATTACGTTATGGCATACTGGGAGCAAGAATTTTTATTTACTAGCCGGTTTATGCCCCACGTTAGCTTTTATACCCGCTTCCTAGATGATTTGTTTATCGTCTGGGATGGTGGAATTGAGGAGTTTAGTGTATTCATGGATTATGTTAATAATTCTGTAGAATTTTTGAAATTTACCCAAAAGTTAAATTGTCCATTCTATTATAAGCCTGCTTGTTATACGGACACCTCGCCTGCCTAAAATGCTCCCTAATATCAAATTCACAAATCTTTTCATATGCATTAATCACACCATTGCTAGGGGGCATATACTTGCTTGGTCTTTTTAAAATCAAACCAGCTTCATTCCTGTTTGCACCATCAAACACCAATTTCAAATTCATTTTCCTCACCAACATTTTTAGGTCAACTAAAGTGTCACTCAGAATACCCCTAGCTAGGGGGACAAAAGTTAACCCTTTAGCTAATAATTCCACATGTCGCTCATTAATGACTTTGTTGGAGTAATTATATATCTTTAAATCATCGTATCTATTGGCTACTATTAAAGGGTTACTAAGCCCATGATTATATGCTGTTGCAGCTTCACCATCAATTATTTGAATTAATTCCTCAATACCACACTCATTCATAGTAATCAGAGCTACATCCCCAGAAACTTGCATATTCAGATAATTCACATCACTAGTCAATGGCTGATAATCCAAATCTAATTGCATAGAAACCCCACTGTGACCAGTAGGAAAAGAATGCAAGCTAACATCTAACAAAGAGGCATACTCAGCATCACCATTACCAACGCTATTATTATTAATAATCTCCCTAGTGAAATCCATAGGGGATAAAGCATCCTCACAAACTAAAGACTGTTTGATGACAATGCGAGATGCCCCTGTATCACTAGCTGTTAATAACAATTTTGGCTCGCCTAATGGTTCTAATTCACACATACGCACATTATCTTCTCTCATCACAGGTGAGCTTTCCCCAAATTCAAAATGCCAGCTCATATTCGATGGCATACTACCCATGTCATGCATATCCTCAAACCCACACTCATGGTTAACAACCAAATCTAAATGTGAACCACCATTGAACATTTCAGTCAAACTATTTCTATAAATTTCTGCAATGCTGCTAAAAGCATCACTAAATTGCGAAACTTGTAAAGCCTCCGAGGTGAATTTTGTAGTATTAACAAAGTTACCCTCACTACAAACAACATGATTTTGTTCACAATACACACAAATTGTCCCAACATTACCAGTGTCCAAATACTCATGCGCCTTGTCAACAAAAGAAGAAAAAGAAGCATTGAAAATGCAGTCGATATTTCGAATAGGAGAATAAGTGGCATTATACGCAACACAAGAATCACCACTTAATTGTGGACATTGCTCAACTTCTGTAACAGATTGATTGATTTCATTAAAGTCCACACGATATACACGTTCAATGCTGCTATTACCAATCGCTTCATCGACACCTGTACACACATTTTCACCCAGATCACATAATTGGTGCATTCCACAAGTAGAAACATCAAGCGAAACGCCACCAAAAAAGTCAAAAATGTTACTGCTAACATCGGCAATTCGTGCTGCTGAACACCCATTTAACAAGGAAGAAGCGGAACAGTTATTATCAACAGCATCTAAACATTCATGGTAGGATCTACAGTTAAAAAAGCTAGGTTGAGCTGAAAAATACGTTGAATTTGAAGGATCACCTAAGCGCTTGAAATCATTACCAAGCATCATCTCCTCCATTGGGCCCGATTGGCCCCGCTGTTTGAATTGCTGAAGTTCGTTGTTTTTGGCTTTGCGCCTTGCCTGACGAAATCGCTGAACTTGCTTGATTCCTGCTGTTGGTTTCGGCCCCTTATCCTCTCCGACCTTCTTGGCTCTGCATCTAAAGGGAAATCAGCTCGTTCAGGCTCCCCATTTGTATTTTCTTCCATTGGTGTCACTTCTGGATCCCTGTTGAAAACACTCCTATTTAAAGGGACTCTGCCATAGCAATTACCTTCAGACATAGTGTAGACTTGATTACGCCTATACTCTTTGTTGTCCCTTTCAATTTTCTTAGCCTTCCTAGCGTGTATAGATGCGCATTGAGAGTTCACATCCGCCAACAGATTGACATAGTTTTTTAAGTAATGCTCAAAATTTAAATCAGTAGTGATTGCCTCATTTACAGCTTCCAGCTCACTCAATAAAGAAGCAATTTGCTGGTCATTATATTTAATAATAATAGCTAAAAGCTCAAGCCCCATTTTGTCATATAACTTATGCACTTCTTCCAACATATCTTTTTTAGTTGCAATCCCATTGGGGTACTTCCAGGCCCGCAGACCTTTCGGTACACATTAATATTGTGGATGGAAGGAGTGCTTGTATGGGTAGGATTAATTCTGAGAGTGAAAGTTTATGCACACAGGTTAGCAACGATAATCCCCTATATTTTATTACGACCTATTCCTTTGATGCACCTCACATTGCTGAGATTGTTATCAGCAACTGGAAATTTTTAAAATTAGATCAATTGATCAGTGGGAAGTTGGGGGTACCACCCAAATGTGTTTTTAGGAAAGGTCGTTCCTTTAAACAGTTATTGGAAACGGATGATGTACCACATATTGTTTCTTACAGGAGTAGGGGCAGTTTTAAGTGTGGTAGGTGTAGTGTATGTCACTTGATCAATGTAACTGGCGTGGAATTTAAAGTGGCAGAGGTTACTGTAAGGCCTGGGGCTCATTTTGATTGTTATAGTAGGAGTGTGGTGTATGTGGCGCTATGTATGCAGTGTCAGGCCTTTTACATTGGGAAGACGTGTAGGGCGTTTAGAGATTGAATTATTGAGCATCAATCGGATATTAGATTGAAGAAAAAGACCAACGCTTTATATAGGCATATTGATACCAATATTGGGCACACTTTTAAATTTAGTGTCATCCAGCAGATATTGGTAGACAACTATGGCAAAATGCTGGAGGTTCACTTAGATATATGTGAGATGAAATGGCAGCTGAAACTTAATGCACTGGTATTTCCAGGCATTAATGACTGCATTAGCATTATGCCTATTTTAAGATTAAGGAATATTTTAGGTTAAGTTGGATCATGGTGTAACATCTGCAATATTTAAAGCACATGATTATGCAATAATTGATTTATGGTGCATGTTTATTTAAGCTTTTAACATTTATTTTTCATTTATTAGTGTTAGATGACTGTTTTTGAGCTGTTTTTAACTTGTGTATTTGTATACAGCCTCTTTAGTAATGTCTGTATTGTTGCTTTTATTTTGAATGCTGGCCTTTACAATAATTAATTAATTAATTGATTATTTGATTATGTCATTCTCAAGTATGTATAAAAGGTTGGATTTTTATTACTTGTATCAGTCGTGTTCTGAAGAAGTCTGATTAAAGATGAAACCTAGGTAAACTCGTGGTGTAATCTGTTGCAAGCTGGTTGCTTCCTTGGAGGTATTTGCTTCCCACAAGAAATACAATTATTAACTTTTACTGACATCAGTCTGAGGCAAGAAAAAGCTTCCCCAACGGGGTACTTAGTTTTTTAAGAAGACTTCGGTTCTGGATTCGGAATGAAAATCTGAGAAGTCGGCCGACCGGCACTTGCGAAATGCTTCTGCTTCAGGCACCGCGAGGCAAGAAAGACTGAAGAAAATGGCACTGGCTGCATCTTATATACCCCTGTCGCACTGACGTCAGGGAGGAAATGACAGCAACCGATGCCGGACCAAGACTTTGGAACTCAGGCCGACTGGGGAAGCGCCTGACAGCAGGATAACCCAAGTGTAATGACCGCAGCAGTGTAACACGATGAACATCTGCAGTGGCAAAGCCTGCCCTGGATTTAGAGTAGAGAGATAAGCGATAGTGCTTTGTAAAAGTATGCACTGAATCACAAGTTGCAGCCTCTAAGATGTCTTTAGTTGGTACTCCTCTGAGGAAGGGTGCTGAAGTGGCTGCTGCTCTGGTTGAATGTGGCCTAATGCCCTTAGGCACTGCTTTGCCATGCTGTGAATAGCAGAAATGAATGCAGTGACCTATCCACTTTGAAATAGCCTGCTTTGAGATGGGCTTTCCTTGTGATCCTGCAGCATATGCCACTAGAAGTTGGTCAGTCTTTCTGAAAGCTTTGGTTCTGTCCAAGTAAAAGCGTAGCTGCCTGTGAATGTCCAAAGAATGCAGAATTCTCTCACCCTTATTCTGAGGGTTTGGATAAAAAGTAGGCAAATGAATTGTTTGGTTAAGGGCTACACTGGACACTACCTTAGGCCTAAATGTAGGGTTTGTCCACAGAGAAACCCTGTCAGGACGAAAAATGATAAAAGGTTCCACAGCCATGAGTGCCTGTAACTGAGACTCATCTAGCAGAGGTTACTGCTAGGAGCAGAGCTGATTTCCAGGATAAGAATTTTATATCAGCTGCAGAGGCTGGTTCAAATGGATGCAGTGTGAGTTTTTCCAAGACGTAGTTGAGGTCCCATGCAGGTACTGGTGCCCTCCTTGGAGGTCTTATGTTTTTGGCGCCTCTGAGGTATTGCCTTAGTAAAGGATGAGAAAAAAATGGCGGACCTGTATTGTAATGAGTTGAAATGGCAGAGGCATGAATTTTAATTGATGAAAAGGAAAGGCCTTTATCAAGCATCTCAGGTATTGCAAAATCTGAGGAATATTTGGAACAACAGTGTCAAAACCTTGCGCCTGGTTCCAAGCGCAGAATCTCTTCCATTTTTCTGCATAAGATTGTCTGGTGCTAGGCCTCCTGGCCTCCAAAATAACATCCATCACTGCTTTAGAGAGAGGTTTGTCTTGACTGGCTACATTATCTGCCATGCTGCCAGGTTTAAGATCCTGAGTTGGCTGTGCAGTATCGGACTGTCTTGTTGGGTCAATAAGTGAGGAATTTGAGGTAATATCCAAGCTGGGCAATGGGACAAGCTCTTTAGGATTGGGTACCAGTGCTGGCGGGGCCAGTCTGGGGTAATCAGTATCATTTTTGGTCTCTCTTCTGACCTTGGGGAGGATAGGCAGAGAAGGAAAGGCATATAATGTTAGGTCTTTCCAGCTGAAAGATAGAGCATCCACTTTCCATGCTTGCTTGTGATAAGTCCTTGCACAGAATCTCTGCAGTTGGTAGTTGTGAGAGGAGGCAAACAGGTCTATGCCCGGGCATCCCCAGTTCCTTGTTATCATGTTGAAGACTTGTGGATCCAATTTCCATTCGTGGGGATCCATTAGGTTTCTGCTTAGTTCTTCTGCCAAAGTATTTGTCCTTCCTGGCAGGAATTGCGCTTGCAGATGTACTTGGTAAGTCAATGCTGTGTCCCACAAGTTCATAGCTAGCCTGCAGAGGGGGTAGGAATGTGTGCCTCCCTGCTTATTTACCACATGACTGTAGTATTGTCCGTCCTTATCAGTAGTTGTCCTGGATGAAGTAGATCCTTGAAGGCTGTCAGGGCATTCTGAACAGCTAGCATCTCTTTTTGATTGATATGTAGATGCATTTGACGTGGGGACCATGTGCCTTGAATACATCTTCCTGCCATATGGGCCCCCCAGGCATAATCTGATGCATCTGTTGTCAACATCTGCCTGGCTGTGGGTAAGGTGAATGGCTGTCCCTTGTTGTGGTGACAGGCTTCTGTCCACCATCGAAACTCCTGTTGCAGGCAGGGAATGAGGGTAATTATAGTTTCCAGGATGTGGCAATGTTGAGTCCAAACACTTTTTAGGTACCACTGAAGATTCCTCATATGCAGTCTTGCATATGGAATTAGCAGAATGCAGGATGCCATGAAGCCCAAAGTCTGCAGAATTTTTCTTACAGATAACTGGGCCTTTGTTGCCAACATTTTGAAATAAGTAGTCAGTTAAATTAAACCTACCAAAGTACAATTAAAACCTACCACCCCCTCTGCAGATAAACTTCCTGCAGAATTCTTGCAAATAAGAGCCAAAGCTATTGCCTGTCCCATTTATGTTCTGATAAATAGGTCTATAAATGAAGGAATCTTCCCTTCTATCTGGAAGATATCTCATATCATCCCTCTACACAAAGGGGGAAACTCTAATGATTACTCAAATTTTCGCCCCATAGCACTTCTATCACCTATAGCTAAAATCATGGAAAAATGTATCCATAAACAACTACTTAACCACCTTCTCCATAACAACCTACTTGCTAACTGTCAGCATGGATTTAGACCTTCCCACAGTACCACCACTGCTTTACTCTACTTCATCAACTCCATCAACAATAACCGTAACAACAATAATTTATCATCTTCTGTCCACTGATTTATCTAAAGTGTTCGACATGGTTAACTACAAACTTCTTCTGCACATACTAAAATCTCTCTCACTTGATCCTCCTTCCGTAACTTGGTTTACATCTTACCTAGAAAGCCATCAGCAGGCAGTACTCTGGAGAAAACTCACTATCTAATCTCCTTCCTATCTCTTTAAGGTGTACCTCAAGGCTCTATCCTTGGCCCCCTTCTATTTTCTATCTTTATTAACGACCTCCAATCAGCTACCCCAAACACTACCCGCATACAATATGCAGATGATTCTACTATAATCTGTACTGCTACCTCTCAAACTGAACTTCAGGCTATTACCCAAAAAGCTGTTACCTCTGTTGAACAATGGTTCTTAGACCATTGCCTACTCCTCAACCCTAAGAAAACCAAACTGTTATTATTCTCACCTACCCGTAAATCTACCCAACTAAACTTCACTCTCACATTTACTGATAGTACTGTCATTTTTCCAGATTCAACTACAAAATTATTAGGAATAACTATTGACAATAATCTTAGCTTTGACACTCATATCAACAATACAATAAAATTAGTCAATAAAAAAATAGGATCCCTTTACAGAATCAAACCCTTCCTTACACCCATAGCAAGGACCACATTAGCCAGATCTCACCTAATCTCTACTCTTCTATATGCTTTCCCCATTTACACTAATCTCTCCAAAAACAACCTTAAGAAACTAGCTACATATTACTATAATATTGCTCGATTTGCTACAGGATCCCCATTTAGAACTCACCACTGCCTGAACCTAAGACAACTAGGTTGGCTTGAACTCCCTAACTAGCTTGTACTTCAACAGCTCTTAATGACTCACAAGATCCTATACCAACCAACTAAAGTACCAATACTCTCTAACCTCATTTCACCACACAATAACCTGAAACATCTACGTTCTTCTAACAAACTACTGATTAATATACCCAAACTCAAAAACTCTGCAGGTGACTCCTTTTCCAACTCTGTTGGAAAAATGTGGAACAAACTCCCCTCTGATATCTCATCTTTATCCTCTCTCCCACTTTTTAAAAAGCAACTGAAAATGCATCTTAATAAACACCGGCTTTGTTCCTGCACCAACCCTGATTAACTTTCCTTCTTTCTCTCTCTCTTTTCTTCTTACATGATTCTTTCTTTCTCTTCTCCCGATATCCTGATAGCTCTCCTTCTTCATAACATCTATGTAGATTTATGCTATCACATATACACTGTATGACTTTCGTAATATAAAAAAAAAAAAAAAAAAAATTTTGTTTTTAATTCATCATATGACTACACTTTTGTTTGTTGCTCCTATCATATTTGTGTATTATGTGTATTAACTAGCTCTGTTTATAAATTTTAATCTTGTATCGCCTATTCTCTATTTAACTTATAATGACTGTTGGAGCTTTTCTCCCCGGGCCTCTACTGAAAATGGACATATATCCAGCTAGACTAGCCCGGTCAACAAATGTAAAATAAAATAAACAGTTGTCTGTGCTTGTCTGGCGTGAGTTAAGCCATCTGGGTAGTTGTATTTAAGCTTGCACCCAGGAATATTATCTCGAGAGGGTATGAGTTTTGATTTCTTTTTGCTTACTGTGTACCCTAGACGTGTTAGTAATCTTTTTACAAACGCCAGATGCTGTAGTAGAATGTCCTTGTTCTCTGCTTGAATAAGGCAGTCGTCCAAGTAAGGATATATTTGTATTCCTCTTTGTCTGCAAAATGCAATCACTGGTGCCAGGCATTTTGTGAAGACCCTGGGTGCAGTAGATAAGCCAAAGGGCAGTGCAGAGAATTGGTAGTGCATCGAGCCAGCTATAAATCTGAGGTATCTTCTGCATGATTGTCTGATTGGGACATGCAGGTATGTCTCTTTTAGGTCTAAAGTCACAAGCCAAGCCTTCTTTCCCAGCATGGGCAGAAGCTGCTGCAGAGTTAACATTTTAAATTTTGGAATATCCAGGAATGTGTTTAGGATAGACAGGTCCAGTATTGGTCTCCTGGCTTTGTCCTTTCTGGGCACTAAGAATAGCCTTGAGTAGAATCCTAGTCCCTGCTCTTGCTGTGGTACTAGCTGAATGGCTCTCATGTCCATGAGGGCTGAAACTTGTTTTTGTGCCTATGCCCACTGATTGCGTGGCAGATCTGGCATACCATTTGTTCTTGGCAGGGTGTGGAAGTGGAACCTGTAGCCTTGTGATACGATATTTAAGACTCATTTGTCCTGGGTGATCATGTGCCAATTTTGAGAAAAAAGTGCTAGTTTTCCCCCCAAAGGGGCTGCCAGAAGATAAGTGCTTGGAGCTGGCAGGGGAAAGTCATTGAGACTTGTTTCCTGTATGGCTGTGATTTTTCTTCTCCGCTTTTGGAGGTAGAAGCACCCCATTGTTTAGGCCTGTATGAGCCTTGGGGCGTCTGTATCTGCCTCTTTGTGGCCTGTCTGACACTGGCAAGGACCAATTCTTTGTAGGCTAGTTCCTGCTAAATCTAGGTGGCTGTACCTGCAAGAAATCCTTGACTGTTTGCATAGATTTAGCTTTGTCCTCCATTTTCTTTAACACCTCTTCTGCTTTAACACCAAACAAAGTATCATGCTGTAATGGAGCATCTAATAGTTTTGCTTTAACATGATCAGGTAGATTCTGTTCTTTTAACCAAGCATGCCTCCTAATGACAGAACCTGTAACCGCGGCCCTGCAGGAGGCCTCTAGAGAATCAAAACCACATTGCAAAGTATGCTTTTCCACTTGTTCAGCTGCGTGCAATAAATCCTGCATTTCTTTGTTATCTGCATATTCTGAATTTGTCAACATTTTCTGTTTAAGTAGTGACATAAGATACTGCTGATATTTAAGCATATGAAAATGGCAATTTAAAGCTCTTACAGCCAAGGTAGCAGAAGTATAAATCTTTTTCCCCCATCTGTCCAGGGCCCTAGAATCCCTATCAGAGGGGATAGGGTTTTGTGCAGTGGAAGCCTTGACTCCTTTGGGACCCTGAGAGAGAGTTTCTGGGTCAGCAGCAGGGTTTTTATAAAGAAATTTATGTGAATCAGGAACCCTGTAGTATATGTCTGGCTTAACAGGAACTGGTGGTAAAGAGTCTGGAGACAGACCGGACTCTGAAAATACATCATCTACAATGTCTATAACAGGATGGATAGCAAGGGACCTGTGCTGAGGTAATTAAAAGGAAGTCTCTGAGCCTTTTCTTGGATTCTGAGTAATCTTGACTCTCCCAGTGGAAATGCTCCCTCATAGTATGCAGTGTCTCCCCAAAAGAGTAATCCTCAGGAGGAGAGGCTGAAGGGATAGATTCTTCAGCATCAGAATCCTCATAGGGAGGAAGAGAGTATTCCTGTTCAGAAGAGGTATCAGAGGAAATGGAAACCTGATCTGAAGATTCATATTCTATCTCTTGCCTAGGCCTCTTATCAGGAGGGGGATGGGAACCCCTGATCAAAATAATTAGGTCTTCGGCCATTTTGAGCATCTGTTTTTTAGGCATGATGGCATGTCCAGGAGAATGCTGTACTTGTTTCTTTGTCTTTAGAGCTGCTTTAGTCTTTGCCTTAGAAGCTGAAGTAGGTTTTACATATAACTGCATAGGCCTGAAAACACCCTCAGAAGCCGATGCCTGCTCAGCGGCTCCGGACCCATCTGAGGGAATAGTTTCCAAGTGTCCAATACCTTGAGTATCCAGAGGCCTAGTCAGCTCCAAGTAGGAGTTGGAATCGGCCTGTGGCTCTGAGGTAGCGGGTGTCAGGGGCTGCGAAAATGCCTGAGAACTGGCGACAGGCCTAGTGGAAGCCTCGTCGTCGGTTTTGGATCTCTGATGCCAGTCCTTTTCTTTTTCTTTGCGCTTTTTATAAATTCCGGTAGTCGGCTGATCTGACGGCATTACATAATTGAATCTTCTGCCAAAATAATGAAATGCAAAATCGTACCAACGCTTAATAGTGCGCTGGTTAAATCTAGCACAAAACCGACAACTAGCAATGTCGTGGTCAGGGCCTAGGCAAGGAATACAGTAAGAATGAAAATCTTTATGAGGTATTTGCTTCCCACAAGAAATACAATTATTAACTTTTTCTGACATCGGTCTGGAGCAAGAAAAAAGTTTCCCCAACGGGGTACTTAGCTTTAATGAAGACTTCGGATCTGAAATTCAAAATTGAAAATCTCAGGAGTCGGCCGACCAGAACTTACGAACTACTTTTGCTTCGGGCACCGCGCGGCAAGAAAGACTGGAGAAAATGGCGTCGGCTGCATCTTTTATACCCCTGGCACACTGACGTCAGGGAGGAGGCGACAGCAACTGACGCCGGACCTAGACTTTGGAATTCAGGCCGACTGCGGCCTGCCAGCAGGATAACCCAATTGTAATGACTGCAACAGTGAAACACGATGAACATCTTGAGGTAAGAAAATTAGTAAAAGAAATTGGGAGAAGACATACAACAGTTGTGTAAAATCTTACCATAACCATAGATGTCCTTCACTTCCATGTTGCTCTGCCGTGGTTCCCCTGGGCAAGGCAGTCTCCAAACAAACCACTGCATGCTGGATCAGGAAAGCTATTTGCTTCTGCTACTCTCACCATGGAAAGGAACCCCCAGCGGGAATCAAGGCCCATTCCACTAGAGCTGCGGCCACCTCAAGGGCCTTCATGAAAGGCCTAGACATAGCATCCATTTTCGAAGTAGCCACCTGAGCCACTATCCACACCTTCACCAAGCATTACAAATTGGATCAAGTTTCCAGAACTAGAAAAGGATTCACCACAGCAATCCTGCAGGGTCTTGTAAAACCCTCTTGCAGCTACCACCACCTTCTCCTCCTCTTAAGCTGTGGTACGCTCCCACACCTAGAATACTGTAACATAGGAATAGAAGGACATAGAATAGTTGTGTAAAATCTTATCATAACAATAGATGTCCTCTTCCATGTTGCACTATTCTATCCCACCCTCCTCCCTTCTTGGTCCTTTTATTTCTCTGGATGATAGTTTGCCTGCCCCCCCCCCCCCAGTCTTATACATTCCTGTACTACCTACATTTTAGTAGGTCTCCAAGTTACACAGCTGTAAACAACTGGCACACCTCCTGCTGGGCCTTATTCTCTGCCTGCTGGCATTCAAGTTCTGAGGATTGTGTGTATAGACATCACATTTAAGGCCCATTGGTTTATGGCCCTACATGCGACGTCCCACGCACACTACAGCAGCCAAGCTGAAGCTTTTATATAGAAGCCGACATACGAGTCGCCTGAAGGCAGGAAATCCCACACCTAGAATATTGCAACATAGGAATAGAAGGACATCTTTTATTTTAGCACCATTAACAAGGTGTTGAGGGCCGAAACTCCAGAAAGGGCCTCTAGATGCCTTAATTTCTCTGGACCAGAAAGAGTCTCAAATAAAACCCTTTTTTTCTGCTAGCAGCAGGGAGCTAGTTCTATCATTCCCTGGTGGAACGTCTTGCAGATTGGTAAAACCAAGTATTCTTGGTTTTAAGGCACTTGTGATATGTCAGAATGGGTAAGGGGAAGAAGTCAGCACTAATCTGAAGTTACAAGTATTTACAATGGGAGGAACTGAGAAATTTTCTTTAAGAGAGAGAAAGAGTTGAGCTAAGTTGGAAACGGGGTGGTGGTGGCTGAAGCAGATGGTAACAAACTGGCAGACTTGTCAGGAAAGGTACCCTTAGATCCTCAGAAGAAAACTGTCTTTCTCTTGGAACTTCTTTTTTAGAGAATTTTTTACCCTTTTGCAGAGATTTTTGTTCCTTTTGAAAAAAAGTTCCAGCCTTGGAAGGTATAATTTTTCTGTAATTTTGGAACAAGATGCTTAAAATCCTGCATAATTTTACAACTTGCCTGAAGTTTCTTGATTTCAGCAGCTTTAGGGCCAAATAGATTCTCCCTGTCCAGAGAGGCAACTGGACTTATCTGGCAAAGACTGTGACCTTGACCAAGAGTACATTCTTAGGCCCAGTAGCAGCAGCTCTGGAAGATGCATCTGCAGCATCATAATCGCATTTAACATACTGCCTCACTACCTGAATGGCAGAACTAAAGAAAGAAAAAAATGGAAGATTTACTGTCTGATTCATGAATGTCTGACAGCAACTTATTCATATTACCCAGAACAAATGAAAGGTATCTAATCATATGGGTTTAACAGTTAAAAGCACAGGAAGAAAGTGCACATTTTTTTTCTAAACCTATCCACAACTGTACTGTCTTTGTCATTCAGTAAAGCATTAGAAAATGGAAGCAGTTTGCTGGGTTTGTCAAACTGTATACATATTACTGCTGGATCTGAAGGAGGAGTTTTGTAAAAAACTTTGGGTTTCTGGAACCTTATTAAAACTTATGAGCCTCTTTAGGCACTACAGGTTGGAACTCTTGGTTTAAACAAGCTGTGGTGAAGACATCCAGTAAGGCCTATAACACACACACATGATTGCAGAAGACTTGGGAACTCCCATGTACAGCAATGCATAATACAGTTTTTGCACATCAGACATTTATTTTCCCTCTCACTGAAAATTCTACATCATTTTCAAAACTATGTCCTCAAAGGAAAGGGGGAGAATCAGGAGACATGGTGTTCTCATCCTCTGACACAAAATCTACATATCTGGGAGGAAACAAGACAGAGATACCACCTGAGATTCAGAGTCTTTTAACACTTATGAGGGAGGAAGAAACCGAAAAAAAGATCTGAGGGGGCTTTACAGACATAACTGCCTTAAAAGAACACTAAAAAGAAATCAACCTCACCCTACGAATCCAGAGAAAGACTGAAGGAGAAGGAGAGGTATGTTTAACTTTAGTGCTGGTGCTTCTTGACAGCATCAGCATTTACATTTCAGGGAGGATCTGACTCCTAACATACCCTCAATAAGAGTACCACAAACATCGTCTTAGACCAGAATTTGAGGTATGCCCTCAGGTTCCATAAAGATAAACCAGGGTTCCATCTCACAGGCCAAAACGGCCTTCTGATCTGTCTCCAGTGAGGTCATGACAGCTGAAGCAGCAGCTAAAACTGGGAGGTCTGAGGGCTCATCAAACACAACAACAGAGACATGTGGGTCCAGCTGGGCAATAAAAACTTCAGAAGGCTTTGGCTTCTTGAGCTTCTTTTGTGGTTACTGAGGGATGTCCGTTCTGGGAAGACTGAAAGCCATCCTGCCCTGCTGTAAGCTCCTTTGGTCTCTGGTTTTGCAGATAAATGCAAAGATAACATAAGCAACTTTCTTATAAGTTTTAGAAACAAAGGATTTACAAATGGAACATTCCTTGAAATTGTGACCAAGTCCTAGAAAAAATAAGCACTTTATATGTCTATCTTTATATGGTATCTGCCTCACATAGTCACATTTACCCATGCTTACTTGACATGAAAAAATATCAACTTTTAGTCAAAAGTTAAAGGAAACTGGAAGGTTTCCCCAACACAGACACTTTTCTGTCCACTCACAGTGGAAAATGGCACAGGCTGTAAGGCTAACAGACCGAAGTAGTGACCAAAGTCTTGCCATTAGCCGAAATAGTGGGAAAGTTCGGAGGATTTTCATGTCATTGCATCCCTTATGTACCCACTTCACATCATCTCTCTTGGGTCAAAGGTTGGACATACAGCATGAGAGGAAGGGCAATGATGGGCAGATGTATGGTATCATTGACATAAGACTTCCTACATGTAAGCAATACTGCAGCAGTAATCAATGAAGGACAACTACACAAGGAATTTCACATGCAGCCTCTGACTTAGCAGGCTTCCATCATACTGCTGGAATACCAAACTTGTCAAGACAACAATGGGCCACAATAACGTTTGATTTAAGTATTAGATAGTTACTGAAGTCATATGAATGCCAGCATAGGCTTGTTATATGGTGAAACCCACACACGATGACAATGGACAGAAAGCATGCCCTAATGCAGAACTGAAAATGAATCTCAGAATAAATGAGTAATGCTAAACATGTGCCTACAGGTTGAATCATTTGTGTTGTTACAAGAATGCATGTGAAAGTAAGGTTACCTGTAAGATTATAAGCAAGCCACTGTAAAAATTTATACAAGGTAGGGTCTGTAGACAAACAATACCTAATGTGGCTTTTCCTTTGCATCACTGTACAAGGTGTAGTAATTAGCAGAATTTTGCAAGTGTTTTCACTTTCCACAGATAGACAAACGTAAGACGTTAAAATGACCTTATTTCAGACACAATTAGGTCTATGTTCACAATCAAGTATAACAGGTTAGTAAGATAAAAATATGGATTTGTGACACGAAGTGTTTAGCGGTTAAATAAACAGAAAAGAAGACACTGTCACTCATTTACCGCCAAGCTGTAGAAGTACATGGAGCCAAGAGGTGAAGAAGAAAGACAAATGCAAAATTAAAAAAAAAAAGGCTGTACACACGCATTGTCATTTATTGCCACTCAGGCTAAAGAACTACATCTACTGGATTAGGTTAACAGTTTGCACTGTAACAGCCTGAGTTAATCTGTGTGTTAAATATACATGTTTGTGTTTTTCATTATTCCTATGCATGCTTTACTTGTTACCTTCCAAATGTCTTTTTGTCTAGTTATCAAGCTTAAGCAACACTTGCATGGCCTTCCTCCCAGGGTGTTCTATGTAAATGGATACCTGCTACTAGTCCAAACAACAAAAGAATAATAAAATAAACAGTCACTTTACTACCACAGAGTTTATAAAAAGCTAGTTTGCACGTTTTAAAAATGAAACGCATGTAATATGCAATAATAATAAATGCACAATTTTTTACAAAGTTAATCAACAGACAACAGGTTTCTATTTTACTAGTTTACATTAAAGTCAAACAGACAGCAACACAAAGAGACTGCCTAGACAATCTAGCCTTAGTCTCATACCAGAAATTAAAGCAATGTATGCACAAGTAAATATAAAGGGACCGCGGTGGTGCAGCGGTTAGCATTGTCGCCTCACAGCAAGAGGTTCTCTCATTCGATTTTCACCTGGAGTGCCTTCTGTGTGGAGTCTGCATGCCCTCCCCGCGGTCGAATGATGTCTAAAGACATGCAGATAGGTGCATGCGTGAATGGGTGTGCCTTCTTTGAAGGTTGGGCTGGCAACTTGGCACCGTAAAAATCCAGTGGCAATCATTAGTGGACTGGAGTTCTGCTGTGGTGACCCCTAACCGGGAAAAGTAGAAAGACTTTATACACAAGTAAATACGAAGAAAAAAAAGGTCCAATCATCTCAACCTTAAAAAAAGTGCTTTAATATGACTGTAAAAAAACAAAGCTTTCAAGCCTCATGGACTCTCTCTCAATGCACAAGTCAACAGCTTAACATAATGAATAGCATCTATATTTATATCATAGGTCAGCCTACCAAAGAACAGCTACTTCATCAGGATATAAGAATTAATTAGTTCCATTACAGAATTTAAAGTGTCGAGTATCAGTATATAGGTGTACTCTAATTCATCCTACAATCCACCGATTTTTTTTTTTTGACAAAATTTATTTATTGTTTATTTATTGCATTTGTTTACCAGGAAAGTCCACTGGCCATAAAAAGAGTCCATTTTGGTGGAGGCCTGGGGAGAAAAGCTCCAACAAGAACATAGATGCAGAAAAAAAAATAAACATTAATTGGTACAGAAGTAGAAACAGTATTGCATATAGTGTGGTTACAGTAATATATACAGAATATATACATAAGTCAGAAATTTAGTTGGTTTGATTACAGTAACATATACAGAGAATATATACATAAAAGCAGGAATTTAGTTGTTTGCCAGATGAATTCAGAGCGGTAAACACAGCGATAAATTAATCAGCATTATTGTGCCAGTATCAACAAGTGATGAAAGGGAAAAAAAATAAATAAATATGGAGAAAGTATTGTCAGCCACTAGTAGTAAAAAGCATAGGAATTTAGTTATAATATAAGGAGAAGGAAGAGGTTAGGTTATAGAGTAGGTACACAGCCAGGAAGAGCTGAGATGATTTTTCAGTGTTTGTTTGAAGGTGGTGGTGCTGCTGCCTGTGTTTCTTATAGAAGAAGGAAGTGAGTTTCATAGTTTGGCGATGGTGAAGGAGTAGTGCAGTTGACCAGCTGGCTAAGGTGGGCTTTTCTACTTTTAGAAGTAGATGATTTTCAGATCTTAGTTACCTGCTGGGTTGGTATTTGGCAAGTAGAGCTGAGAGAGCAGGACAGTCTGTGGGACTGTAGATTATTTTGTGTGCTGTAGTTAGCTGGGTGAATGAGAGATGGTGGGGGAGTTCCAACCAGCCTAACTGTTTCAGTGAGTTACAGTGGTGTGATAAGAATTTGGCCTTGGTGGCAAGTTTGGCTATTCTGTTGTAACACATATCAAGTTTGGATTTTGTAGAATTTTGGACATTCGTGAGGAGAGGGGCACCATAAAGGAGAGAGGGTAATAAAAATGTAGTTGCAAGGGTTTGTCCAGTAGAGAGGCTAAGAAAGTGTTGGTGCCTGTACAGATTGCCAAGCTTTTGGTGATGCTATAAATATACTTTACAGTGTTATAGCACTGCACAAGATAACAGATGAACATTATAAAGTTATTAAAAATATAATAACAGCTCAGATCTCTCTATTTAATAAAATTATGCTTGTTTTTCAAAACTGGTTAATACTGTTCTTAATATTAAGCCCTGGTGGGATATCAGCCCTAAAGAAATGTATCCACTTATATTCTGCAACTTCAGTCCTATTGGTAAGATCTCCCCCTCTTTTATCTGCATGCAACTTCTGTAAACCTAAATGAGCGTTCATTATTGTGTTGTGCTATATGTTTATTTTATTTATTTAACATTTGTTTAGAGGGGGAAAGTCTGACTGGGAGAGAACCCATGTTCAGCAGAGGTCCAGGTAGAAATAAAGTACAAGTCTATTAGTAACAACTTTTCTATAAATCCCAGACAAATGAGATGCTACTCTATCCTTAAACGTCTGATTTGTTTTTCCTATGTAAAAACATTTACATTTTATGCAGTTATCAAGATAAATAATAATTTCAGTACAGTAGCAAAGACTTTAAACAAGAAGTTATGTACTCACCATAACGGTCGATGTATGTAGTCCATCTCGCCTCACATTCTTACCCGTGGTTCGGAGCTGAACCTCTGATCCGACAAGGCCATACTCTAGCTCGAAGTCTTTCAATTGGCTGGGCTAAGAGGTATCCCATGCTGCACTGCTCCCTTTTCCCAGATCTTGTATGCTCCAAGCTCAATCACTCTCCCCCCATACACATAAAGAAAGAAACAACATTCCAATAATAAAAGGAGTACTGAAACCAGAACTGACCTCTAGATCCTCCAGGATGGGGGAAGGCGGGAAGGCGGGAGGGTAAGTAAGAATGTGAGGCGAGATGGACTACATACATCGAACGTTATGGTGAGTACATAACGTCTTGATGTTATGTAGTCCAATCTCGCCTACATTCTTACCTGTGGGACAGCGTCCCTACCACCTGAACCCTGGAAGGCTCAATGGAAAAATACTCCTGAGCACTGTGGAACCAAAGGAAGATCTGCCTCTGGATACAAAATCCAATTTTTAGTGAGTAATAAAGGTGTGAGGAGACGCCCATGTAGCCACAGCACAAATATCATCCATAGACATCCTGGCCTGAAATGCTGTAGAGGTAGACATAGATCGGGTAGAATGAGCCTTCACTCAAAATGGTAAATCCTTACCACCTGAGGCATAAATGAAGGAAATACAACAAGAGATCCATCTAGACAAGGTCACTTTGGAAACAGGAGACCCAATCTTATTTACTGAAAATGAGATAAATAGCTGATCCGATTTTCTAAGATCCCTTGCTCTATGTAGATACAAACGCAACTGCCTGTGAACATCCAGTTGGTAAAATTTAAATTCTGCCCTATTAGAGAACTCTGGAAAAAATACGGGCAGTTCAATGGATTGGTTGAGATTACTAACCGAAGCCACTTTTGGCATGAAGGAAGGGTTTGGTCTGAGGGAAACCCTGTCCCTGTAAAAAAACAAGTAAGGCAGTCTGATAGACAAAGCTTGGAGCTCCGAGACACGTCTAACTGAAGTGATGGCTACCAAAAAGATAGTTTTCCAAGTCAAAAATTTTAGTTCACAAGTAGCTGCAGGCTCAAAGGGGGAAGAGGTGAGACATTGTAGCACAAAACTTAGGTCCCAAGGCATGACCGGGTCGAACACTGGAGGGCGAAGCAGCATAGTGCCTTTCAAGAATGCCTTACATAGTCTACGCGCCATTAGGCTGGGTTCATTAGCGATGTGAAAAGCGGAAATAGCGGCCAACTGTACTTTAATGGTCGTGGCTGCTGACCCCTGATTAAAAAACATGGAGAGAAATTCCAGAACTGAAGAAATTGGAGCTGTATAAGGATCAATTTGTCTTGCCTGAGCCCAGATAGAGAATCTTTTCCATTTACTGGAATAAATCTTTCTAGTCGAAGGCTTATGGGAAGAAGACAGAATATGAACCACTTCCGGAGGAAAATGATGAAGCCTGACTAGTGATGGAAGTGGAGTAGCCAGGTTGTCAACTGGAGGGTCTGAAGGGAAGGATGGAACTGCCCTGACATATGAGTCAGAAGATCTGGCTGTGGGTCCAGAATCCAGGGGGCATCCATGAAATAGGGATAGAGAAAGGGGAACCAAATTTGACGAGGCCAGTGTGGAGCTATCAGAATTATTCTGCTTCCCAAGGACTGTGCTTTCTGAATAACCTTTGTCAGCAGAGGAACAGGCGAGAAGGCATAAAGTAGACCGGAGGGCCAATCGTGAACTAGAGTATCCGTGGGTGACCCCCCCCAGAGGGGGGATAAGGGTGAAGTAGCTGCTGCACTTGGTATTGAGGGGACTGGTAAATAGATCGCACCAAGGCTGACCCCCATCTGCGGAAAATCTGCTCCGCAACTTGACTGTTCAGGGACCACTCGTGAGGCATCAGAAGAGCTCTTCTCAACCTGTCGGCGATCACGTTGGACTTCCCCGGAATGTGCGTGGCTACAAGAAAATGTTGGGAAGACACTGCCCACTGCCACACTCAAATGGCCTCTCTGCAAAGGGGATATGACTTGGTTCCTCCCTGTTTGTTCAGATACCATACCACCGACATATTGTCTGAGTGGATCGCAATTGTCCCAAGAGGAAGAAAGCTCTGAAGTGCTTGCAACACTAGTAGCACTGCTCTCATCTCCAAGATATTGATATGTACATGTATCTCGTGTTCCTACCACATGCCTTGGACTGTCCTGCCGAGATACTGCCCCTCCCCCCCCATCTGGGAGGCATCCGTGGTCACTGTGGCAACAGGAGGGGATGGGATGAAGGGTTTTCCCGCACTGAGGTTGCTGGAGTGAAGCCACCAGCATAGATCTTGCTTGCACCTGTCTGTGATCATTTTGAGATGAGAAAGCAGAAGATGCTGTAGAGACCACTGGGTGAAGAGCATTCACTGAAGGAGCCTCATGTGAAGACTCACAAGAGGAACCAGCATAATTGTTGCAGCCATAGTCCCTAACAATTTGAGAACCGTTTTTGCCTTCATTCTTTTTTGGGGGAGCAACGTGTATACTTGTTGTTGCAAAACTTGAATCGTTCCTTATGGTAAAAATGCCCTCATGAGCACGGTGTCTAACTTGGCACCTATAAAGGTGACACGCTGCGAGGGCAACAAGGCAGACTTTTCCCACTTTACAGTGATACCCAATTATTGACACAGCTTGATATTGGCGTCTCTGGTCTGTAGTAGTAGATGCTGATGGAGGCAGAAAGGAGCCAGTCATCCAGGTACGGAAGCACTTGGAATCCCTGTCATCTCAAGTGAGCCATCACCACTGCCATACATTTGGTGAACACCCTGGGGGCTGTGGTGAGACCAAAGGACAGGGCACGAAATTGAAAATGACTGGCTCCCAGCTGGAAGCGCAGATAACTTCTGGATGCCCTGTCCATCTTTATGTGGTAGTAAGCATCCTTGAGGTCGATGGAGCACATCCACACTTCTTTTCCCAACAATGGGAGAATAGATTGCAATGTGACCATTCGGAACCTGGACTTCTTCACGTGGAGCTTCAAGCGGCTGAGATCCAAGATGGGTCTCAGGTCCCCTGTTCTTTTCAGCACCAAAAAGAATCTGGAGTAAGTCCCTAATCCGATCTGGTCAGAGGGGACATGCCGGATGGCTCCTTTTTCTAGCAGCTTTAAAACCTCTGAAGCTGCGGAATCCATTTGATTGGGTGGAACATCTGGGATTCTTTTGATCGGTGGGGGGGGGGGGGGATGTGATAGCCTTCGGAAATTATTTTTAATACCCACTGGTCCTGGGTGAGGTCTTGCCAGGCTTCTGGGTATAGTGAAATGCGACCCCCGACTGGCTCAGAAACGCGTAGCCAGGCATCCCATCAGGAGCGCTGGTAGGGAGAACCATGAAAGGAATCACGGTCTCCCTGGTTACGCAGGCCTCCTCTGCCTCTGGGGCGGTATTCTACCTGAGTTACTACCCCCCCTCCCCTGCCTGTGGAGGGGGAATCACTCTGTGCATCATGAGAAAACCTCTGCGATTTCTTGAACCACATTTTCCAACTCTTCTGGATCTTGGGATAAGGTCTAGAAGGCATGGAAAAAACGGACTCCCATGGCAGACAGAGTTTTTCCCTCTTGCTCGCACTTAGTGAGAGTGTCTTTCACCTTGGTTCCGAACGAGGAACCATCAAACGGGGCATTGGTGAATGTAGACTTGAAGGCCTCCGTGAAATTACAGAGGCACAACCAGGAGTGCCTTCTGAGAGAAACTCCGGAACTCGCTGCCCTACTCGCTCCTTCAGCTGCATAAGAGATCAGCCTCATGGAGGAGTTAGCAATAGAATTTAGGGTAGACATCTGAGTGTTGACTTCCTGAGCCACTGCGTCAGAAACGTTACCCTGTAGAGTATCTCGCAGCTCTTTTAGGAGATCTCTTTGGAGCCGTGTAAAATGTGACAAGTAATTCAGCGACCGCAGTGTAAAGGCCGCTGAAGAAAACATACGCTTCCCATACCGGTCCACGGTCCTGGACTCCTTGTCAGGGGAATGAACGGTAGATGAAGTCGCAGCCAGTTCCTTCTTGGTGGCTGCTGCCACCACCATGGCATCTACTGGGACGCCCTTCGTGAGAAACTCTTTGTCAGAGGGGGTGGACAGAAATTTGTTGGGTCTCCTGGGAACTGTTCTCCAAAAAGAAATTCAGTCTTGAGGCGAAACCGCAACCACTAGAATTTTATTAAAATTAATGCCAGTAATGACCATTTAAAAAGTTTTCGTCGGAGAAAATCCCTGACTTCATCAGATACACAGAAAAAAACTCAAAGACTGTTTAAATACCAGTCACAAGGTACATTAATTGAATTAACTAATAAACAATTAGTATTTAAAGCACCAATTTCTGATAAAAACATATGTATTGTTTACTCCATTGACTGTGGTCCATTCCTAGACAATTTACAATATATTTTACAAAAAATACCTAATATATAACAATATTTTAAACATAAAAAGTATATATGTGATACTTAACTAAAAAAATATATATTTCTTATACACAAAACAACATAAATGTAACATTGAAATTTATATACACTTCACAGTTTTGCTACTCTTAACATGAGCAGTGGCACAATAGATACATTGTCATTTAAACCTGGTGTTTTGTTAGCTTCCAATATGATTTTCCTATAAGCCTCCCGATACTCTAGTTTTGTTTCCCAAGGGCCACCCCTGACTTCCCTGGGCAAAATTTCCAAAACAAAAAACACAGACTTGGCTTGAGTGCACACCAAAGTATGCCTATACAGAGCATTTTTGGAGTTTTGTTTTTGAATTTTGTACAAGTGTTCGTATATTCTACGTCTCAAATGTCTTAATGTTTTCCCGACGTAGAACCCATCACACATCTGACACATAGCAATATATATTAGCCCCTGTGTATTACAATTAGAATAAGAGGATGCTGTTATCCAATACTTTGTCAGTATGGGAAATATTCTTGCATTGTGTGCAGGCCCCACATTTGAATGTGCCTCTACGTCGATTAGAAAATACATTGAAACACCCTCCCTGTTCTAATAAATTTTTAATATTACTACCCTTACGAAAAACAGTTTTCACTGATTTCCCTTTTAGGTTGGAGAGGTCAGTAAAATCACTGAAACTTTCCCATTCTTTTTCCACTATATTTTTAATAATGCCAGAATTGGCACTATAGTCTGTAATAAAGGCTCTATTAAATCCTACTGGTGAATTGTGAACACTACTGAAATCCGTGGAAAGATGTATATTTCCTATGCCCAAGATAGGTTTATATTTATTATTCCTACCATCCCTCACTTCATTACTTCTATTAGTAATAAAATCTTCTGGATACCCTCTCTCCAGAAACATCATTTTTGACATTCTAGATTGTAGTCATTGTCAGAGGTCATTCGGGACACCCGAACAAATTGCCCCTTGTCGATACCTTTCTTCTGGTACATGGGATAGGAACTAGTATATTGAATGTAGGTGTTGGAAAAAGTAGGTTTCCTGTGAATAGTGGATTTGAAACCTGTTTCATCTACATTTAAGGACACATCCAAATAATTAACCTGCTGTGTTGTAACCTGATGTGTAAAGGTCAAGAAACTAGTACTTTGATTTAAATGACTCATGAAATCCTTTAACTGTCCTTGAAAACCTATTCAAAAAATGCAGATATCGTCCAAAAATCTAGTGTATAGGCTCCAATATTTGCAATATTCACTGTTGAAGACATATTTCTTCTCCCATACAGAAAGGACGATATCTGCATAGGTGGGGTCACAACTGGCCCCCATAGCAACTCCAGTTATTTGTTTAAAATATTCCCCAGAAAAATTCAAAAAATTATTATATAAAACAAGATTGGCTAGTTCTATAATAAGAAATATTTCATTATCACTAACCCCAGGAGTATTTCTGAGTGCTTCCTCCAACCAGGCTAAACCTGTTTCATGAGGTATAACAGAAAAAAAGATAGACTACGTCTATAGTAAGGAATTTGAAATCTGGAACATTTAATTCAGGGGTTATTTTACCCAAGAATTCCCATTAATCTTTTAGTAAATATCTGTCTTTACCCCATAGCTGTTTTAATTTCCAGTCCAAAAACTTATTGTTAACGTCCTTATGTATTTTAGGTACTCCGAATATAGAAGGCACCCTTGGTGTCCTATTCTCCAAATATAAATAGATGTTACAATCAATAACCCCTTGATCAAATAAGTCTTTAATAGCCATGTCAATTTTATGTAAGATAAATTAATCCCATTGATTGATACTTGCCTATAACGGGTTTCATCATATAAAATGGAGTTCATTTACCCTCGTACACAATTGGACAGAAATCTGTTGGGTCTCCTGGGAACTGGTTCCACAGTGTCTGGGGTTTCCCACACCCTCCGACAAACTAGATCCAGGAGTTCGTCGAAGGGTGGAGAGACCCAGTAGGCGGAGGGCTGAGCCCCAAAGGCCTTCAGGAACACCGACTCCCCCTCAGAGCGGGGTTTAGAGGGCCAGTTGCCCCTCTGTTTCAAGATCTCTAAGACATCAGGGAAAGAGATATCCTCAGAGGAAGACTTGGGGGGACCCCTCTGATTCCTCGAGGTCGGTGTCCGACGTGAGAGACTCTTCCTGGGAGTCGACATGCTTCCTCTTGCACGTTCTTTTTCTGGGTGGCTCCTCAGGCAAAAACTCTGGGGGGCCCTCAGAAATTTGGGGACCACTCATGGAGGTATCCTGAGGCCTTGGGTCTCCGCTGTCCAAGGATAGAGGGCGATCAGAGACAGATACTGGAGCTGGAGGGGGTAGAGTGTCAGTGCTGTATGATGCAGCTGAGGACCTGGCCAGCACGCTCCGCATGACCTCGAAAGCTGGTCCATCCAGCTCAGAGGATCAACCAACAGTGGAAGACCTCAGAGCAGAAGGGGCAAAGTCCGAAGCCGAAACAAGGGTCAGGCTCACCCGAGCCGAAGCACCGAGAGGGAAGCTAGGAGCCGAAGAGCATCCCGAGACCTCCCCCTTGAGTCCGACCGAGGAACCATGAGTCCTGGACCCCGTGGACGGAGCCGATGGGGTCAGAGCCGAGATCGAAGCCAGTAAGCCAGGATGGGCTATCGGAGCTGGCCTAGAAGCATCAAACGGTGCCAACCACTCTGGCTCTGAAGGCAGAGATTTGCTCGGAGGAGGTATCGATGATGGATGGGTGACGGGCTCCGGTGCCAACTGGGCTGGAGCCGAAAGCAATTTAGACAGCACCGGTGATTGAAGCAGTCTCTGTACCACTCTATCCACATCCACATCAGAGAGTGTCCTGGAGGACCTAGAGGACAAGGTAGGAGATCTAGACCTCCTTTCTGAAGGAGACCTGCGAGGAGGAGAAACCGGTCTAAAAACTGGGGACCGGCTTCGGACTAGTATCGCCGACTCCGGCTCCGAGAGGCTGGGAGCCGATGCAAGTTCTGTCGGTTGACAAGCTTACACAGTACACTTAGTAACTTTCTCCGGAGGCTCCAATAAGACAGACCGAGCTGGAGATCATTTTTTTGCTTTAGATGTTTTGTCTCTTTTAGAGGGAGAGGACTTAGCACTAGAAGACCTCTCCAAATCTTCCTCAAAAGAGGGTTTCAGTAGTCCCTTCAGAATTAGTTTGTTCTTCCTTTCTTGAAGAACACGAGGGCTGAATGTGTGACAGAACGCACAAGACTCCTGAAGGTGTATAGCCCCCAAACAATAAACACACACAGAGTGCCCAGTAATGGACATCTTGTACCCACATTTACTACATTTCTTAAAGGCTTATGTTCTTTTGTATTCTTAGACATGGTCGGCAGGATACTAACACAACACAACAGTAAAAGACACCAGCAACAAGCGCGGGAACTAAACTAATAACTACAGACACTACACAAGGAGTTCTAACTCAAAACAGTCCTGACAGAAAAACAAGGGCTAATTTAAACGGCCCTAGCCTGGAGGGGGTAGGTACCTAAAACAAAAATGAGCACAGAAGGGGAAAACAGACAAGCAAGGGAGGACTAGGTCCTCTAACTAAACCGGGCCTAGCTCGTTGGGAGACAGCTGACGGGATACCAGACAAAAAGTAGACAAATGTCACAAAGGCCGTACAAAAACGCTTCCACAAAGCAACAACACACACAACTAGCTATGAAAATAGCTTTTGGATCAAATTTTTAGTCAAAAATTTAGTCAAGACAACAAAAGTTATACTTAGCCACAGCCAAGAGCGAGACTACGTCTGAGCTTTACGAGTGACAAACGAGATCTGGGGAAAGGGAGCAGTGCAGCATGGGATGCCTCTTAGCCCAGCCAGTTGAAAGACTTTGAACTAGAGTATGGCTGAGTTGGAGCCGAGGTTCGGCTCCGAACCACGGGTAAGAATGTAGGCGACATTAGACTACATAACATCATAAATTTCTGATTTGTAATAGGGTGTACAAAATAATTATCTGAATTAATACAGATACAGAAGATGCAATTATAACAAGGGATTACAGCCTTTTGTAGAACTGGTACCCTTCATAACAGGACATAATGCCTTATAACATAAATATTGATTCAAGTTCTTCTCTTTCTTAATTTCATTACCAAAACTAAGGATGGCCCAATTTCTTTCTACTATATCTCTAATTTGTGAGGTTCATATATAATACTTAGTAACATATCCTTACTGACAAGTTCTTTTTATTTCTGTGCCTTCTAGGGTTTATGTCATAACCAAAAAGGTAGGGATTACCCAAACCTTCTCATTCTGAAGTGGCTGCATGCATACTTGTTTCTATTAACTCATGATTATAACCTCTTGAATAAAAATCACCTGCCATACTATTCACGTCTCTTAGAAATCCACCATCAGAAGTGTTGAGCCTGGTTGGTCTTAGAAACTGACTCAACCAAACTTTTATACAGGTCTCTCGGGGGCATACTGTTAGCATGAACATATGTTGTCGTTTGTAATTTTTCCCATAAACAGATGTATTAAAAATACCAGTTGCATAAGTAATAGTTATATCTAAAAAGTTAACAACAACATTAGAATAATTTAGCTCAAAATTAAAGAAATCTGTGGTCTTATGTAGATCATTTACAAATATTTAGAGGGTCTCTGTTTCCATTCCAAATAAGAAAAACATAATCCACAAAATGCTTATAAAATGCTAGGTTATTATTTTGAAATTCAATACTTGGACAATTATTACTATACACATACAACCCCTCCCACCTACCTAGCACCAACTTAGCATAACTATTCACTATGGGAGTACCCATTCCAACTTCCAGTTTTTGATGGAAAAATTCTTCATGAAACATAAAAATATTGTTACTTAGAACAATATCTAACACAGAACAGATGAGTTCCACTTTACAAGCAGCAAACTCATTATGGATATATAGAAACTCTCTAATGAATTGAACCCCATTCTCATTTGGAATAACTGTAAATAGGGATTTTATATCCATTGTAGCCAAAATAATTTTATCTAACAGTTGTCCCAGAGTCCAAATATGGAGCGCCTTCAAAAAATCATTGGTGTCTTTAATATAACTTTTACTATACGGCAACAGCTCATGCAATTGTTTCTCTAAGTATTTTGATAAGGCAGTGCTAGTCCACTGGCTACCAGAGACTACTGGTCTCATTGTAGGTGTATTCAAATTCTTATGCGTTTTTTGGTAGGCTGTATATGATCAGAATGACTGGATTTGCCACATAAAGATAGCGGTATGTTTCTGGAGTTACAAAACATTCCATTAAAAGTTCATATAACTTTTTTATTTTATGCATAATACTATTCACACTATTTCTATTCATCTTCCTAAATGGCATCTAATAAAATATCATACATCCACTTATTGTACTTTTCAACATCCATTACTACCCCTTTATCTGCCTGTTTGATAATTATATCTTCCCTGGTACACAAATCAAAAAGTGCTTTTCTTTCATTATCGCTAAGGTTTTATAACTTATTCCCAGCAGATGCAAAAACAATTTATAAATATCATTTTCACACATGCTTAAAAAAAGCTTTTTAACAGTGGGTGTTACTCACTGGGATAAAGGTACTAGTGCGTTTGAGTTGTGAATCAGCTTCACCTGCAATATTTTTATAAATAAGTTTTAAATCAAGATTACGTGAAAAAATCATTAATTCAGTTAGACAATTAAATTCTCCATTAACAGATGGAATAAAGGTAAGGCCCACATTTAATAGTTTTAATTGGGGAAGGCTAAGAGAAAACCTAGACAAATTTATTACAGTATGACCTGCAACAGTCAATTCTTTATTAATTTGCTCCTACATCACTCAATGGGTTGCCAACTGGCTTACTGACAGAACCCAGACTGTAAAAGTAGCTGACTCCAAATCCAGCTCCAGACAAGTGGAGCACCTCAGGGTTCAGTCCTGGGACTGCTCTTCTTTGGCATCTACTTCTCTGAAGTACAGGCCAACATTAAGGGGACACTGGCTAACAAAGTTTGCAGATGACTGCAAACTGGGAGTCATTATTGAATCCCCAAATGATGTGGATATTGTACAAAAGGGCCTTACAGAAACAGATGGTTGGTGCCAGAACCATGGGCTCAAGCTTAATGCCAAGAAATGTATAGTTAACACCTTTGGGAAGAATCATGTAGCCATGAATTACCACATAGGTGGCTGTACACTAAACACCGAAAGGGACACAGGTGGACAGTGGTCTCACCTTCGATAACCACATCGCCACAACAGTCAGGAAATCCTTCTATGTGGCACACCTCATCACTAAGGGCTTTTCATCCAGAAAAAAAGGAGGTCGTTCCACTGTAATAATCCCTCATTAGACCCATTATAGAGTACAATGCCCAGTTTGGTATGTACCTCACAAGACATTTGCAACAGCTGGAAAGGCCACAGATATATCTCACTAAAAGAATCACAGGCCTAAAGCAGATGCCCTATGCTGACAGTCTAAAAAAACTCCAGCTAAACTCTGTGGCATATCGTCTACTCAGAGGCGATCTCTTCTTAACATACAAGGCCATGTCAGACCCTGAGCTGTTGGACATGCTCCACTTAAAGAAATCCCAATCCCTCAGAGCCACACGCTCCAGAGATCTAAACCTTGTCATCACAATGAACAAAACATGCTGGAGGGATAGGTTCTTGACGCAGAGACCCCATACTCTGGAACAGACTGCCCATACATGTCAAGCAGAGCGCCTCCTTGGCCCTCTTCAAAAGGAACCTTGACAATTGGATGGGAGATAGGAAATTCACCCCGGGGATCATGTCAGTCACCTTGCTAGACAAGGGTCCAGGGAAGTAAATATTGTGGGAAGAAATATCCAGGGAATTGTTAAGCTATAGCCTAGTACAAACCTATGAACCTTGTCACTAAGTCCTACCTGTGTGAAGGTTGTTGGCCCCATTTGAGCTAGTGTGGCTAGAGTTCAACATATACACAAGGGTATAACGAATGTAGTTCAAATTGACATGTTCCAATTTATTATATGGCAGGGTGAATGACTTGTGGCCTGTCACTTCTAAATCATACATACAGAAATGCACTTCACAGTGGAACTTACGCACATGAGCAAACATAACTTGCATGTATTTTCTGCATTACTCTTCTAACACTACCTAACAAAAGGTTACTCTGCATTAGAAGCTGCCTGTTAAATAAAATAAATGATACCCTAACTTCATTTTTCCAAAACGCTTAACATGCTGGTAACTGCAATACAACTATGAGTCATTGCTGAGGGTACAGAAAGCATTCTTATGGCAATTGCACAGCATTATTTTATTCACTTAAAAATGTTCTTAACACTGCTATTGAAGTGCACTCAAACAATCTAAATGTCTGTGTTGAAACAAACAAAAAAAAAAAATAAAAAACACAAGTGGCAACTCAAAACAGAAATGAATAAATATTTCAGCATCTACTAGGATAATTAAATTAACCGTCTCAAATATAAAAATGTTTCCAAACAGTGGAGACAGTATAAAATAAGACCACGTCATAAAGCCACAGTTGCATTAAGTATTAAGAGGCACAGGTTGAACATCATGCTTATCCAATGTGTTACTCACAACACTTGGTAGCAGAGCCTCAGGGCTCTTAAAGGAGACCAACACTCTAGTTAGCTGTAGCAGTAAGAAAAATGGAGTGCACGTGTCTTTTAAAAATTTTAAATTTGTGTACATATCCATATGTAAATACACTCTCAAACTTCTAGTAACTAAAACAAACACAACCCACTTAAAGGATTTCAAAATGTATTTTACATACAGAATAAGCAGCCTAACACAAGTAACTCATAATGATATGCAGAAATAATACTGAAAAAGTAATACAAACCCCAAACTTTTTTCTCCTGATCACATAATGTTGTTCAGACCTATTACTTGTATGCCAAAAGGTAACTGTTACTGATCCAAAAAGTCAAAAATTTTAAGCTTTAGTAAAATTTAATAAAACAAAAGCAGAAGGAGCACTGAAACTTGTCCCGTGGTTGAACATCTCTGCTGCTTCAGAGATCTTAACCCTCTGCATTCCTAGAATGCCTTAAGACCCAGCCTTCCTTCTCATCTTTCAGAAGGCTTGTTTAAACATTGCATGCTTATTATCAATCAAAATGTTCTAGTTCATTTCACAACAAAAACGAACTACTGAACTGCCTTATGCTATAGTGTACTTGTTACAAGCCACTGCCCTAACATCTTCGGCTTGCACTAGCACTTCCCTTTATTTCCTTTTTAACAGGCTTCCCAACACATTACAAATGCATGCCTTACTAGTAAGCACAGAATGTGCTTTACTCGGTGAAACATCTGAGAAAATGAAAGACACATTTCTAAGTCTGAAAAATGTAACCTGTTAAAAAATGTTAACTTTACAAGAGCAACAAACAATACTCACAGCTGTCTTTTTCTGACGGTGACTCTAGGAATCCAAAATCATTTACAGCGCACACACTAAATGCAGTTAGTATGCCGAACATCTCTCTATTTTAAAATTTACACAGACTTGAAATGCAATGTCTCAGAAAATATCCTTCATGAAAGATTTTGCTGTACTGCCAAAACCAAAATCCAGAGCTTTATATTAGTTTTATTTTTTTTCAGTTTCTTTTTGGCTCCTCATATCCCTTTAGGGTAGTATCCAGCTGCACTCATCTCAATGCTAAAGAATGCATGCATGCATGCACTCACACACATGCACACTGTTCTTTTCTATGTCTGAGCACATTACTCAAAACAGGGTTACCAGGATCAGTCATGGCTCTATCCGTCAGAGCCATGGAGCTGGGCCCTCAAATTTTTCTTCTTATCACTAGTTAGGCAGAGACATTAAGCTAACAAATCCCCCATCCCAAAAGTCACTGCCCCTTTATTTTAGTGAATGCCATTAAGAAACAATGCAATCCATTTCTTTTTTAACTGCAAAAATATACCTCTAATGAAAAAGTAAAAATGCAGCCTTAGCATAACTAGTGATTTCCAGGGACAGACTAAGCTATTCATTCTTAACATTTATGTGTCATAAGAAAAACTAAGACACCCCCACCCCCTGTAAAAGCCATCATAGTACACACTATCACAATACCCCCTCCATTGCTGCACTAACTGCAACGATGAAGACCATCAGGAAAAGAACAAGTCATGTTCCAAAGACATGCACCTGGAATGTTTCTCCCCGGGCCTCCGCTAAAAATAGGCTCTGTCCTACTCAAACTTTCCCTGTCAACAAATGTTACATAAATACATAAAACTTACAGAAAGCCAACATAAGGCCATGGGGAAACACAGCCTATATGGACACCTGTATGGATGCAAGGCAAAGAAATTATAAGTTGTGCAAATTCCAAACGATACTCAAAACACTTCTTAAAGACAAAGCTACAAATGGTAACTGGACAATCCTGATGGACTGCAGTCTATATTTTAAGAAAAGAAGACAGGCGTATCTAGGAAAGACATTTTCAGTCAACTGACAACATATTAATGAGAAGGGCTACGGGTATGATGAAGTACAGGAACAAAATTAAGAAAAGGAGAGGAGGGTGGAATAAGTATCTGAAGGCTAAAATAAACTTCAATTTCATTAAGGTTTTGTAACAGAACACCTTCTACAAAATTAAAAGAAATTAAATGCAAGATAAAAACAAATAAACCAAAAACTAGTTAGATTAAAATTAAGACACTGGCAAGAGAATTAGATTGAAATAGAGAAGTAATCTTTCCAAAATATCTTTCAAAGGGGTGAGATATATCTTAAGTGCTCGGCAGAAGCCAACTAAAGCTGGACACCTCTGAAGCCACAGAGGTAAGTTAGTTCCATGGGTGTGAAGCCTGAACAGCAAAGAAGCGGACACCAACATATTACAACACCTTGGAGACACTGAGCAAAACCCAGGCAGGGTTCTATGGCGTAACCAGCTCCTTCAAGTGAGCAGGATCTAAGTCATGAATGGATAAATAAATGATTTTGCTAGGAAATGGAAGCCAGTGAAAAACAAGTCGAAAAGACACAGTAAGATGGTAATGAGACATACAGTCAGTAGCTTGATAGCAATAGTTCTGCACCACCTTCAGGTGAATCAAGCTCAGTGTTAGGAAGTGTCAGGTATACAGCACTACAAAGAGCCCAGTATAGAAGAAACAAAGGCATGATCAACTACTTGGAGGACAGCTTGATAGAAAAAGTGTGGAATCTTAGAAAGCTTTTGCACATAGAAACCAGATAATCTCATAACAGTTGAAAGCAGGTCACGAAGCGTCAAACCTTCAGTCCAAATTAATACTGAGGTCATGCACCCTCTAAATGGACTCAAGCTTACTGCAACCATATAAATTGAAGTTAGGGAAGCAAGGAGGTAGAGGAATCTCTCAAGTTAGCATAAACTGCCATGGCCTAAGCTTAATAAATTTCCTCAATTAAAAAAAAAAAAAAAAAAAAAAAAGCAGCACTTTGCAGACAATAATCACACTTTCATGTAAGCTGCAGATACTGCTACTTTTGTTTACTAACCATTCTGGAAAGTCTTATGGTTTAACAACCTCTATGTTACAGATGGGAGGTCAAGACAGCAGGAAGGAAAAACTTCTACAAAGTTATAGTACTTCAAGGCCTCCACATGGAATGGTATTTCATATATAGCCCTTATCTTGTAGACATAGGATCATAGGAAGTTGCTAGGCTATTGGCCCTGAGGGCCTTACAAGCCTAGTCAAGAATGTAGCCCAAATTCCGACAAGTCAGCACCCAATGTCCCTGTCCATCAGGGACACAGGTGGAATCCCAGGGGTGTAGTTCTGCTTCCCATCCAGTTATCCAGGTTGCGCTTAAAAGGTTTAATGAGGTACACTGCTTGACGTGGAGAGGGAGTCTATTCCACAGAATGAGGAGTCTCTGGGACACAAATCTGTCCTGCCAACAAGTCCTACTGATGTCACAGACCAAGATAAGGTTGAGTGTGTGGGTTACTTGAGTAGAGCTTGACTTGCACGGGGGGTCTGAGATTGCTTTCTATACCAGACAGAGGTCACCTCTGAGGAGTCTGTATAACACTACTCAATCTGTGTAAGGTAGATATTTGAGCCCCTTTTGGATGAAGCCTTGACTACTATAGGAAGGATAGAAATATTAGGAGCTTTGTAGAAGGAAAACCTAAACCGCAGGAAAAGAACACTAAAAACTGAAAGAAGCTGTAATTTTGCACCTACATTCAGGAGGGAGACTTTTTACTGTCCACGTTTAAAGAAACTTAATAAGACTACTGCAGGCAAAGATTGCAACTATACACAAGTTGTTTACATGGCTAGCTGCAATGAATGGGATGCATTTTATACGGGAAAGGCTATTAACAAAATGAAACAAAAGATTTCAAGTCTATCTGAGATCTGGTCTAAATGTAGAAACAATGTCCTGGCCAGACACCTTCAACTCCACAGAAGACACTCTGGGTTTGAACTTTAAATACTTGATCACATACACCTCACTGAACTTGAAGGAGACATCCCAAATACTTCAGAAAACAAGAACTTAATGTGGCAATTAAGGCTGAACTATTTTAGAAAGCTTGGACTAAACCATTATTGCTCATTGAAAAGTATACTAGAGCTAAGAAAGTTGCCCCATCGTTTACAAGACTGAAGATGTGAACTTTATTTGCAATTATTAACAATTTTATTAACCATTAACTTTGTAAAGTTTTTTTTTTTTAGTTTTTTAATTACATCTTCATTTTTACTATTATTAGAATCAGGGTACATTCATAAAGCACTTTCTTGCATTTTTTATAACTAGGACTGTTGATTACTGTAGAACCGCATTTGAGCCGTATGTGCATATTCCATAGATGTCATGACATTTTATTAATTCTTGTTTATAACTTTTGAGTGCAAACAGGGACAGCTGTAATAGCTACACTCACAGTAATGAGGGGTTGAATGCTAATTATTTTAGCTGGCTCCGACAGATTAACTTCTGAATATTTCAAACGATAGACTAACATTACATTTTTTCTTTGAACAAAAAGCAGGGCTAGATTCCGTATAGCTTATGCATAATTTTCGTGACAGTTTAGCCTTTTTAGGTTGTAACTTTTTAATGCACGGTGTTTGTGCTTAACTGTACAAATTTTGAGTACTAGGGGCAGATATACTATATTTTTATACTGGGTCCAATATTATAACATTCATAAATTTTAAACGGTGTCCTGTTTACACATTTTTTCCAGGGTTTGCAGACCTGAGCGAATATTACTGCTGTGAGTATGAGCGACTTTTTTTTTCCTCTAGATTTTTCATGCATATATATATTTTTTTTTTTATATAGATTTCTGTGTGTATTTTATTTTAAAATTCTTTAAAAGACTTATCATTTGCGATGAATAGACTTCATATACTCTCAAGAGTGTGACAGGTTTTTATTTAGGACTTTTTTGTACAACAGGTTCTTAAATAGTACGTACTGTTTTTAGCCCAACAAAATGTAGTGTTATGTACTGCTACTTAATTTTTAATTTTTAGTGGCCTTTCCAACTTGACACACAAACCTAAAGACGTTCTAATAGACGAAAGTGATCTACGTTAAAAATGTTTCTGGATGTTGGTAGAAAAGGCTTCTATGGAATTTTGAAGAATTACATTAACTTTTTCTATTTTGATACTACAATTTTATTTTATTTTATTTATTTAACATTTGTTGACCGGGTTAGTCCGACTGAGCCGAAGCCCTTTTTCAGCGGAGACCGAGGAGAAAAGCTCCGCACTTATAATTTCAAATAAAAATTACAAGAATTACAGTAAAAAGTACAAGAAATATTAAAGGGAATTATACATAGTAAAGTATATGGTGAACAAGTCAGAAAGTATATACATTATCACATCAATAAAATCAAGCTGTTCAGTCCTATCAGAGAATAAGATTTAAGTAATTCAGTAAAGATGAGCAGTACAACTGCTGTAAATGAAGGAATAAAACATTAGTTGTAGAGTATTATTGACACAGAAGCAAGGTAGGGGGATAGGTGAGCTTGAGGTGATGAGTACTGGGTGATCCTTTAAAGGGGGTAGTTACAGTGGCAGATCCATACCTGGTTTAGATAGTTTTTAGGAGCAGTTTTGAATTTATGAGGGTGACTGGTATTTCTAATGTCTAAGGGAAGTTTGTTGCAGGACTGGGCTGGGGAGTAGCTGTACAGGTTTTGTCCTATTTCAGTTTTAGGTTTGTAGATTTGGAGAAGGTTTTGTTCGGAGCTCCGTAGGGACCTTGGAGGGGAGTAGAGGGAGACAACTGAGCCAATGCTGGGACAGAAAGAGGGCAAATATAATATAAAATTAATTATTACAAGTTGAGCGAGAAGCAGTTGGTGAAGAAATTCTAGCCAATTAAATTTTTTTAGAGCAAGGCAGTGGTGCGAGTGGTAGAACTGGTCTGCTGCGAATCTTGCATCTTTACTGTAGGCAGATTCAAGTTTTGTTAGAAGAGTGGCTTTTATGTTACTTAGTATTTGTGAGCCATAGAAGAGGGAGGGTAGGAGGTAGGTGTGGGATAGTAAGATTTTAGCTTTATTGGATAAAATGTTTTTATTCCTGTAAAGGAGTCCTAGTTTTTGGTGGGTTTTCTTAATGTTGCTGAGGACATGGAGATCAAATTTGAGATGGTCGTCAATGATGACCCCTAATAATTTGGTGAGCGATTCGACTAAAGACAGATGTGTTACTGAGGGATGAGATTGAAAAGGAAGATTTGAGATGGTTCATATTTTGGTGGATGAAAAGTAGGAGCTTAGTTTTTTTGGGTTTAGAATAAGCTGGTTCTTAGTGAGCCAATTTTCAATGGACAAGAAGGAAGTCCTATCAGTGTACTTAGGTCAGAGAGGCAATCCGCTATGGTGATAACAGTGGAGTTGTCTATGTATTGCACCATTGATGACTGGGGGCATTAGATATATATTAGATTGGTAAAGATATTAAACAGTAAAGTGCCAAGGATTGATCCTTGGGGTAACACCCATCTTGACAGGCAGTGCATGAGAGGTAGTTGAGAGCCATTTGACAGACTGGAGTCAGTCACTGAAGCAACTAGTGAACCAGGTGAACTGGAAAGGTTTATTCAGAGAGTTTGTACAAGAGGAGAGGGTGGGAGATGGTGTCAAATGCCTTTGAAAGATAAAAAAAATAGGCAAGAGACCAGTTTATTATGGTCTCTGGCTTGGGATATGATGTTTATGAAGGAAATGAGAGCAGTGGAGGTGCTAATTTTAAGTCAAAATCCATGTTGACTGGGAGGAAGTAGATTTTCTTTTAGGAGAAAGTGAAGGATTTGTTTCTGTACACATTTTTCAAGAATTTTAGAGAGGGAGGATAGAATTGCAATGGGCCTGAAGTTGGCAAGTTCAGAGGGGTTACCTCCCTTGTAGATGGTCAAGGTACAGAAATGTTTCCAAATAGTAGGTACTTTAGATTCAGTAATGGACTGGTTAACGAAGACAGGGAGGGCAAGAGAGAGAGTGCGGCTTTCTGGAGAAAGACAGGTGGTATGCTATCAATGAAATGAGAGCAAGGTTTAAGCTTAAGAAGTAAGGATCTAATGTAGTTAGTGGATACTGGTTTTAGTGAGAAAGCTGGAGAGGAGTTGGAGGAGGTGGGAACGGTGGGGGGGGGTTATTAACATTTGGGGTGGAGTTGGTTTGAAGTGTCAATTTACTGGTAGTATCTATTAAACAGGAGTTGAAGTTAGTGGCAATTTCTAGTGGAGTGTTATTAGGACATGGTTGGGGGAATGAGGGGTTTCCAGGATGAAGAATTTGGTTGATGGTATGCCAGAATTTCTTTAGTTTTGTAAAGTTTGGATTGGGAGGGTTATTACAGATGGATTTCTTAGCAAGGTTGCAAAGTTCCTTATAGTGTTGGAAGTGAGTAGGGAAGTTTAGTTTTGGACAGATCTTCCAACCTTTGTCTTTTTTGCATTAGTGAGTGGGTGGAAAGTGTAAGCCAAAGGGATACAATAGATTTTACTCTTACTGTATGCAAGGGAACAAGGGAGTTGAGAATGTTAAAGAATATTAAACTGATTTTTATACAGCATTACCAAGGGGTATGAGTTTAAGGAAGCTCCAGTTGATAGTGGAGAGATGGTTATTAAGTGCATCAGAGCCAAAGCTGGACAATTTGCGACAGGCAATGAACTTGTGCGATCTAGTATAGTGTGGAGAGAATTTAAGGACTTTGACTGGACAGTGGTCATTGAGAGCATCAGGCAATGTTTCAGGGAAATGCTATTTAAGGGGATGAGAGACTAGAATCCAGTCAAATAGAGAGGTAGAATTTGATGATTTGTTGTTGCAGGTATGAGTGTAGATTAATTGGGAGAAGCCATGTAAATTAATATAGGAGTTATGAGCATCCGAGGAGAGGGATAGCCAATTTATGTTGACATCACCCAAGATGATAGTATGATTTGGTAAGTACTGACTGAGCCAGGAGAGACTGCTTTCTAGTACAGGGAAATTGTCACCGGGGGCTATGTAAATTGCAACTATGGTGAAAACATTATGAGCGTTGGTTTTACATTTAGCAATTAGTAGTTCAGCAGGAGATGCTGAGGGGTGGGGATACGTAGGGGTGTAACTGTGAGGTGGTTGGAGAACATAACAAAAACCTCTCCACCTTTTTTGTGGGTTCTATTTTGTCTTAAGATGTTGTAGCAAGGGGGTGGAAGTCCTTGTCAGGAATGTGGGGTTTCAGCCAAGTTTCACAGACAGTTAGGATGTCAGGAGACAGATGGGATATCCAGGCATGAAGTTCAATGACTTTGTTTACAATACTTCTCATGTTCATGGAATACAGAGAGAGGTGTTTTGCTGGAATGTTAGGAGGAGGTGAGGTGGGGTACTTGAGCAGAGAGTCAAAGGAAAGGGGTTAGCAAGTCCAGGGTTGGGAAAGATATCACCAGACATAAGCAGTGTAATTAGAATAGGAAGAGTTTAGAGGTAGGGGGAGGAAGTAATGATATTTAACCCTATTTTTAGGGGAGAGTGATAAGATAAGGGGAATTTTGATTTTGGGAAGAAGGAGAGTTGGAAGATTATATAGAGATGGTTAGACAAAATCCAAATAAGTTCCAAGCATGCAAGCAAACCGGACTTCAGATATAACTTTAAATCAAATTAATTTATTTGTATAAAGCACTTCTCATCCAATTCTACACATGAACTTCTTCAGATACACGGTTACTAATGAAAATGGTGTTTAAAATACCCTCCCCCTTGCTAGTCATGTGATCAAAAGACCAAACATGAATTTAACATAGTCGCACTTGTGTTACTCAAACTTGTCTTGTACAAAACCATACACAAAAACTTTTAAAAGCAAGTAAATGCAAAACATGAATAAAGAAATGATACCGAAAACTTGAATTTTAGAATGTAGTGGATGGAATGCATATTATTTACACCTGGTAATGGGATTTAATCCTTTCTCGTAATTTTATGAACACCTATACAGTATTTCCAGGAATAAGGGAGAAAATGCCTTAGCAAAAATGTAGTTTGAATCCAGGGCATACCTTTAAAATTTTGGATAATACAGCAGATGTTGCCAAACCCGAGAGGTGGTCCAATGACAATAATGTTGGAATTATCAGAATTGTTGTGGCAAATTAGTTTGGACACATACACATTACCAGGTTTAAATGATATGTGTTCCATCAACAGCATTCTTGTTGTTTGTCTTTCGGCTTTTCCCGGTTAGGGGTCCACACAGCAGAACTCCGGTCCGCTAATGACTGGCAGTACATTTTCACAAAAGCCGAGGTGCCAGCTCGATGTTTAACCTTCAACGAAGGCACGCCCATTTACGCATGTCTTTCCAACGCCCACCCAACCACGGGGAGGACATGCAGACTCCACACAGAAGGCACTCCCCGCACTCCAGCCGAGAATTGAACGGGAGAACCTCTTGCTGTGAGGCAACAGCGCTACCGCTGCCATCCACAGCATTCTAAAATTTAAAAATTTAATAAGATACTATCAAATAAGAATTCAGATTTTCATATTATGTTTTTATTGATGTTTTACATTTACTTGATTTTAAAAGTTTTTGTATATGGTTTTGTACAAGACAAGTTTGAGTAACACAAGTGTGACTATGTTGAGGGCACTTTAAATTTATGATTGGTCTTTTAATCACAATACTAGCAAGGGAGGGCATTTTAAACACCATTTTTCACAGTAACAGTGTACCTGAAGAAGTTCATGTATAGAATTGGACGAAAAGCACTTTATACAAATAAATTCATTTAATGTAAAGTTATATCTGAAGTACGGTCTGCCTACAACTTATCTGGATTTTGTCTAACAGTCTGCTTTCTGTGGTTGTTTTTCTAAGTGGTTATGTAGAGATGATAGAAATGAGTGTGGGTAGTGTGGCATGAGTAGGATAGAGTGAGGTTGGTCACTGATGGTAAGGTTTTAATAGCATATTGTAGGAGGTGAGGTTATATAGCAGGATTAGAGTAAAGGTAGAGAGAAAGGACAGAAACAGGTTGTAGGCTTGCATGGCAGGAGATAAGATGGGAGAGATGGGAGCAGTTGGAGTGGAAGGATAAGAGCTACAGTCTGGAAATACAAAGAATGATAGTGGTGAGAAGTTATGTTTAGAGAAATGAGATTAAAGACATGGTTTGGAAGGAGTGTATTTTTAATGTAGTTTGTAAATGAAAAATGGGTATGGATGGGAATAGCTAGGCAAATTGTATGTGCTACACGCAGAATGCTTTCGGGAAGTTTTAGCAATTATTAATGTATAATTTTTTGTTTAACATTTATATACTTTGTTTAACATGATTTCAGTATATTTAGGCCTCACTTCTCTTGCATTTCATCTCATTTAAGTGCAAAAGACTAACACCTAACCAAATATCTAGTTTAGGGAAAATGTTGGCTTTTCACAAATGTGACAGCCAAGTCTTCAATCTTTCTGTGTGCCCCTGGGTGTAGGCAGAGATGTGGGTGATCATATACCTTGGATTCAGAGAGCCTGAAATTGGGCAGCACTGTGTCGAATATCACACTGGAGTATGGGGGAAGGGGTATTTAGCAAGTAAACAAGCTAGTTGTCTTTTAAAACACAGATACCCTAGAGTAAGCCATTCCCATACTTTTAAACAAGTATACAAAATGGAATGCTGAATTTCGACACTTATTCTGTTTTTTCCCTACTATTTGGATCGCTTGTTTGTGTATTTTTAATAAAGAAGATTTGACTTGAACTAACTTGTGCTCCCTACTTTTATTAATGGATTTATACTTTGGAAAGTTTTTAAAGAAAGCATTTCTACTACCTGTTATTAGTTTGGATATTCACAGTATGGTATTCATTAGATTCCTGAACTCTAGGGAATCTTAGATCTTTTACACAGAGAAGTTTCATTATTTGTTTTTGGACCCAATATATTGAAGTTTTGGGTTTGTGAGACTTTCAGGGACACCACGGAGACCGTTTCAAATAGAAATTTAAAATTCTTGTGGGAGGTTTTAGCAAAACCCTTGAAATCTATATGCAGGACATGTTATAAGAAAGAAGTGATAACACTCTGCTAGAAATTTGCCACTGTTGAACTAATGTACAAAGGGAAAGGTTCGTGACCCTACATTAACAGTTACAGGCCAAACAGTTTATCATCAAACATGAAGCAATCATAAAGAGTTACAGAAAACTGGTTTAATGAACATTTACCAATATGCAAATATAAAGAGTAGCTCACTTACAACCTGGAAACAGCTTTTTTTACAATAATGTGATACTAGCCACTGAAATAAAAATTCAGACTGATGTGGTACTCTAGTCTTCACTGTTGCTTTCAATAGAATTAACCATGAATTACTGGTTAGCAAATTAAGATATGCACATCTGGACCCCTTTGCAACTTTGATTACTGGCCTACTTACAGAAGAGAAAATGACAGACAATACCACTGGTGTACCATGCTAGCAAGCTGTCATAAGGGTCTGTTCTGGGACCTTTCCTCTTCAGTGTATAAATATTGGACTTAAATACTCTACCTGATGCCTTTTACTGTTTATATGCATATGATTTGAAACTGAAAAAATATGTAATCGATTCGGGAGATCATATAAAATTCTAGTGCTGTCTACACTACTGTATGCTTGAACAGAGAGAAACAATATGAAAATTTAGATAAAAGCAAGCAGATTTTTTTTGGCTCTTCATACTTGCAGGACTGCTATACAAATGGAAGTACACAGACATAACTACCTTTATTCAAGAATTTGTGAATGTGAGTGGATAACAGTTTTAGCCATCATATTAACAATCTTACAAGTCTGTATAATAAAATAACTGACTCAGAACTGAAGCCCCATGTGGAGAGACAGTATAAGGGAATGAGGATCTGTTCATCCAAGAAAGGCAAGAAGTGAGGGAAAGGAGGGAGGGTTAGAATACTGCAACAGAAGAGAAGAGAAGGACATCTATCATTATGCTAAGTTCTTACATAACTAATCTATGCTCTTCTATTCTTCTGTTGCAGTATTCCTGACTTAAGGGAGATTACAAAAGCTGATGAAGAAAGGGAGGAGGAAGTGGCAGAGGAATTTTCAAGGAAGCCATGGAGAATGGCTCTGGCAAACCCTGCCCTGGATCTAGAGATGCAGTCCAGCTTATAGTGTTTGGTGAAGGTGTGGACAGAAGTCCAACTAGTGGCTTCTAGGATAGAGTTGGTATCCAAACCCCTGAAGAAGATACTGCCTTGGCAGAGTGAGCTTTGATTGAGCCAGGGAGAACCTTACCAAGGTGGTGGACATAGCAAAAGGCAATAGCTTTGAAATTCAGTTTGAGATGGTCTGTTTAGACACAGGCAATCCCAGAGCCCTGGGATGGAAAGAGACAAACAATTGGTCTGTATTCCTGAAGGGTTTAGTCTTATGTAAGTAGAACCTGAGCTGTCTGTGTACATCCAGAGTGTGCAGGATCCTCTCACTATTGTTCTGGGGAGAGGGAAAGAAAGTTGGGAGGTGAATTGCCTGGTTTAGGGAAAATTCATTGACATCCTTTGGCATGAATGAGGGATTGGTCCACAGAGACGCACTGTCTTTATTGAAAGACAAGGGGGGAGCCATAAGGCTTATAACTCCGAGACCCACCTGGCAGAGGTAATGGCCACCAGAATTGTTTTCCAACTGCAGTATCTGAGTGAGCTAGAGGAAGCAGGTTCAAATGGTACTTGAGTTAATTTCTGTAGTACAAAGTTGAGGTCCCAAGGTGGAGACACCAGTCTCCTGGTGGGGGGGGGGGGGTCTGACATGAAGAACACCCTTGAGGAATTGTTTAGCTTCAAATCTGGGCACTAAAGGAGGATTTAATGGTAAACAAGCAGAACAGCTGCCAAATGAGCCTTGATTGAAGAGTATGCTAGTCCTGCATTAAGCAATTCACACAGATAGGACAGAACCATAGGGTGGAGCACCTTCAATGGGTCCTGGTACCTAGCCTGACACCAAACAGAAAACCTCTTCCATTTGTAGAGGCAAGATTTTCTAGTAGTAGGTTTCCTGACCTCCTGCTTTACTTGAAGCACATCCTCACAGTAAAGGTGTCTGAAGGGTATTAGGGCTCTATCACCCAAAGAGTTAATTTGAGGGTATCCAGATGTGGGTGTAGGAGTAAGCCTTTGTTCTGTGTTAACAGGTCCACTCAGTGGGGTAACTTGCGCTGACTGCCCTTGGATAGGCGAAATAGAAGGGGGAACCAATGCTGTCTTGGTCAATAGAGAGTCACCAGCAAGATTTTTGGCTTTTCCTGTTGGACATTCAACAGGACTTTGGGTATGAATGGAAGGGGGAGGGGATGCATATATGAATTTCCCCTTCCATGGTACCAAAAGTGCGCCCACTCTCCATGGCTGAGGATGGTACTCTCTGGCACAAAACTAAGGAAGCTGTTGTTCATGGAGGATACAAACAAATCTATCTCTAGAAAACACCAATGGTGGGCAAGGTTTAAGAACACATCCCAGTGAAGCATCCATTCGTGGGCTAGATCCTGGATCTGCTTAGGGTGTCCACCACTGTATTCTGGCTGGAGGGGACGTACTTGGAGAAATGCATCAAGATGACAAGCTAGGTGCCATACCTGCATGGCTAGTCTGCACAAGAGATCGAATCTGGTACCTCCCTGCTTGTTTATGTACCACAAGACTGTCATGTTGTCGGTGTGTGCATCCAACATGTCAACATGTTGGAAATTCATGGTTCCAGTTTCTATTCGTGTGAGTCCATGAGATTTCTGCTTAGTTTTTCTGCCAGAGTATTCAGCTTTCCTGGCAGGAACTGAGCTTGTGGATGTACTTGATAGATCATGGCCGTGCTCAACAATGCCATGGCTAGTCTGCAGAGGGGGTAGGAGTGTGTACACCCCTGCTTGTTTATGTATCACATAACCGTGGTGTTGTCTGTCTTTATCAGTAATTGTCCTGTATGAAGGTAGTCCTTGAAGGCTGTCAGTGCATTCTGTACAGCTAGCATTTATTTTTGATGTAAAAGTGCATTTGATTTGGGCTCCATTTTCCCTGAATGCACTTCCCTGCCAGATGAGCACCCCATGCATAGTCTGAGGCATCTGTAGTTAGGGTTTGGCCGGCAGGGGGTGGTGTGAATGGCAATCCCTTGTTCTGGTGGCACGCCTCTGTCCACTATAGGATCTTTAGGCGCAGGTAAGGTATGACAGGAATCATTGTTTCCAGGCTGTGACAATGCTGACTCCAAATACTTTTTAAATACCACTGAAGTTTCATCATATGCAGTCTTACATATGGAATTAGAAGAAAGCAGGAGGCCATGAATCCCAAGGCTTGCAGTATTTGCCGTGCAGAAAGCAGGGTTTTTGTCGCCACCTGTTTGAAGTAAGTCATCAAATTAATTTGCTTCTCTGGCGTAAGGAAAGCCATGTGGGCAGCTGTATTCAAGCTTGCACCCAGGAATGTAATTTTTTGAGAGGGTACCCGTTGCGATGTCTTTTCGTTTACAGTGTACCCTACAAAGGTTAGAACCCTTTTTACAAACGCCAGATGTTTTAGAAGAATGTCCTTGTTTTCTGCCTGAATTAGACAATCGTCCAGGTATGGATATATATGAATATTTCTTTGCCTGCAAAATGCAATTACTGGAGCCAGGCACTTTGTAAAGACCCTGGGCACAGTAGATAAGCCAAAGGGCAGTGCAGAGAACTGGTAATGCAAGTAGCCTGCTTTGAAGCGGAGGTATCTTCTGCAAGATTCCCTGATTGGGATATGCAGGTAAGCCTCTTTTAAATCTAGAGTTGCCAACCAGGCATCTTTGCCTAGCATAGGAAGTAACTGGTGAAAAGTCAGCATCTTGAATTTTGAAATGTCCAGAAAGGTGTTTAGAGTAGATAAGTCCAGAATTGGACGCCATAATTTCTTTTCTGGGTACCAGGAAAAGTCTTGAATAGAAACCTTGCCCCTTTTCCTCTTCTGGTACTAGCTGAATAGCTCCATGCTCATGGGGGAAAGTACTTGTTTCTAGGCCTCTGCCCACTGATTTGGGGGCAGGTTTGGCCATCCGTTTGGAGTTGGCAGTGTGTGGAAATGAAATCTGTATCCCTGGGATACTATATTTAAAACCCATTTGTCCTGGGTTATAAGTTGCCAGTTTTTTGCATGAAGAGCCAGTTTTCCCCCCAAAGAGGCGACTAAAAGGTAAGTGCTTGGTAAATGTAGAAGGAAGTCATTGAGACTGCTTACCATAGGGAGGTGTCCTGTTGTTTCCAGATTTGGAAGAAGAGGCACCCCATTGCTTTGTTCTGAAAGTCCCTTGGGACTGAAACCTGGTGCCTTTGGAATGTCTGGGTTTGACTTGAGTGGCTCTCGAAAGAACTGGAAAGGACCAGTTCTTAGTAGGCCAGTGCCTGCTAAATCTTGGAGGTTGCACTTGTAAGAAATTTTTCACAGTTTGCATAGATTTAGCTTTATCTTCCATCTTTTTTAGAACGTCTTCAGCCTTATTACCAAAGAGACTGTCCTGTTGTAAAGAAGCATCCAACAATTTTGCTTTAACATGATCAGGCAGAGTTTGGTCTTTGAGTCAAGCATACCTTCTTAGCACAGACCCAGTTACAGCAGCCCTGCAAGAGGCCTCCAAAGAATCAAAACCACATTGCAAAGTATGTTTCCCAACTTGTTCAGCTGAATGCAATAGATCCTGTAAATCTTTATTTTCCACACAGTCAGAAATCAACATAATTTTCTGTTTAAGAAATCCCATGATATGCTGCTGATATTTTAGCATATGAAATTGACAGTTTAAAGCCCTGATTGCCAAAGTTGCAGAAGTGTAGACCTTCTTACCCCATCTATCCAGTGCCCTGGAATCTCTATAGAAGGGGTAGGATTTTTAGCCATAGAAGCCTTAATGCCCTTGGGGCCCTGAGAAATGGTTTCAGGATCCGCAACAGGATTTTTGAAAATAAATTTGTGGGAGTCAGGAACCCTGTAGTATGTCTGGCTTACAAGGAGCCGGAGGCAGAGAATCAGGAGCCATACTAGATTCAGAAAAAACATCAACAATGTCTGGAACAGGAGGTATAGCCAAAGGCCTATGCTGAGGAAGAAGAAGAAAATCCCTAAGCCTCTCTTTAGCTTCAGAAAAATCCTGACTTTCCCAGTGGAAATGTTCCCTTAAGGTATGTAAAGTTTCCCCAAAAGAAAAATCCTCAGGGGGAGAAGCAGAAGGAATGGAATCCTCTGCATCAGAGTCCTCCTAAGTAGGTATAGACAATTCATGTTCATTAGAAGAGTCAGAAAAAATAAAATCCTGTTCAAAAGATTCATAGTCAATATCTTGCCTACGCCTCTTAGAAGGGGGAGGGGGGGGTTGGCTACCCCTGATCAGAGTAATTAAATCTTCAGCCATTTTGATCATTTGTTTTTTAGGCATAGGGGGCCTGCACATGTGGCCTAGGCGTCGTTTTTTTAGACATAGGTCGAGATTTTGGCCTTGGTTTTGAAGATGGCGCTGGTTCAATATACAAATCTGTAGGCCTGAAAACACCCTCAGAAGCTGGTGCCTGCACAGCGGCTCCGGACCCATCCAAGATAGAGACATACGCGGGTTCCATAACTGAAGCATCTCGCGTCATACCGGACTCCGAATGGGTCTTAGTAGAGGGTATCAGGGGATGCGAAAGCCCCTCACTGAGTACCGGCGAACTGGCGACTGGCTTAGGAGAAGTGTCGTCGGCAGTTTTGGACCTCAATGGCCTGTCTCTGTCTTTCTTTGCGTTTTTTAGGTATTCCGGTAGTCGGATTGCTAACCGACAACATTTCTGGATAATTAAAGTGTGAGCCAAACTATTTAGAAGCAAAAATGTACCGACATTTGCAAGGCACGTCACGGTCAGGGCCTAGGCAAGGAATACAGTACAAATGGAAATCCTTATGAGGTATTTGCTTCTCACTAGAAATGCAATTATTAACTTTTACTGACATTGGTAAGGAGCAAGAAAAAGTTTCCCCAACGGGGTACTTGGCTTTTTAGTTGAAGACTTCGGATCTGAAACTCAAAAACGAAAATTTCAGGAGTAAGCTGACCAGCACTTGCAAACTGCTTCTGCTTCGGGCACTGTGCAGCAAGAAAGACTGATGTAATGGTGTCGGCTGCATGTTTTATACCCCTGATGACCTGACATCATGGAAGAAGGGCCAGCAGCCGACGCAGGACTCAAGACTCTGTTAATCACGCCAACTGAGGGCAACCTGCCAGCAGATTATCCAAATGTAATGACTGCAACAGTGAAACACGATCATCCAGGACTGCAACAGTGAATACACTCAAACATCTACATTTATGTAAGTGGACACAACTGTATTATGTTCTTTGTGTTTCACTGCTGCAATTATCCCCTGTGGGAGGATTCCCAAAGCTGACAAGAGGGGTGGAAGGATAGGTTAGAGACCTAGGCATGGGTCAGCAAGCCCTGCAGAACTGCAGAGGAAAACCTGCCCTAGACTTGGAGAAAAAAGTTGGGTGGTAATGCTTTGTAAAGGTATGGACAGTGGTCCAGGTGGCAGCTTCCAAGATGTCCCTGGTGGGGACTCTTCTGAGGAATGCTGTGGAAGTGGAGGCTGCCCTAGTGGAATGGGCAAGAATAGACTTAGGGGGTTATTTCCCATATAGTCTGTAGTTTGTAGCAGTGTGATATCCATTTGGAAATGATTTGCTTGGAAATGGGCTTCCCCTCTGCCCCTGGGGAAAAGCTGACAAGAAGCTGGTCTGTTTTTCTGAAGGGTTTAGTACGGTCCAGGTAGTACTGGATTTGTCTGTGCACATCTAGTGAGTGCAGAATTCTTTTCCCCTAGTTTTGAGGGTTGGGAAAGAAGGTGGGTAGATATATGACCTGGCTGAGGGTCACATCAAATACCACCTTGGGCATAAAGGAGGGGTTAGTCCTCAGGCAGACCCTGTCTGCATGGAAAATGATGAAGGGCTCAAAGAACATGAGTGCCTTAAGTTCTGAAACCCTTCTGGTTGAGGTGATAGCTAGGAGGAAAGCAGTCTTCCAGGAGAGTATTTCAATTCTGCTGAAGCAGCAGGTTCGAATGGAGGTAAGGTTAGTTTTTTAAAACATAATTCAGGTCACAGGCTGGCGTGGGTGGCCTTCTGAGAGGTCTGATATTAGAAGCCCCTGTGAGGAATTGTTTAATCAAAGGATGTGAGAAGAGGGGCTGGTCTGAATCGAAATGAGCTGAAATGGCTGAGGCATGGATTTTAAAAGAAGAGAAGGAGAGGCCACTATTGAGTAACTTGGCTAGGTAGTCCAAGATAAGAGGGATGGAAGGTTGTGAGGTACTGGCCCCTCTGGACTGGCTCCAGGAGCAGAATCTTTTCCATTTCCCTGTGTAAGATTTTCTGGTGCTGGGCCTTCTGGCCTCTGTGATAATGTATAGGACCTGTTTGCTTAACAGGGACCCCTTGTTTGCTTTTAAAAGTATTAGCCATGCTGACAGATTGAGAGTCTGCAAGTCTGGTTGCAGCCCCCCCCCCCCCCGGGTCAAGAGGTCTGAGATCAGGGGAAGCTGCCTGGGGGGCTGTAAGGTCAGGTTGCACAGTAAGGGGTACCACTGCTGTCTGGGCCAATCTGTAGCAATGAGGATGGCCTTTGATCTTGCCTCCCTTATTCTGATCAGTACCTTGGGAATAACGGGCAGAGGAGGGAATGCGGACAGAAAGAGGGAGTTTCCACCTTCTGCACTAGGTGGTGATACTCCCTGGTACAGAATTTCTTCAGCTGGTGGTTGAGGTGCAAAGTAAAGAGATCCACCCCCGGAGTTCCCCACTCCTGAGTGACTTGCAGAAAGATTTTTCTGTGGAGCTGCCATTCGTGGGGGTCCAGTAAGTTTCTGCTTAAGTGGTCTGCCAGGGTGTTGTTGACCCCTGGTAGGTACTGGGTAATTAGGTGTAGACTCAAGGAGGCAGCTGTCAGCCAGAGATTCATGGCTAGCCTGCACAGACGGTAAGATTGGGTCCCCTCCCTGTTTGTTGACATACCACATTTACTGTGGTGGTGTCTGTTTTGATAAGGAGAACCCCTGGCCGAAGATGGGATTTGATGAATGTCAGAGCCTTTTGTACTGCCATCGTTTCCTTCTGACTGATGTGTAAGGGAAGGTGCTGGGCATCCCAAAGACTTTGGGTGCACCTGCCTGCTAAGTGACAATGTCTGAGGCGTCGATGGTGATAGCCTGGTCAGAAGGGAGGGGGATGAAGGGAAGACCCTTGATCTTGGCACAGGACCCTCCCCACCAGAGAAACTCAGCCCTTGTAAAGGGGATAAGCGGGAGGGAGGTCTCTAGAGGCTGAGTGTGTTGACACCAAAGGTTCTTTAGATACCACTGAAGTTTCCTCATGTGAAGCCTTGCCAGAAGAATTAGAAGGATGCAAGACGCCATGTACACCAAGGCTTGCAGGAATTTCCTTGCAGTGAGGTGACTTCTGGAAGCCAGCTGGGTAAAGTAGAGAGGCAGGAAGCTCTGCTTTTCTGGGGATAGGAAGGCCATTTGGGATGCTGTGTCCAGCAGTGCTCCCAAGAAAATGATCTTCCTGGAGGGTGTTTGCTTTGATTTCTTCTCATTGATGGTGAACTCTAGGGAATTTAGGATGGTTTTGACAAAGAGAAGGTCCTGGAGCAGCTTTGCTTTGCACTCGGCCTGAATGAGGCAGACGTCCACATAAGGGAAAATCTGTACATTTCTCTGTCTGCAAAATGCTACGGCTGGGGCTAAGCATTTGAACACACTGGGTGCAGTACGTAAGCCAAAGGGTAGCGCAGAGAACTGAAAGTGTTGTGAGCCTGCAGTGAAATGCAGGAATTTCCTGCATGATTCCCTTATGAGGATGAGGAGGTAGACATCTTTTAGGTCTAGGGTCACTAGCCAGGGATTTTTTTGTCAGCATAGGTAGCAACTGCTTCAAAGTTAGCATTTTGAATTTGGGGACCACCAGGGAGGTGTTCAGAATGGACAAATCAAAGATGAGTCGCCAAGTACCCTCTTTTCTGGGAACAAGGAATAGTCTGGAATAAAAGCCTTTGCCTGTTTGATCTGAGGGGACGGTATCTACTGCCCCCTGGAATATGAGAGTTCTGTTTCAATGCCTCTGCCCACTGATTTGGAGGTAAGTCTGGGTACTCTTATGAGGATGAGGAGGTAGACATCTTTTAGGTCTAGGGTCACTAGCCAGGGATTTTTTTGTCAGCATAGGTAGCAACTGCTTCAAAGTTAGCATTTTGAATTTGGGGACCACCAGGGAGGTGTTCAGAATGGACAAATCAAAGATGAGTCGCCAAGTACCCTCTTTTCTGGGAACAAGGAATAGTCTGGAATAAAAGCCTTTGCCTGTTTGATCTGAGGGGACGGTATCTACTGCCCCCTGGAATATGAGAGTTCTGTTTCAATGCCTCTGCCCACTGATTTGGAGGTAAGTCTGGGTACTCTCTTGAAATTGGGAGTTCGCTGAAAGAGAATTTGTATCCCTGAAAAATGATTTTTAAGACTCATTTGTTCTTTGTTACAGAAAGCAGATTTTCTTTGCAGAGGGAGAGCCTTCCCTCCTAGCTTTTGGTGAGTGAAAGGTGGGCAGAGGGGGAAGAGGGAGTCATTGAGAGTTTTTGCCATAGAAGGGTGGCTTAAACTCCCTGCTTTTGGGGCGGAAGAGGTCCACTGTTTGGTTCTCTGCTGCCTCTGGCATTGCAGCCTGGATGATCTGTCCCTGCGGGGCTTACCTTGACCCTGTTTGCTAGGTGCGGGGAAGGACCAGTGCTTACAGGGAAAGTTCCTGCTGATCCTGGGAGGTTGAACCTGAAAGAAATCTTTTACTGTTTGCATAGATTTTGCTTTGTTTTCCATCTTTTTAAGCATCTCTTCTGCTTTTACTCCAAACAAGCGGTCCTTATCCAGGGCTGCATCAATTAGTTTAGACTTGTCATGACCAGAAAGAGGTTGTTCCTTCAACCATGCATGTCTCCTAATGACAGATCCTGACACTGTTGCCTGGCTTGAGGCTTCTAGGGTGTCATATCTACAGTGTAATCAGTGTTTGGCCACTTGACAAGTAGAATGCAGTAAATCTGCTAACTCTTTCGAATTGGCACAGACAGGAAAGGTTCAAATATTTTGCTTTAATAGTTCCAAAGTGTGTTGTTGATATGTTAACATATGGAACTGACAGTTGAGAGCTTTGATAGCTAAGGTTGCAGAGGTGTATACTTTTTTACCCCATCTGTGCAGAGCTCTGGAATCTCTGTCAAAAGGAACCAGATTCTTGGCAGAACTAGTCTTAGCTCCTTTTGGCCCCTGTCTAATGACTTCTGGGTCTGCAGCAGGATTTCTGTGCGGGTATTTGTAAAAACCTGGTACTCTAATACCTGTCAGGTTTACTGGGAGTAGGTGGGAGGGCGCCAGGGGCTAAGCTGGACTCATGGAAAAAGTACAGTTGTGTACACTTACCATAAATGTAGATGTTCGAGTGTATTCACTGTTGCAGTCATTACATTTGGGTAATCCTGCTGGCAGGCTGCCCTCAGTTGGCCTGAATTCCAAAGTCCTGGGTCCTGCGTCAGCTGCTGTTGCCCCCTCCCTGACGTCGGGTGGTCAGGGGTATAAAAGAAGCAGCCAATGCCATTTTCTTCAGTTTTTATTGCCCCAGATGTCATGTGCCCCCTAAAAGGGTAGCCAAAATTTATACATATATGTATATATAAATACATCCAATATAAACTTTACCTTCACCTACAAGCAAATACATCACATAGGTTGTACAAATCAGAGAAGGAAAGAAAAGTTCCAGCAGAAAAAAGGGGGATGGCGGGCGGGTAACCTGGACTGCAACAGTGAATACACTTGAACATCTACATTTATGGTAAGTGTACACAGCTGTACTATGTTCTTAGTGTTTCACTGTTGCAGTCATTACATTTGGGTACAGTCCCAAAGCTACAGTTAAGGAGGCTGGAGCTAAACAGCATTAGGAGCGGCTAAGAGGCCCTGCAGCACTGCAGTGGCAAAGACTGCCCTGGATTTAGAGTAGAGTGGCAGATGATAGTGCTTTGTAAAGGTGTCCACTGAACTCCAAGTGGCAGCCTCTAATATGTCCTTGGTTGGTACTCCCCTGCGAAAGGCTGCTGAAGTGGCTGCAGCTCGATTGAATGTGGCCTAATGCCCTTAGGCACTGGCTTGCCATGGTGTAAGTAGCGGAATCGAATGCAGTGGCCTATCCACTTTGAAATAGTCTGCTTTGAGATAGCCTTTCCTTGTGATCCTGCAGCATATGTCACTAGTAATTGCTCTTTCTGAAAACTTTGGTTCTGTCCAAGTAGAATCTAAGCTGTGTGTGTACATCCAAAGAATGCAGAATTCTCTCCCCCTTGTTCTGTGGATTTGCATAAAAAGTTGGCAGATGAATAGTTTGGTTAAGAGCCACACTGGACACCACCTTAGGCATAAATGTTGGGTTTGTCCTCAGAGAGACCCTGTCTGGATAAAAAATGATAAAAGGTTCCACAGCCATGAGTGCCGGTAGCTCTGAAACTCGTCTTCCAGAAGTTATTGCTAGGAGCAGAGCTGTTTTCCAAGATAAAGACATTATATCAGCAGTAGCAGCTGGTTCAAAAGGAGACAGGGTGAGTTTTTCCAAGACACAGTTGAGGTCCCATGCAGGCACTGGTGATTTCCTTGGAGGCTTAAATTTTTGGCTCCTCTGAGGTACTGCTTTAACAAGGGATGAGAAAAGATTGGTGGCTCTGTATTGTAATGAGCGGAAATGGCAGAGGCATGAATTTTAATAGATGAAAAAGATAGGCCTTTGTCCAGCATCTCAGTTAAGTATTGCAAAATCTGGGGAATATTTGGCACAGCTGCATCAGTTCCTTGTGCCTGGTTCCAAGCACATAATCTCTTCCATTTTCCAGCATAAGATTTTCTAGTACTAGGCCTTCTGGCTTCCAAAATAAAATCCATCACAGCTTTACTGAGAGGTGCATTTTGTATGACTACATTATCCGCCATGCTGCCAGGTTTAAAGTCCTGAGTTGGCTGTGCAGGGTCTGACTGTTTTGCTGGGACAGTAGATGAGGCATTTGAGGTAAGGTCCAAGCTGGGCATTGAGACAAGGTCTTTAGGATTGGATACCAGTACCGGCGGGGCCAGTCTGGGGCAATCAGTATCATCTTTGGCTTCTCCTGTCTGACCTTTAGGAGTACTTTGGGGAGGAGAGGCAGTGGAGGAAAGGCATATACTGATAGGTTTTTCCAGCTGAAAGATAGGGCGTCCACTTTCCATGCTTGTCTGTAATAAATCCTTGTGCAGAATCTTTTTAGTTGGTAGTTGTGAGGGGAGGCAAATAGATCTATGTCCGGGCATCCCCATTTCCTTGTTATCATGCTGAAGACTTGTGGATTCTGCTGCCACTCGTGGGGATCCATGAGGTTTCTGCTTAGTTCGTCTGCCAGAGTATTTTCCCTTCCTGGCAGGAATTGTGCCTGCAGATGTACTTGGTAAGTCAATGCTGTGTCCCACAAGGCCATGGCTAATCTGCAAAGGGGGTAAAAATGTGTGCCCCCTACTTGTTTATATACCACATGACTGTGGTGTTGTCTGTCTATCAGTAGCTGTCCTGGATGAAGTAGGTCCTTGAAGGCTGTCAGGACATTTTGAACAGCTAGCATATCTTTTTGATTGATATGTAGATGCATTTGGTTTGAGGACCATGTGCCCTGAATGTATTTTCCTGCCATGTGGGCCCCCCAGGCATAATATGATGCATCCGCTGTTAGTGTCTGCCTGGCTGGGGGTAATATGAATGGCTGTCCCTTGTTTTGGTGACAAGCCTTTGCCCACCATCGAAACTCCTGTTGCAGGCAGGGAATGAGAGTAATCATTGCTTCCAGGCTGTGGCAATGTTGAGCCCAAACACTTTTAAGGTACCACTGAAGTTTCCTCATATGCAGTCTTGCATATGGAATTAGTAGGATGCAGGATGCCATGAAGCCCAAAGCCTGCAGAATTTTTCTTGCAGATAACTGGGCCTTTGTTGCCAACATTTGGAAATAGGTAGTCAGTTGCCTTTGTTTGTCTGGCGTGAGATAAGCCATCAGGGCAGTTTAATTTAAGCTTGCACCCAGGAATATTATCTCTTGAGAGGGTACTAGTTTTGATTTCTTTCTGTTGACTGTGTACCCTAGGCATGTTAGAAGTCTTTTCACAATCACCAGATGCTAGATTAGAATACCCTTGTTCTCTGCTTGAATTAGACAGTCATCCATGTAGGGATATATTTGTATTCCTCTTTGTCTGCACTATGCAATTACTGGTGCCAGGCACTTTGTAAAGACCCTGGGCGCAGCAGATAAGCCAAAGGGCAGTGGAGAGAACTGGTAATGCATTGAGCCAGCCTTGAATCTGAGGTAACTTCTGCATAACTGTCTGATTGGGACATGCAGGTATGCCTCTTTTAGGTCTAGAGTCACAAGCCAAGCGTTCTTGCCCAGCATGGGCAGAAGTTGCTGCAAAGTCAACATCCTGAATTTTGGTATATCCAGGAATGTGTTCAGAATAGATAGGTCCAGTATTGGTCTCCAGGCCTTGTCCTTTCTGGGTACCAAGAACAGTCTCGAGTAAAATCCTTGTCTCTGCTCTTGCTCTAGTACTTGTTGAATGGCCCCCATATCCATGAGGGATGAGACTTGTTTTTGTGCCTCTGCCCATTGATTTTTTGGCAGCTCTGGCCAGCTGTTTACCTTTGGCAGGGTATGGAAGTGGAACTTGTAGCCTTGTGACACGATATTTAGAACCTACTTGTCCTGGGTTATAATGTGCCAATTTTGAGAAAAAAGTGCTAATTTTCACCCTAAGGGTGCTGCCAGGAGATAAGTGCTTGGTGTGTAGGCAGGGGTAAGTCATTGGGACTGTTTCCTGTATGGCTGTGATTTGTCTTCTCCAACTTTGGAGGTAGAAGCACCCCATTGCTTTGATCTGTATGAACCCTGCGCCTGGGATCTGCCTCTACAGCGTCCGGGTCTGCCCCTTTGAGGTCTGTCTGACACAGGAAAGGACCAATTCTTTGTAGGCCAGTGTCTACTAAACCTAGGTGGCTGTACTTGTAAAAAAATATTTGACAGTTTGCATAGATTTAGCTTTGTCCTCCATTTTCTTTAACACCTCTTCTGCCTTAACACCAAACAAAGTATCAGGCTGTAAAGTTGCATCTAATAATTTAACGTTGACATGATCAGGTAAATTTTGTTCCTTTAACAAAGCATGCCTCCTAATTACAGAACCGTAACTACAGCCCTGCAGGAGGCCTCCAAAGAATCAAAACCACACTGCAAAGTATGCTTTCCAACTTGCTCAGCTGCATGCAATAAATCCTGAATTTCCTTGTTTTCTCCACCTTCAGAGTTTACTAACATTTTCTGTTTAAGCAATGCCATAACATGTTGCTGATATTTGAGCATATGAAAATGACAGTTTAAGGCCCTTATAGCCAAGGTAGCTGATGTTAAACCTTTTTTCTCCATCTATTCAGTGCCCTAGAATCCCTGTCAGAGGGGTAGGTTTTTTTGCAGTGGAAGCCTTAACTCCTTTGGGACCCTTGAAATAGTTTCTGGGTCTGCAGCAGGGTTTTTAAAAAGGAATTTATGAGAGTCAGGAACCCTACAATATCTGTCAGGCTTAACAGGAGCTGGAGGGTAAGGAGTCAGGGGTAAGACTAGACTCTGAAAACGCATCATCTACAATGTCTAACATTGCTGGAATGGCTAGTGGCCTGTATCGAGGTAGTAAAGGAAATCCGTGAGCCTCTTTTTAGATTCTGAAAAATCTTGCCTCTCCCAGTGGAAATGCTCCCTCATGGTATGCAAGGTTTCCCCAAAAGAATAGTCCTCTGGAGGAGAAGCTGAAGGTATAGATTCTTCAGCATCAGAATCCTCATTGGGGGGGGGTTTATCCCTGATCAGAAGAGGAATCAGAAGAAACAGAAACCTGATCTGAAGCTAAATAGTCAGTCTCTTGCCTAGGCCTCTTAGCAGGAGGGGGATGGGAACCCCTGATCAAGGTAATCAAGTCTTTGGCCATTTTGAGCATCTGTTTTTTGGGCATAGAGGCCTATCCACGTGGCTCTTGAGTTTGTTTCTTTGCTTTCGAAGGTGCTTTAGTCTTTGCCTTTGAAGCTGAAGTCGGTTTAATGTAAAGATGTTTAGGTCTGAATACACCATCAGAAGCCGGTGCCTGCTCAGCGGCTCCGGACCCATCTGAAAGAATAGTATCTGAGGCTCCAATACCTTGAGTTTCCAGCGGCATGGCCAACTCCATGTGGGAGTCGGTAGCGGCCTGCAACTCTAAAGTTGCGGGGGTCAGGGGCTGCGAAAGCACCTCACTGAGAACCGGCGACTGGCTTAGGAGAAGCTTTGTCATCGGTTTTGGGCCTCAGTTTACTATCTCTCTCCTTTTCTTTGAGTTTTTTGTGAACTCCGGTAGTCAGATGGCTATCCGACGATATTTCTGGATAATCAAACCGGCGTCCAAAATAGTTTAAAGTAAAATCATACCGACGCTTAATAGTGCGTTGGTTAAATCTAGCAAAAAACCGACAACCAGAAACGTTGTGATCAGGGCCTAGGCAAGGAATACAATAAGAATGAAAGTCCTTATGAGGTATTTGCTTTCCATAAAAAATACAATTATTTACTTTTTCTGACATCGGTCTGGAGCAATAAAAAAGTTTCCCCAATGGGGTACTTAGCTTTATTGAAGACTTTGGATCTGAAACCCCAACACGAAAATCTCCGGAGTCAGCCAACCGGCACTTGCGAACTGCTTCTGCTTCGGGCACCACGTGGCAAGAAAGACTGGAGAAAATGGCGTTGACTGCTTCTTTTATACCCCTGATGACCTGACGTCAGGGAGGGGATGACAGCAGCTGACGCAGGACCCAGGACTTTGGAATTCAGGCCAACTGAGGGCAACCTGTCAGCAGGATTACCCAAATGTAATGACTGCAACAGTGAAACACAAAGAACATCATCATCCACCACTTCTAAAATAGGAGGGATGGCCAGGGGTCTGTGCTGGGGAAGGTCCAGAAACTCTCAAGTCTTTTCTTAGACTGGGGGAAATCCTGAGATTCCCATTGGAAATGTTCCCTGAGGGTGTGAAGGGTTTCCCCAAAGGAAAGGTCTTCTGGTGCGGAGACAGAAGAAAAGGATTCCTTTGCATCTGAATCCTCATAAGCAGTCAGAGGTGGTTGTTCCTCTTCAAAATCTGAACAGTTAGATTCCTCAGAATCCTGTTCTGTCACAATTTCTGGGGAAGGGTGCCTCTTCCTTTTAGAAGTTGTGGCCCGACTACCCCTGATAAGGGAAATGAGATCCTCCGACATTTTAAGCATTTGGGTTTGGGGTGGTGGAGCAGTAGCAAGATGATGGGTAGAGGCAGATCTTCTAGGAGTGGCCTGGCTTCTAGGTCTAACAGTGATCAGTCAGTCTGAGAGAAATGGCAGTTGGATGAGAAGACATTGTTTTCTGTCTAGATTCCGTAGTGCGAGAGGCCTCCTTGGAAGCCGGTGTCTGTGTCGCAGCTCCAGACCCTACCGAGGCAAAGACAGCCAAAGGCTCGGAAGATGAGGATTTCTGCGGCATACTGGACTCTGAAAGGGTCTCTGGTAGAGGCCTGCATAGATATAGAATCGGGCATCAAGGGCTGCAAAAGTGCCTCACTGAATTCCGGATAACTGACGACCTGTTTAGCGGCAAAGTCTTCGGAGGGCTTAGCCTTGTGTGGCCTGTCTCTGTCTTTATCTCTGCGTTTTTTCAGAATGTCCACGGATTGTTGGCTGATGGACTCCATTTTGGAATGCGAAGACGGAAGATGAAATTACCTGTCTACAATAAGAGCTCTACGGCGAATGGTTCTCGCGTTAAAGAAGGCACAGGACTGACAACAGGGGACATCATGGTCTGGGCCTAAACAAGTGATGTAATATGAACGGAAGTCTTGGTGTGGGATCTGTTTTCCACGGGCGAGACAATTGTTAACTTTTTCAAACACCAGTTACTGCAAGAAAAAAGGATCCCCAATGGGGTACATAGCTTTAGACATTTTCAGCTGAAATTCAAACTCTGGCAGTGACTGACCAGGACACTTGCAAATTGCTTCTTCTATAGGCTCCACGGCAAGAAAGACTGATGTAATGGCATCGGCTGCCTTGCTTTACAGCACTGACGACCTGACGTCAGACTACAGCCATCAACAGCGGACACAGAAAAACACTGACTCTGGTATTTGGGCCAGGCGAGGGCTACCACAGCAGGGATAACCCACAGGTGATGACCGCAACAGTGAAACACGAAGAACATAGAGCACCCGGTCTTGTACAGCAGCAAATGAGATCTAGGAGACATTCCTAGGGCATGCTGGGATAGGGTTTAACCACGAGCTAGTGGAAGACCTCGAGCTTGCATACAAGGTCGAGTTGGATCTGTAGATCGGATCTGAACCCATCCTGGAAAGAATGAAGGTGAGATCAGACAACAACACATCAGGTGTTCTAGATGGTGAGCATGCTGACACCATACTGATTTGAGGAACCATTGAAGATTCTTCATGTGAAGCCTTGCCAGAGGAAGCACTGGGATGGTGTAACTCATTAGGCCCAAGATCCTGAGGAAATGTCTGGCAGAAATCCGATTTAGATGTAATATCTCTGCAAGGATTAGTGAGATATCCTGCACCTTGGAAGGTGGGAGAAGACACTATCATGCTCAGGGTTTGGAATCTGCAGCCCAGAAATGCGAGATCTTGGGTTGGGTCCAGGGATGATTGTTTTTGAAGTTGATAGCAAATCCCAGGTTTTGGAGAATGGCAATTGACATTTGGAGGGATTTGTTCAATTCTTCTTCAGAAGTGGTTTGGATTAAGAGGTTGTCCAGGTATGGATAAATTAAGATCCAATTGGAGCCTGCAAAAGGCTACTACAGAAAACTGATGGTGTGAAGATCTCACAGAAATTGTAGGAATCTCCTGCATCTGTGGTGAACTAGGATATGGAGGTAGGCATCCTTGACATACTGAAGCTAGAAATGCTTAAGGAAGAACAAGAGGAAACAGTGTTTTTAGGGTTAACATTTTGAAACAAGAGACTATGAAGAAATTGTTGATGTAGCAAAGATCCAGGATTGGTCTCGAGGGTCTTTCCTTCCTGGGAACCATGAAAAGACTGGAGTAAAAGCCCCCTCCCCTCTTCCACATGGGGAACAAGTTCTATGGTGCCCTGTTGTATGACTTCTAGTAGAACTGGTGGGAAAAGGGGAAGCTGATCTTTTGGTAGTAGGAGGATTCTCCTGAAGATTTTGTGCCAAATCAAGAAGAAGCCCCATTTTATGATACTTATCACCTAAGAGTTCTAAGTTCCCAGGAAGGAAGGGAGAGGGAAAGGTGATGGGACAGGGGAATTAGGTTGTTGCAAGAATCACAAAGAGGAGCCCTTTCAATCAGGAAAGGGCTGCTTGGTTATATGAGGGACAGAAGCAGAAGAGGAGGGAAACTACTGGGTCTTCTTAGCCCCATTTTGGGGTCTAGACTGAGGTGCGCTGGATTGTATGCGCACAAAAGTTTGTTTCACAGAGTAATTCCTGTGAAATTTAAGCACAGAGGATACCAAAATGTGCTTGAGATCCTTAAGCTGTTTGCTTTTTTCTTGCAGAGATTTGAAGAGCTCTGAGGACGGTTTCTCAAACAGGGCAGTACAATCCAGGGGGGCATCCATCAGTTTTGCCTTGATATCTTCAGGTAGAGGATGAAGCCTTAGCCAGGCAAATCTTCTAAGGACAGAAGAAGACACATCAGCCGTACAGGAGGCATCTACTGCATCATAGGTGCACTTGATAGAATATCTGGCTACCTGAGAGGAGGTGGCAAGGAGAGAAGATGCCAGGGCTTTATCTGCAGAGTCAGGCATATTTGATACCAATTTAGAGACCTGGGAAAGGAGTTCCAAGTTGTAATTGGTCATGTGTGTCTTATAATTTAAAGCTCTGCAGGCCAGGGTAGAAGAGGTATATATTTTCTGTCCCAGCCTCTCCAACTGTCTTGTTGTCTTTATCTGAGGGCAGCAGGGAAGAGGAAGGAATGGACCTGGAAGCCTTACCAAAGATAACAGAAATAACTAAAGGATCTGCAGTGGGTGCCTTAAAAAGGAACTGGCAGTCTTTGGGTATTTTGTAGTACCCATCAGTTTTTTTAGGAGCTGGGGGCTGTGAGTCTGGGTGGGTGGAAGTGATGCAAAGGTATCCAGAAATGTAAGGATTACAGGAAGGATGGTTGAAGGACTGGGGGACTGAACTTGAAGGAGGTCATAATAATGCTTCTGGACCTCTGACATCTCATTTCAAGTGGTCCTGCATTTTGGAGATGGTCTCCCTGAAATAATGGGAATCTGTCCCACTGGAGTCCTCTTTGGTGGAGGCATAATCCAAAGGGGAAGGAATTTGGGAGGAATAGTCAAATTCCTCCTCCTCAGAACAGGAGTCTTCATCAGAGGTAAGATGGGGCTTAGGTCTCTTCCTAGGGGAGAAGGCCCGGGCAGAGGGGAAGCAGCATGACCTGATGGAAGCCTAATGGCCACAAAGGCCTTGAACAGGCCTTGTGAATAGTTCAACCATTCCTTTTGTGGATCAGGAGAAGGAGAACCTTGTTTGCTTGTTTCTTATCTATGTGGTGCAAAGGGGGGGGTGGGCAGATGTAGGCATGCACTCAAAAATATCAGATTAGACATCCTCCCCAACAACAATCTGGGTAATCCTCCTAGTGCCCTCCCCAACACTATAAACCTCGGTTGCTCCTGGACATCAGAGAAAGACGTCTGAGAAAGCCTCTTTGGACGTGCAAATGTCCGGAGCCGAGACGACTGTGGATCTGGATCTTGGTTGATGCATGTCTGAGCTCTTATGCGCTTTGGGAGAGACAACCACCTTGAGAGGCGCAGCTTCAGATTCAGGCCTATGTTTTTTGGCTTTCTGTTTTAATAGGCTCAGTCATTGGGTGCAGAGGAGCATTCATTGTGCTTTTTGCAAGAAGCTTGAAAGTCTGGTTTTCAAGTTATATCGCAAGAGAGGATAACCGACTCGAGAGAGTTTTCGGAACAAGGGACTGGCAAATAGTGCAGGATTTCTGATCATGCTGAGGGCGTAGGCAAAAAGGGCACCGAGTATGACTATCTTTATGTGGAATCTGTCGTTCACAGTCACACTTCTCTTTTCAGGATGACAGGAACCTCAAAGATAAAGAAAGAAGGTTTCCCCAATGGGACACTTATCCAAAGAATAGTGATTCCGACAGCAGAACGACATTCGGGAGTAGCAATCTGACTGGCAGCAAAGACGTTCAGAGGGTGGTGCATGTGTACATCTCTTTTACGGCTGTCTGCTGTTGGCCAACGTCAGACGTACTGCGCACCTTAATAGTGATTCCGACAGCAGAACGACATTCGGGAGTAGCAATCTGACTGGCAGCAAAGACGTTCAGAGGGTGGTGCATGTGTACATCTCTTTTATGGCTGTCTGCTGTTGGCCAATGTCAGACGTACTGCGCACCTTAGGTAATAAAAGACTTTCGTACACTGGCCGATGTCGGGTCGTCGCCTTGGCAGGCAACTCCCTGAAGTCAGGAATACTGCAACAAAAGAATAGAAGGACATCAATTTATACTAGTTTAAAAACAGCAAACAGTGAATATGGCAAATGCCATACCTCTCAATCTCTCATTATATGAAATCTTGACAAAGTCAGAATAATGGGGGGACAAATGCCCAAAAATAGGGACATATTTTAAATACTGCTCCTATAAACTTAGAAAGTTGCTAGAATACCAGGTTTTGCATTATGTATTTTCTGATGGATATGAAGTTTAAAACTCTGTCATTATTTAATATTACTTAGTGACTTCAGGCCTCAATTACTTGCCAGAAAACCATACATTTTTTTTATCAGTAACAGACCAAAAATATGAGAAAAAAATCTGGACATTCTGTGAAAATTGGGACAGGTGAGAGGTATGGCAAATGCCATGACAAATGACTAGATAATGATATGTGTTGAAAAACTCTACAAACTGGGGCTATTATCAGTAACCTGCATGCAGAAACCCTGGAACTTAATTCAGGTATACACTCACACAAGATCTTTTTTATGGGAGTTTGTTGCCTAAAAATAAGAGAAACTATACAACTTGTAAAGTTATTAAGAAAGTACAGTTGTGTACACTTACAAGAAATGTAGATGTTCGAGTGTATTTCACTGTTGCAGTCATCACATTAGGGGTTATCTACTTGCAGTAGCCCTCAGTTGGCCTGATTAAAGTCTTGGGTCCTGTGTCGGTTGCTGTCCCTTCTCCTCTGTGACGTCAGGTCATCAGGGGTATAAAACATGCAACCAACGCCATTACATCAGTTTTTCTTGCCCCAGATGTCAGGTGACCCCCCCTAATGGGAAGCAATTAAATCTATAAAAATACAAGGTTATGCCTCCAACAAAAAAGCAAATACACCAAAAAGCTTTTGAGCATAGTAAAGGAGAGTAGAGGTATAGCCAAAAGAAGTAAGGGGGCTGGAGGGAGGGTAACCAGGACTGCAACAGTGAATACACTCAAACATCTACATTTATGGTAAGTGTACACAACTGTACTATGTTCTTCATGTTTCACTGTTGCAGTCATCACATTTGGGTAGATTCCCAAAGCTAAGGATGGGAGGAGGAATTTAAACAGCACTAGGACCAGCTATAAGGCTCAGCAATACCGCAGTGGCAAAGCCAGCTCTGGACTTAGAGAAAATTGGCAGATGGTAATGCTTGGTGAAAGTATGTAAAGAACTCCAGGTAGCAGCTTCTTGGATGTCTCTGGTAGGGACGCCTCTGAGAAAGGCTGTAGAGGTAGATGCACCCCTGGTTCAGTGGGTTCTGATCCCCTGTGGGATACGTTTTCCATGGTGCTTGTAACAGAAAAGAATGCAGTGGCCTATTCATTTGGAAATGGTTTGCTTTGAAATAGCCTTCCCCCATGCCATCAGCAGTTGTTCAAATTTCCTTTCAGGTTTAGTCCTGTCCAAGTAGAATCTAAGTTGTCTGTGCAGATCTAAGGAGAAGGAGTGCAGTATCCGTTCCCCTTTGTTCTGTGGATTAGGAAAGAAGGTTGGCAAATGAATGGACTGATTAAGGGCCACACTGGATACCACCTTGGGCATGAAGGAGGGATTGGTCCTGACTGACACCCTGTCCGCATGAAAGATGATGAAAGGCTCCACTGCCATAAGGGCCCGTAATTCAGATACCCTTCTTGCTGAAGTGATTGCTAAAAGGAAGGCTGTTTTCCAAAAAAGGAATTTTAAGTCTGCAGTAGCAGCTGGGTCAAAAGGAGGAAGAATGAGTTTCTCCAAAACAAAGTTAAGGTCCCAGGATGGAGTTGGAGCTCTCTAGGGTGGTCGTAAATTTTTGTCCCCTCAGAGGAACTGCTTGAGCAGTGGATGAGAGAAGAGGGGAGGTTCTGTGTTATAATGAGCTGAAATGTCTGAGGCGTGAATTTTGATGGAGGAGAAACACAGGCCCTTGTGAAGCATCTCAGTTAAGTATTGTAAAACTGAGGTAAATTGGGCACTGCTGTGCTCGTCCCTTGAGATTGGTTCCAAGCACAGAATCTTTTCCATTTTTCAGCATAAGATTTTGTAGTACTAGGCCTCCTTGCCTCTAAAAAGATATCCATCACTGGTTTACTGAGGGATGGTAAAGGAGAGATTTGGTAATTAGCCAGGATGCTAGGTTCAGTGTTTGAAGTTGAGGGTGCAGAACCTGGCTCTCCTGCTGAGACAATAAGGTAGGAGTCTGAGGCAGGTGCTATGGGGCCGACAGTAACACACTGCACAAGAGGGGGTACACCAGTGTTGGCGTGGCCAGTCGAGTGCAATCAAAATCATCCTTGGTTTGTCTTGTTTGATCTTTAGTGGCACTTTGGAGAGCAGAGGCTGAGGAGGAAAGGCATACGCTGGTTTGTTTGTGTGGAGTCTTTGTGCAAAAGTTGTCCAATTGATGGTTCTGGGGGGAGGCAAACAGGTCTATATCAGGGCTCCCCCATTTGCTTGTCAACATGTAGAAAATCCTTGGTTCCAGTTTTCATTCGTGTGGGTCCATGAGGTTTCTGCTTACTTCGTCTGCCAGTGTATTTAGTTTTCCTGGCAGGAATTGAGCTTGTAGATGCACTTGGTAGCTCAGGGCTGTGTTCCACAATGCCATGGCTAGTCTGCAGAGGGGGGTAAGAATGTGGGCCCCCCTGCTTGTTTATGTACCACATGACAGTGGTGTTGTCCATCTTTACCATTAATTGTCCTGGAAGAATGTGGTCATTGAAGGCTGTCAGAGCATTCTGTAAAGTTAGCATTTCTTTTTGATTGATATGCAGGTGCATTTGACTTGGGTTCCATTTGCCCTGAATGCACTTCCCTACCAGGTGAGCCCCCCCATGCATAGCCTGATGCATCTGTTGTAAGGGGTAGTGTGAGTGGTAGTCCCATGTTTTGGTGGCAGGCCTCTGCCCACCAAAGGAAGTCTAGGCATAGGCAAGGTATGATAGGAATCAATGCTTTTAGATCCTGAGAATGTTGACACCATAGGCTTTTTAGATACCATTGTAGTTTCCTCATAAGCAGTCTCGCATATGGAATTAGAAGAATGCAGGAGGCCATGAACCCCAAGGCTTATAGTATTTGCCTTGCAGATAGCAGGGTTTTTGAGGCCACTTGTTTGAAGTAGGTTGTCAAATGAATTTGTTTCTCTGGCGTGAGGAAAGCCATCTGGGAAGTTGCATTCAAGCTTGCTCCCAGGAATGTAATTTGCTGACAGGATACCAGGTGTGATTTCTTTTCGTTTATAGTGTATCCCAGACAAGTCAGCACCATTTGTACAAAGGCCAGATGATTCAAAAGCATGTCCTGGCATTCTGCCTGAACTAGACAATCGTCCAGGTATGGGTATATTTGAATATTTCTTTGCCTGCAAAATGCAATGACTGGAGCTAGGCACTTTGTGAATACCCTGGGCGCAGTAGATAAGCCAAAGGGCAGTGCAGAGAACTGATAGTACGTGCAAGCCTGCTTTGAAGCATAGGTATCTTCTGCAAGAGTCCCTGATTGGGATGTGCAGGTATGCTTCCTTTAAATCTAGTGTTGCCAACCAGGCGTCTTTGCCTAGCATAGGGAGCAACTGGTGAAGAGTCAGCATCTTGAATTTTGGAATCACCAAAAAGGTATTTAAGGTAGACAGGTCCAGGACAGGGCACCATGAATTGTCCTTTCTGGGTACCAGGAAAAGTCTAGAGTAGAAACCTTGCCCCTTTTCCTCTTCTGGTACGAACTGAATAGCCCTCATGCTTAAGAGAGAAAGTACTTGTTTTAGGGCCTCTGCCCACTGATTTGGGGGTAGATCTGGCCACCTGCTTGGTGTTGGTAATGTGTGGAAGTGAAATCTGTATCCCTAGGACACTATATTTAAAACCCATTTGTTCTGGGTAATGAGTTCCCAGTTCTTTGCAGGAAGAGCAATCTTTTCCCCCTAAGGGGCAGTCAGTTGAGAAGTGCTTGGAAGTTTTAAAAAGAAGTCATTGAGACAGTTTACCATGGGGGGAATTTTATTACTCCCAGATTTGGAAGTGGAGGCCCCCACTGCTTAGTCCAGTGCATACCCTGGGACTGAAGCCTGGAAGCTCTGTTGGATCTGGGTTTGGACTGAGAAGGTCTGGAAGATGCAGAAAAGCTCAAATTCTTGGAAGGCTAATGCCTACTAAACCTTGGAGGTTGTACTTGTAAAAAATCTTTAACAGTTTGCATAGATTTAGATTTTTCCTCCAGCTTTTTAAGAACTTCTTCTGCCTTGTTGCAAAACAGGCGGTCCTGGTTTAAGGGAGCATCCAGTAATTTTGCTTTAACATGATCTGGCAAGGATTGCTCCTTAAGCCAAGCATGCCTTCTAAGTACAGACCCCGTGACAGCAGCCCTGCAAGATGCCTCTAGTGAATCAAAACCACACTGCAAAGTATGTTTTCTAACTTGTTCAGCTGAATGCAGTAAATCCTGTAAATCCTTAATTTCAGCACAATTAGGAATCAACATAATTTTCTGTTTAAGCAATCCAATAATATGCTGTTGATACTTTAACATATGAAACTAGCAGTTTAAGGCCCTAATGGCCAAAGTTGCAGAAGTGTATACCTTCTTACCCCATCTATCCAGCACCCTGGAGTCTCTATTTGAGGGGGTAGGATTTTTGGCAGTAGTAGCTTTAATGTACTTGGGTCCTTGTGAAATGGTCTCAGGATCCTTAGTAGGATTTTTAAAAAGGAACTTGTGAGAGTCAGGGACCCTGTAAGATCCATCAGGTTTCCTGGGAGCAGAAGATAAAGAGTCAGGGGCCAAGCTAGATTCTGAAAAGGCATCATCAACAATGTCTAGTACAGGAGGTATGGCTAAAGGCCTGTGCTGGGGCAGAAGTAAGAAAATCCCTAGGCCTCTTTTTAGAATCAGAGAAATCCTGACTTTCCCAACGAAAATGCTCCCTGAGAGTATGCAAGGTTTCACCAAAAGAGAAATCCTCTGGGGGGGGGGGGGGGGAGGAAACAGAAAATTCAGAATCCTGGTCAGAAGTATCATAAGCAAACTCAGTCCTAGGTCTCTTAGAGGGGAAAGGCTGGCTTCCCCTGATTAAAGTAATAAGGTCTTCAGCCATTCTTATCATTTGTTTTTTAGGCATACAGGCCTGACCATGCGGTCTGGGCGTCAGTTTTCTAAGCATGGTTCAGGTTTTAGGCCTTGAAGAAGAAGATGGCATCGGTTTAATATGCAAGTCAGCGGGCTTGAATACACCCTCAGAAGCCGGTGCCTGTACAGCGGCTCCAGACCCATCCAAGGTAGAGACATCTGCAGGTTCCACAGTTGAAGCATCTCGCGGCATACCGGACTCCGAATGGGTCTCAGTAGAGGCCTGCGAATCTGAAGTAGTGGGCATCAGGGACTGGGAAAGCGGCCGAGTCCCAGCGAACTGGCGACTGGCTTAGGAGAAGCTTCGTCGGCAGCTTTGGACCTGGACGGCCTGTCTCTGTCTTTATCTTTGCGTTTCTTCAGAATGTCGGTAGACGGATGGCTTACCGGAGACATAGGATAATTGAACAAAGCACCAAAATATTTAGAAGCAAAAATATACAGACAACGGATAATTAGTGGTTTAAATAAGGCACAAAACCGATGGCGAGGTACGTCGTGGTCAGGGCCTAGGCATGGAATACAGTATGAATGAAAAACTTTATGAGGTATTTGCTTTCCACAAGTAATGCAATTATTTGCTTTTACTGACATCGATTTAGAGCAAGAAAAAGTTTCCCCAATGGGGTACTTAGCTTTTAGTTGGAAGACTTTGGTTCTGAAACTCGAAAACGAAAATTTCAGGAGTCAGCTGACCGGCACTTGCGAACTGCATCTGCTTCGGGCACCGCATAGCAAGAAAAACTGACGTAATGGCGTCGGCTGCATGTTTTCTACCCCTGGTGACCTGACGTCATGGAAGAAGGGACAGCAACCGACGCAGGACCCAAGACTTTGTTAATCAGGCTGACTGAGGGCTACTGCAAGCAGATAACCCCTAATGTGATGACTGCAACAGTGAAACATGAAGAACATCATTCAGAAAAAGAGGCAGGGAGATAAACTGGTTCTCAAGAGAAGTAGCTACCCAGAACCTCCTATCAATAGAAAAAACAGAGAGTAAAAGCCCAGCATGTTTTAAGAATGCTATTGAAGAATTAAAAGGGGCAGAATTCTACAAGGCTTGACAGGCTGAAAGGGCCTTGTGAGTGAAAACTGTAATGTATAGTACCAATCCTGAATTGGGCACCATTCCATTGTAAACTGCATGCATGTATAAACATGCTATCACAAACACCTAACATCAGTCTAGAGGATCTCAAATTCATTTGGATCTTGGGGACATGGAAAAGAACTGGCACAGTGGAGAAACCTCACTTGGACATTTCAAAGTGCTTCATTAGGGTGGTGTGTTAGAGGTGTCTGCAGTAAAAAAAATCCTGAAATGGATACAGTACAAAACATGGTTATATAAGCACCCACCAATCAAATGGAAAAAGCACAACAAAATGCCTGTATTTATGTTGTACCTTGGCATAACGGTGCAACACCCAAGGAAAAAGCTATAAAAACAGTTGTGAGAGTAGCCGTATGACACACTCATCAACCTTCACATCTAATTTGACCCAGACAATACAGAAACATTCCATCACTAAGAAAGCCAGCAAAAGAATTATGGGAAGTTAAGATAATGCACAAGACTAAATTCGGACATGGGTATGCAGCTCTACCCTACTCTTCCAAATCTGGGTTAGAGATCCCGCAACTAATGCATAAACAGACATTATATGGGAGATGGTTAGTGCTACCAAAAAAAGTTTTTAAACGTGAGCACTGACACACTAGCAATTGTCTTCCACCATTCAGGGGTAAGAGAAAGGATTTTTATATTCTATGGAAACTTTCACCGGTCATTTAAGGAAACATCAACCCCACAAGAACGTTACCTTCTCTAAAAGCATTGTAAAAGCAAAATATAACAGACATTAATGTTTTCCAGTAGTAGGTAAGTATGTGCATTCATTTGATTTAGACTACTGGTTAAAACTTATTCACCAAAACCCATGCATTCCTGAGTGTGCTGCCCTTTGGATGAGACATTAAACCAAGGTCCCATTAGCCTGAGTTGGTGGCATGGTCAGAAGGGGACAAAAAATCTCATGGCACTTGCAACAAAAAAGAAAAGAGTAGAAGATGCTTTTTACTGTAAACACTTTTCCTTCCTTCAAGTATTACTTACACTTTATAGCACACTTTGTACATCTTAGTAAAATACTTGCATGATTGGCTATAATTCTGTAAAATAGTTTTTTTTTTTATTATTACCTTGACTTACATAATATGTTTGCATCACTGTTCTTCTGGCTGACCAAATCTACATGTTTTTAAAAAAAAAAAATCTGAACTTTTAGTTATGTACTTACCATAACTTCGGATGTATGGGATCCATCTCGCCTACATTCACAACATATGGGTTCGGAGCCGATCCATCGGCTCCGACTCGGCAACTAATACACTAGCACGAAGTCTCTCATTGGCTGGGCTACTCCCTATCCCAGGATGCACTACACCTGCTTCCCCAGATCTTGTTTGTTCGCTTTCATACATCCATGCAAACACAGAAAAATTAGTAGTCACTATAACCAACTAAAGTTCTTCAAGAAAGATCTCCAAAAAAGAGAGAGACTACAGCTCCTCTAAATCCGAATGGAAGGGGGAAGGAGGGTGGGTACTTATGAATGTAGGCGAGATGGATCCCATACATCCGAAGTTATGGTAAGTACATAACTAAAAGATGTAATGGGATCCTATCTCGCCTACATTCACAACATATGGGACAGCGTCCCTAGCACCTACATCCCGGGTGGCTCATTGGAACACACTCCTGAGAACTGTGGAACCAAAGGAAGCTCTGCCTCGAGAAACCACATCCAATTTGTAATGAGAAATGAAAGTGTGCGGAGAAGTCCAGGTTGCCGCAGCACAAATATCATCTATTGATAACTTGGAGTGAAAAGCTACGGAAGTAGCCATTGCCCTGGTAGAATGAGCCTTGACTGGAAAGGGAAGGTCTTTATTAGCCTGTGAATAAATAAAAATGATACAATCTTTAATCCATTTGGATATGGAGGTTTTTGTTACTGGTTGACCCAATTTGTTCCCTGCAAAGGAAACAAACAATTGATTTGACTTCGCGTTTGAGCGGTTCTATTCAAATAAAACGCAGTTGTCTATGTCGTCAATTGATGCAAAGTATATTCTGCGTTATTAGAGAATTCTGGGAAAAAGACAGGGAGTTCTATAGTTTGTTGCATACAGAAAGAGGAGGCCACTTTTGGTATGAATGCAGGGTTTAATTTCAATGAAACTATGCTTGTGAAAAATCAAATAAGGAGGATCAGAACAAAGAGCTTGAAGTTCTGAAACTCGCCTAGCAGATGTTATGGCTACTAAAAAGGCCGTTTTCCAAGACAGAAATTTTAAATCACAAGTAGCAGCTGGTTCGAAAGGACGGGCAGTTAGGGCAGCAAGAACCATATTCAAATCCCAAGGGGGGACAGGATGAGATAAAGGAGGCCTAAGGAGCCAAGCCCCTTTAAGGAAAGCCTTACAAAGTTTGTGAGACATCAATGAAGGTTCAAATGCAGCATGAAAATTAGAGATCGCCGCTAACTGAACCTTAATGGTAGAAACTGAAGAGCCCGACTGAAAAAGGGAGGCCAGAAAATTCAGAACCTCCGATACTGGTGCAGTGAGGGATCTATACCCGTTCTTGAGCCCAGAAGGCAAACCTTTTCCATTTACTGGAATAAAGTTTGATGGTGGAAGGTTTATGAGAAGAAGACAGTATGTGGACCACGTCCGGCGAAAGAGCATTGTCTCGGACTAAGGATGGAAGTGGTGTAACCATGCTGCCAACTTCAGGGACCTGAGAGACGGATGAAGCCGTCCTGACTGATGAGTCAACAGGTCTGGCACCGGATCCAGAAACCATGGACCTTCTATCGCATGCCTCTGTAGGAAAGGAAACCAAACTTGACGAGGCCAGTGCGGGCAATCAAAATCATCTCGCTCTCCATGTAAATGGCCTTCTGTATCACCCTCGGTAGGAGGGAACGGAGGAAGGCGAGAGAAGACCGGGGCCAAATGTGAGTCAGAGCGTCCCTGGGAATCTGTCCCTGAGAAGGAAACAGTGTGAAGAACTCTCTGCATTTCGCATTGTGAGGGCTGGCAAACAGGTCGCAGCAAGGAAGACCCCATCTGTCGAATATTTTCGCAGCTATACCCTGGTTGAGGGACCACTCGTGGGGTAAAAGAATGGTCCTGCTTAATCTGTCCATAATCACATTGGACTTCCCGGTATGTGCGTTGCCATTAGAAAGCGGTTGGTAGCTACCGCCCAGTGCCAAAGTCTCATGGCTTCTCTGCATAGTGGGTAAGACCTGGTTCCACCTTGCTTGTTTATGTACCACACCACCGACATATTGTCGGATAGGATAGTAATCGGGCCCTGTGGGAGAGCGTGATGGAGAGCTTGGAGTACCAATAGTACAGCTCTCATCTCCAGGACATTGATATGCAAATGTGTTTCCTGGATCTGCCATGTGCCTTGGACCGACCTGTCCAGGTAATGACCCCCCCACCCTACCTGGGAGGCGTCCGTAGTCACAGTGGCAACGGGACGTTGAGGTATGAAGGGTCGCCCCTGGTCGAGATTTGATTGGAGAAGCCACCAACGCAGATCTCGACGGCAACTTTCCGTGATTATGATTAAGTGGTTCAAGGGAAGTTCCTGATAAGACCATTGAACCGACAGTAGCCATTGTAAAATTCGCATGTGAAGTCTGGCCAAGGGAACTAAAAGTATGGTCGACGCCATCGAGCCCAACAGTTGTAGGATCCGATGGGCCGGGGCTCTTTGTAGGGGGAGACAGGATTTGACTTGATCTTGTAAGACCTGAATTCTTGCTGCCGGTAAATAGGCGCGCATTTTTTTGTGTCTAAGTCTGCGCCTATGAAAGTAATACGCTGAGATGGCTGTAGTACAGATTTTTGCAAATTGAACGTGATCCCCAAGAAACGGCCCAAGGTGAACGTGGCTCTGAGCGCTTGTAGTAGATGCTCGGAGGTGGCAGTAAGGAGCCAGTCGTCTAGATAAGGAAACACCTGGAATCCCAGACTTCTCAGGTGAGCAGTTACCACTGCCAGACACTTGGTGAACACCCTGGGGGCTGTGGTGAGACCAAAGTGCAGTGCTCGGAATTGGAAATGACTGACTCCGAGGCGGAAGCGTAAATGTCTCCTGGACTCGTGAGCTATGGGAATGTGATAGTTAGCGTCCTGGAGATCTATGGAGCACATCCATGCATCTTTTGCCAGCAAAGGAAGAATAGATTGAAGAGTGACCATTCGAATTTGGACTTCTTTACGAAACGATTCAATGAACTGAGGTCCAAAATGGGCCTGAAGTCCCCTGTCTTTTGGTACCAAAAATAATTTTGAGTAAGTTCCTGATCCGATCTGGTCGATGGGGACAGGCTGGATGGCTCTTTTTCTAGCAGCTTTGAAACCTCTAATGCTGCCTGATCCCGCTGACTGGGTGGTACGTCCGGGATTTCCCTTAAAGAAAGGGGGGGTTTGTTGAAGGGGATGATATATCCTCCGGTAATAATGCGAAGCACCCACTGATCGCTTGTTATGGATTCCCAAGCTTGTGGGTGCGCCAAAGTGACCCCGACTGGCTCGAGTTGCACAGTCGGGCAACAACTCAGGAACGCTGGTTGTATGAAGAACCATGAAAGGAATCGCGGTCTCCAGAGTTACGGGGGGCCTCTGCCACCTCTGGGGCGGCGTCTTCCAAAATCCCCCCCCCCCCTGCCTCTGGAGGGGGAATCACTGGGTGGAGTAGGGAAAGACTTTTGAGATTTTTTAAACCACATTTTCCCTCCTCTCCCAGCCTTGGGGTAAGGCCTAGAAGGAGCGGAAAATCGGGCCCCAACGGCAGTCAAAGTCTTGCCCTCCTGCTCGCACCGAGTTAGTGTGTCCTTCACCTTGGGTCCAAACAAAGATGACCCATCAAAGGGGCGTGAAGGAAGACTTGAAGGCCTCCGTGAACGAACACAAGCGTAACCAGGCTTGTCTCCTGAGGGCAACGCCTGTTCCCGCTGCTCTACTCGCCCCTTCGGCCGCATACGAAATGAGCCTCATGGACGAGTTAACAATAGAAAAAAGGGTAGTCATCTGTGCGCCAACAGTCGGGGCCAGCGCCTCAGGTAGATTACCAACAAGAGAGTCATTTAGCTCTTTGAGAAGATCCCTTTGGAGCCTCGTAAAATGACATAAGTAGTTCAGCGACCGTAAGGTAAAGGCCGCTGAGGACAGGGTACGCTTCCGTCCTATCCATACTCCTAGAATCCTTATTAGGAGGATGAATAGACGTCGAAGCCTCTGCCACGTCCTGCTGTGTGGCAGAAGCCACCACCAAAGCATCTACAGGCACACCCTTTGTGAGAAATTCCTTCTGGGGGGGGGCTGACAAAAATTTATTGGGCCTCACAGGCACCGGTTCCACAGAATCAGGGTGTTCCCACACCCTTCGAGAAACCAAATCAAGGAGTTCATCAAGGGCGGAGACACCCAGGAGGCGGAAGGCTGGGCCCCAAAGGCCTTGAGGAAGACTGACTCCTCAGCTGAAGGGGTTTTGGCTTGCCAGTCACCTCTCTGTCTCAGAATCTCCAAGATATCTGAGAAGGAGATATCATCCGAAGATGATTTGGGGACCCTTCTGCGTCATCGAGGTCAG